>NC_089649.1:66657320-66991903 GCF_037042795.1 Molothrus aeneus | reverse complement strand
ATTCAGCATATTTAGATGCTGAATTTGCAACACAAAAATTTCATGATTCCACCAGAATCTGAGCCAACACTTTTTGCTGTTGCCTTCAAGATGAGCAGGATGCAATTTCCTATGATTTGGGATGCAGGGTTGGAGGGAGGCACAGGGGAGAATACTTTAAAATAAAGAACACCAACAAGAGACAAAAAAGTGACAGCCACCCTCAGAAGACTGAATTATGCAGCAGATTAAATTTAATTTCCTTCTTTTCTCATCTCATTTAATGCTTCTAACTATATTTCTTGAGATTTTAGGAACCTGCTGCAAGGCTTATTAAAATTTAGAGGAACAATCCCAAACTGATTTTGAAAGTAACAAGATGGACTTCACAGTACACATGCAAAAGCAAACTGAGCAGAAGCTGCACTTAAAGCTCATGTGCAGCCCCTGGGGAAGTCCCCAGGGCTCAGAGGTTAATGCTGAGCACACTGGGACTTTACTGGAAGCACACAGTGGATAAATACTGCTGGTATCTATGCTTTTTATTTACCTGAACTCAGTAAGAACAAGTCATCTTCCTTCTTTTCTTTTTAATTTGCAGGAGACCAAGAAAAATACAAGTGGTTTCCTGTGCTGTGTTGACCCACTGATGTGCAGACCAGTCACACCCAGCTGTACCCTCCTGTTAACTGTGAAGGCTGAAATGCACCCAGAGCTCTGCAGGACACTCCCAGCTCACTCCCTGACATAAACGTACACCCAACACCACCACTGTGTAATTACACCCCAGCCCACAGCCTCCCATGAGTGTAAGATTTCAGCACATTTCACTTCATTATTTCACTGCCTGTGAGAAATGAGCCTGGGCACCCAAGCAATCACTCCAGCAAGACAACACAACAGCCTCAAAGTATTTGAGACAACTCTCTTGCTTGATTTTCCCTTTTGGTACAATCAAAACAAAATAAGCCAATGACTTCTGCTCAGAAAATTCCAAATTCCCCTGCTGTTACTAGAACCTGAATCACGATTCCTCATTACTGTTCCATCTCACACAGCAAGTAAACTTGCCATTCTCAGGATATTATTCTGACAATCATGAGGACATGGGGTTTAGCTGTGGTTTTTAATAGTGATCCCTAACCAGTAGGGTTTTTTTTAATCTAGTAATTTTGCTCTTATTTGTCGAAAATCTGTCAATGTGCATGCAAAATCCTAAGTGCCTGTCAAGGTACAAAAACACAAACATCCCACAAGGCACATCTTGAAAGCCTTTGATCAGAAATAATGTTCCATTAAGGAGAAACAAAATAATCTGGCAACATTTTATATTACACATGTACTTCAAACATCAGTGTGAAGACTGGAAGTATTTCACATCTGTCAAAAAATTACTCAAATTACATATTTGCAGTATGCTGTAAAGATATGCCTAATCTTAACTAATACTATTCAAAATAAGACTGAAAACAGTATGAATCACACCTATTTAATGTAAAATAAATAAGCAGTAACAGCACTATGCACTGTGGTAAAATGTTTTAATTTTCCACCACCACTTAAAAAGCAAAACAAATTACAATATTCAGTAACAACTATATCAAGTACCAAACACAGAAAGTCTAAGTACCTGCAATAAAACACACTTAAAAAGCAATGTTGCAGCAGTGTTGTTTTCAAGTAACAGATACATGAAAGCAAACTCCAGAGAAAGGCAAAACATCATAAAGGACTGAGCTCTCCTTGGATGTGCAACATCTCAGTGCCTGTGCACAGTGAGTATTTATCTGTTTCAAATATGTTTAGCTTTATTAAGTAATAAGTGAGAGAAGAGGGAGGATAAATAAATTGGCAACAGTGGAGCTGTGCTAGTTGAGTTCACTTACATCAATCTCAGCTTCTGAGAAATTCTGGCTAAGGCTGCCAGCTCCTGTTAGTTATCCCACAGGTTTTACAGTGACAGTGGAATGCCCCTGTCCACACACACAGTGGCAAAAGCCACAAAAAACTGCTTGGTCACTTACAGGAATCACTGCAGTGAACTTGGGGATGGGACCTGCAAATTAAGACCCAACGAACTTGAGAATTACAACTCTCAGCAACCACATCTGCCCACAACTATGGACATCATCTCCCAGTTACTGATGGGGCAGCTTCTCCAAAATACAGAGCTGAAGGCATGAACCAAGCCTGCATTACATTCATCCCCACAATGCACCATATGCTGGGTATGTATCAGAATATACCTCCACTTTCCCCTTCCCCCAGGACAGTGACCATGGAGCTGGTTGATTATGGCACCTGGGGGTTAACCCACCCTAACAAGCTCCCAAACTCTGGTTTAAAATACAACTGAGCTTATATTTCAGACCATAAATTTTATTGGTGGGTGGGTGTGACTTTAAAAAAAAAAGGCAGAAAATTCCTGCTGGCAGAAACTGGAAAAACAATCTGTTTCAACAACTGCACTAGGAGCAGAATGATTAACTCCCCGAGCCATTCCAGTAACAATACAGATCATGCCAAGACTTACTAAAACACTTTCCACGGAAGAAATGGTACTGGAGATTTTTAGAGCAATCCTGAGGATAAATAACACCAGACTAGACCAGGCTGGCCAAAGAGGATTGTGCTGCACATGAAGTGCATCAGTGGCCCTTATCCTCACTCCTTTTACCCATGTACTCAATAGAAAGCATGCAACCATTGCCATTCCATTTTAAATCAAGTTATCAGAACTAACATCTTGGCTGTAGTTTTGATAAAAGTTCAACAGCCACATAGTGTTAATTTAAAATGTAATTCCCTCAAGGAATGAGTCTTGATGTGCCCATGACATATGCATTTGAACTATGAAGGAAAAAAGAGAATGAATTTTTTTCCTCTCACCCAATAATGTTACTCTTCTAGCAAGTTATTTTATTCCAGCACGTTTGGGTTTTTGTTTGTTTTGCTTTACACCACTGCCTGAGCTGGAAATATTCTTTGAGAGAAAACACCACTTTTTAGCTTTGTCATTACAACTGCTTTCAGAGTATTAATTTCACATTATGTTTTAAAGACACTGCCAAGAATTTATTACAACATAAAATTTCTGAATGTAGCCTGTATTAATGGCTACACTCTGTGTTTTTCTCACATTTTAGATGCTGTACAGGAGTCTGTCTCTGAGAAAGAAACCAAATAATCCAAGTGGAGCCAACATCAAAGGCTTCTTTTATTCTGATCCCAAACACCAAAAGCAATTTCTCCAACAGCACACCTGTACTTTGACCCAAGAACGTTAAACTATTACCTGAGACACTCCTTATTTTCCTTATCAAAAAGTCTGAAGATAAGCAAGTGTGGGGCCTCGGATAACCAAATCATTTTCACAAGGTTTATTTTCTTTCTTAAGGTCAGGAGGACACTCAGATGACACTAAAAATAACAGTATGGAAATGTTTTACATTTTGAACACTGACCAAGTTCTTTGTAACTCCTTTTTTTTTATTTTGGGAAAGCATCAAATGTGACACATTATCCTCTCAGCTGAACATTATGATGCTGTGTGTCAGCAACCCTTACAGTGAAACAACAACAACAAAAATACTGTGACTTGTTTAGGGATGGGGAGAAGGGAGGAAAGCTGGAAACTTTAAAGCAGACAGCTAAAAACTTTAAAAAACAAGTATACATTTATATACACACATATACGTAGTCCAGACTGCTAAAATGAGCATATTTAAAACAGGACAATTCAACACAGCAGTAAGGATTCTGGTAAATAGGGGTAATAAAATCCCTCCAGTTACACTCCATTATGTTCTTCTGAAAACCAAAACAACTCTAACAAACACTGAACCTTTGCAAAGGGCTCCTTAAAGCGTTTTTCTCTCTCCCTTTCTGGTTCCTCCCACAGCCCCTGACCTCTGCTGCTCTCTGTCAATATAAAGAAAATGGCTGATGATGATTACAAACTAGAGAACGGTGTAGTAGTAAAACTGAGAAAATTTGGAGTATAGTGAAATCAAAATCCTGCACCTCCCATCCAGGGTCCTCTGCAGCTTAAATAATCGAACTTAAATAAATAGCTTTTTCTGAAAAGATACTCATTTTGAAGGTAAGCAAACAGGATGTATAAAAATGACAAGCTCCCTGAGAACCAGCCAGTAACAACAGTCCAAGTGCCAAATAAAACAGGCAGTTTAAGGCAAAAGCCGGGTTTATGTTATCATGTTACATTTAATCATAATATAACCAAAGCACATGATGTAAGAGAGCTGTTCTACCGAGCTGTTCTTTAAGTAGAAATTTGAGTTTCAATTACAAAGGCTCTGGTCTCAACATCACAGTTAAAGCTGCACAGAAAAACAGTTCAAATTGGGAGTTATTTCCATGACTTGATGAGAGAAGCAAAATATTTCTTCCCACACATACCACATACTGAAGGGGTTTAGGGAAGGCTTTTCAACATTTAAAGCTCTTTCTGATGGTGAAAGTCAGAAATGTTTAAAAATGACCTATATTTGCATTTTTTTTACTAGGATTGATAGTTTCTTTTAGTCTCTGCAGTTTAACCATTTTCAACTTGAAAAGGATCCGTTCACATGCACAAAAATGCTTTGCAGATCATTATAAATTTTTCAGGGCACAAATCATGTTGTGTCTCTGTAAATTGCATAAAACATTTATCAGTGCTAAAAAACCTCAGTAACAGGGGAAGGATTATAAAAGGAATTATTGAATCCATTATTAAGAGTTAGAGAATCTTAAGGCAAAAGGGTACTCATCACTCTTGACATGGATTTCTTGCCACGTTCTCTCTCTGACTCTGTATTTTTGGTGTGATCGAGCGCTTGTATTTTGGAAAATGCATTTACTATCACATTTCTCTGTAAATACAGTTAACATGACAGTTCATAGTTTTATTCTAGCCTGTGTGGTTCAGCATAAAAACAAACTTGCTCCAGCTCATGTGGCCGCCAATGTGCAGGCAGAGACATTTACAAAATCTGCCCACGGCACATCTGTGCATCACACAAATGTCATCTCCCCCTCTCACAGCGACAGCCTCAGACTTCTGCAGCGACACACTTTGGGAAAAACAGACAATTAGAAGAACTGGACCTCTTCTGAAATAAAATACAGACTGACAACAGTTGGAGAAGCAATTAAATTGGTCTGGTTTCCATTCGATCGGATGTAGAAAAAAAAATCCCAAAATAAGAAACCTTACTCTGATTCTTCTAGGTTTTTGAAACCAGAAACAGGAGGGATGGCAGTAGCAGGATAAACAGCAGCATGCTGAAAAGGCTGCAGGAACACTCTATTTCTGCAAGCCAACAGGAAACACATTACTTTGAATTTTATCAAAGATAATCATCACTGAGTTCATGCAAAGTAAACTTGAAACTCATTTGGTTGCTTAGAAAGTGGACAAGGTATAGGGAAAGATGCTGGAAAACGAGTTTAACTGCTTCCTACTGACTGTGATTTCTGAAAAACTGGGAGAAAATGACAGCTGAGAGCTTACTCTGTGCAATACAACAGCTATCAGGTAACTCCCAGAAACCAAGAAACCATTATGACGATTTTCCAGAACATCACAGAAGAACATGAAGCTTGAATCCTTGAACTTGGGAATGAGGCAGAGTAACAGGTCTTCATAACAGGTTATTTTCCCTATTTTCTGGATATAAAGCAAACCAAATTTGTGCAGGTATATCACTGCAAAAGTAAAAAAACCAGCAGTTATTACTTCTGCTCCCTAACTTTGGTTACAGCCATGCTCCTTTTGCTTAGCAGGTATTTTGACAGCACAACAATTATTTCAGAAGAAACTGTAGCTTTTAAAACATTTTCATCAATCTTTTAATTCATTCTGTTCCTTTGGGTTGGGACTGTCAACCCACTTACAAAAGGAAGATGAAAAACAAGTGCTGAGAATAACAAATGAAATCTGAAAAATAGCTCTTAGTGACGAAAATTGTACATCCATGAGTAGCCCAGGTGAGAGCCATTTATTTCTTCTGCACTGTAAACCAGATTAAAATAAGGTACATTCAACCAGTGATTAGATAGGTGCTGGTCAATGAAGTTAATGCTTTAAGAAGAAACTCCACCTGTGCTCTTTTTTTTTTTTGAATAATGAATTAGCCTTACTTCCTTTTGAAGTCTACACCATCACAATACATTGTGAAATGTGACCCTCAGGCTGAGATAAAATTCTCAATTTAATCAGAGCTATACATCCCTTAAAGCTTAAATTAAATGGTTCACATAAAGATAATTAAACTTTTATGTCAAAAATATTTAAAGGACAACATAACTAGTGGCTTAATTCTCTGGGAGGTCTGACAAGGACCCACAGTAGAATATGGGAGAGCTTTCCACCATATGGGAAGCCTTTGATTTCAGTGAGTAATCTACCCACTTCTGGATAAATGAATTTGAGAAGGGACACCAGCCACACTCAACATCTGGTTAAAGAATGAAAAATATCTAAGAAGAGGCTGTGCTGGTTACTGAAAGTTTAGTTCCAGAAAGAATATGAAAGAAGAGTTCAATCTACACCAGAAACTTTACAATTCAGTATAGGGATTAAGTGAATTAATAGTGGGAGCTTTATCCTCAGCGTGGTTCTCTGCAGCCCTTCCTGGGCCAGGAGTGCCATCAGGCATTGCAGGGAGGGATGGGGAGGGGAAAAAAATCAAATTTAGTACATCCTGTCACCAGTTACTCTGCAGTACACTAAGACTGCTGTGGGATCCATTTTCTTTTTCAACAGATGTGTTGAGAGAATGAGGGTGGGGGCTTGAGGGGAGGAAGGAAAGGTTTTACTCTGCATGATGAGACAGTGTCACACAGGAAGCGCCAAGGCCCAGTGTCAAACTGCTTTTCACAGCTGCATTAGGATTAGTGAAAAATCTGGTCTGTAAACTGCTGGAAGAAGCCCTCATCTGCTGTACTCAACTCTCTCTACTTCCAAGAAAACCACTGGCAAGTTACTACAAGAACAGTTTTGGTAGAAGGGTTTGGCATGGAGCTAAATCTTTCTTTTCTACCAAAGTTATCTGAAGAACATATGAAATGCAAAAATAAAGGGATTGCACCTAGAGGGATTGGTTTACTTTGTTTTAGTTCTGTTTTTTTAAACTGTCCAGAGGGAATGAACAATATGGTTGCTGAGTAATGCCATGACACTTGTAACATAGGACAAGTGGCATGAACAAAGTATTTCTAACCTGCAGGTCTGCAGTGCTTTCACTGAAATTTGTTAAATGCTGCACAGACTTATGGCTTTGAAATGGAACAGCGTGTACTTTAACTTAGAGAATAAAGAAAAAGCAGTTCAGAACTACACCCAAACAGGCCAGATGAACTGATTGTTTATTAAACATGTAAAATGGAGTTATGAGCAGTACCAATTGAATTTATTTGTTTTGCACACTCCCTAATAAATGGTTAGTGAAACAAAGTGTCTGAAGCCTGGAACAGGATGGAGAAGAATGAGCCAAAGTACACGAATTCAAATCTTATTTTTATTCTGCATATCCAATCTGCACAAAGATCTTCAGACAAAGGTCTGGAGCTGTTAGGAATGAGATTAAATCTCATCCTAAAGAACTTGAAAGCAACTACACTGGAAACAGAAATTCTGCAACTGCTCGTAGCAGATCTTAAATTAGATAGTTACCAATAGTTAAAAGAGTATTTATTTAGATAGTTCCACATCTCTATAAATATGAGCAAACACTAATAGCCTAACTACTCTGTGAAGATGTGTGACAGAGCTGTTTTTTCTCCAAGCAGCAGTTGCTGCAGGACACCATCACAGCACCATGAATACTGCTCCAATAACTGTAAAAGAAGCCCAGAATGTGACTTTTGCCAGCATCCAGGTACTTCAAGGAACTTCAAACTCCACTAACTAAAATCACAAAATATTAATGAAATTATTCCCTTACTTTTGTCAGTACTGATCAAAGCAAATTGCTTAACTATTTTCCTAGTGAAATGCAGTGAACTCTTAAAGCAAACAGGACACTCTGCCAATAATAATAAAAAAATAAAGAGCCATGTCAATAAATACATTAATGAAATGAAAATTAGGTTTTGTCATTTTGTCTTTTTAAGTGTTGGGTACTTTCTGAGCTTAAACTAAGTTTTGGTGTTAGTCTTTCACTGATTCTGCCAAGTTTTATGTATAAAAAACCTTATATGAAGTACTGTCTTTCTAATACAGTGCACATGATGCAGTATTTTTTTTTCTTCCTTTAAGAGTACATTTTTCCCTGTAAGACAGAAGATAATTTACCTTGCATTGGAAAGCATGCATGTATTAATGATGGGGAATGATGAGGAACATAAATAGTTTCCATTTTCACATTCAAAAACAAGTACCTGGAAATTAATGCTAAAAGCAACTGGCCTATACAGGAGCCCTGTTTCCATGCCAACTGATAACAGAAAGACATATAATTCAACAAAAAAATGAATAACCTACAAAACAAGAAAATAAAGAGCAAGTAGAAGTGCTGGAAATCAAGATTCTGACCATACCCAACTATTTTACAAGAATAGCAAAGAACACATCAATTAAATTGCAATTTAAGACAAGAATGGTGTGCAGCTAATGGCACTTCATCATTACAATACTTCTAAAAGCTGTCAGTCTCTAGTGAAGAAAAACAGGATCCAAAACACTTCTATTAAGAAGGAGGGAACATTTGCACAATTCTTATGGAGGTTTCATATGAAAGCACCCAGTTCCTTTCAGTGCACATCCTTCATTAGGATTTGAATTTTTTGTCCTTAAGGCCTTGCTTTGCACCTCACTCACAGACTTGTTCTGGGGTCCTGCAATCAGTCAGCAGAGCTGGTTGCAAAGAGAGGCTGTTGCTACCTGAGTGTTCATTGCAAAATCATGGAGATGAGAAATGAGCAGATATTTATCAGCACACAAGCAGCACGCATGGCCATGTGCACATATTTATCTGATGTAATTAAAATTTTCTATGTGTATGAGCAAAATTCAGCTTCACAGCTGATAAAACTGCACTACCACTAACAGTATTACAGCAAACAAGGAAGTTCATTAAGTTCATAAATAAAATCATGGGATATACAGTCCACACATGTCAATTTTTACAGGGAAAAACCAGACTTCAAATTTAAGCAAGAAAACTTAGAAATACTGAATTGACAAAAATGCTACTGATCTAAATATAACCAGTTCTGGGATACTAACATTTACACACAATAAAACCAGCACTTTGAGTATATGTTCTTTAAACCTCAAGAAATAAATAACCCCAACTAAAAGGTCCATAAATCCTGTGTTCTAAATGAATACAAACTGAAGGCAGGACAATAAATTGCTGCTTCTTAGTACATCTTTATTTTATCAGGCAACAGTGCTTTTCTTCCTATTTAGCACTTAAAAACATATTAAAAGTCATTAGAGTTTTAAAACAGATAAAAATTATGGTTACAGAACTGGAAGTTGGAAACACCACCACTAATGCATTTCAGTCCATTTGAATTTTGTTTTGTTCCTTTCTGCATAAGTAGAGAATAGAAAATTGCAAGTGCTTGTATCCACCCAACTGACTTCATATTTATGTGAACACAGAGGTTGTTACATGACAGTGGGCCTAAACACTGCATGGAAAAATGCAAAGTTCACAGAAAATGAACTTTAGTTTCATTTACGAGCCTCAGTCTGCATAGGGACTTCAATGACATCAGTGGATGAAAGAAAATAATTATACAGCCATGTTCCAGCTTATCCAGATAGCATGAAAGATTAAGGGTTTCAGACTTTCTTCTTCTGTCTATTCAGAATTTACTAAGAACTGAATTTTTAGATGTGACAGTTGCTTGCTGCCCTTTTAAACAGGCATTGATTTTTCTAGGAAAAGCTTTGCCCTTTAAGGGTAATAAGTATACGTATTCCAGTAGAAAAGATCTAAGCTGAAAAGTTTTTAAGTCACCAACATTTTTTTTTTAATAAAACCCATGCTCCCATCACAGCTCAGAAAACTATACAGTAAGCATTCAGAATCCCTGAAATTTTTTAGGTCTCACTACATTTCTCCAAACTTTCCCTAATGCTGGCCACAGCCAACTGACTGCATTTCTGCAGTTCTTGTACAAGCAGAAAATTCAGCTGTGTGGAGGGGCCAGGATTTCTGCATCTTTCTTCATGTATAAACTACTGCTTTTAGGCTTATATACTAAATTCCTGTGTGGGATCCTTATAGAAAAAAAATAAAGAAAAATCTACACACAGGCCCAAGACACTAACTATTCCCAACTGATTAAACTCCATATGTAAAGTCATGTAGATCACAATTACTTTTCTGGCATTCCAACTCTTCAGAAACTCCTAAAGTACAAAGATATTAATTCCAACAGGGAAAAATGTATTTTAATAAATCCCAATCAATGTGTAATATTACAGAAGTTACAAAACAGCAGCAGCAACTGAAAGCTGCCTGTGCTGGGGCTGGCTGACAGTACCTGCACTCCCAGCTCCACGCTTCCCTGACAATTAATTCCTGCTATGTTTTGGAAGGACTAGGAGTGACAAAGCTGAGTAAGATGAAAGGTCAGTTCAGCTTCTCACACCTTCACCTCTTTTTATCTATTGTCAAAGAGTCTCTTCTGTTCTACAAACACCTTTCTATTTTTTGGAGCCTTCTGAAAGTCAGTTTTATACTGATGACATCGTTTCACTACCATGGATGAAATCATCCACAGAGCGCACAGATTTTTCACACAGTACTGCCCTGGGCAAGATCTTAAAAGGCAACAGAGCAGAAGACTCCATGTTATTTAAATATGAAGAGAAGAACAATAATGTAATAAAGAAAAAAATAAATCATTTTCAACAGAGCAACAACTGGAAGGGCAAACAGCAACAATTTCATGTTTGGCAGCACTTCTTAGCCTTGGCCAGCACTGTCTGTTTATATAACTGAAAGAAAGAATGCTGCCCTGAACTTGCCCATTATCCCAGAGAAAAGGTATTGTGGGAATGTTAGCTTTCACCTGGCTAACTTCCAGATGCTGGCAGAAAAACCACCCTTTTAAAATTTTAGTCAACTGAAAAATACTTGACATTTTTCACATTTTACAATTATTCCAAGTTATGTATAAACTAACACAGGCCTTGAACTAAATCCATATAAAATGGTCATAGTAAGATGATGGACTGCTGTGCAAAAGAAAGAATTGAGGGCTCTCAGAGCCAAATCAAACAGCCACTACTGCATTACTCAAACCACAGCAGCTTTGCTGAAAGCAGGTACATTTCTAGAATAGCAGAAATGCTTGCAATGTCCATAAGAGCACTTGCTGGACAATGAGAGCAGGAACTAAAATAAAGTGCCATCCCAATTTCAGGAATGCAGCCTGATGTTGTGAAGCTGAGCTGGCAATGTGTGACCAGTATGTTGTTTGAACCCTGCATTCTGTCATACAGGTAACAAGAGAGAAAAGCATCTTGCTATGCATCTAATTTCTGCATGGGAACCACGGCAGAAACTGCAACACAGAAAAACCATAGAATCATTTAGACTGGAAAATACCGCGCAACCTGACACTGTCAAGGCCATCACTAAACAATGTCCCAAGTGCCACACCTACAGGTCTTTTAAGTATCTCCAGGACAGTGCCTCCACCACTGCCCTGGGTAGCCTGTTTAAATGCTTGACAACCTTTTCTGTGAAGGAATTTTTCCTAATATCCAGTCTAAATCTCATAATGTAGGTGTAAAGATAAGACCTCGCCTCGGCCTCCTTTTCTCCAGGATAAACAACTGGACACACTTCAGCACCTCAATGTATATTTTGTAGTGAGGGGCCCACAGGAACACAGGATTCAAGGTGAGGCCTCACCAGTGCTGAGTACAGAGGGACAATCAGTGCCCTGCTCCTGCTGGCCACACCACTGCTGATACAGTCCAGGATGCCACTGGCCTTCTTGGCCACCTGGCAACATTGTGGCTCCTGTTCGGCCGCCCTTGAGCAGAACCCCCAGGTCCTTTGCACCCTCTCTGCTCCCAGCCTGGAGCTGCAGGGGGCTGTTGTGACCCAAGGGGAGGAGCTGGCACTTGGCCTTCTTGAACCTCAGACTCACTGATCCATCCTGCCCAGATCCCTCATGTCCCCCAGCAGGTCAACACTCACACCCAACTCAGTGTCATCTGTAGAGTGCCCTCAATCCCCTCACCCATCAATAAGAATATTAAATGGAACTGGAGAGAACCAAAGCACAGTAACTCTGGACTTGAGAAGACCCCAACAAAAAATGAGCAAAAATCCCCTTTCTGTTTTAAACAGAAGGCATTTTTCTTGCTCTTTTCCATCTGGCACTTCAAGTAGCTGTCTTTACTTAACAGTCATCTTGAAGTTTTTAATAAGTCGTACAATGTGCAAACTCAAACTGAAAGAAATTATCCCTTACTTCTTCTCTTCCAAAGTTCAACTGTTAAGTAAAAATAGCTCCCAATCACATCTCTGCTTTGCATCCCAGCAGGAGCAATGGTACTCAGTGCTGACACACCATCCCCACATTCCAGTGCACAGCACATGGAGCTGCAGCCTCTTCACTCACCAGCACTCTGCTGGTTCATTTGCATGAGTGTCCTGTCAAGCTAATTGGCATAACACAACTTCCCCATTCAAATATACAGGAGGGGTTTTTGCTGTTTGAAGAGGAAGAGCTTTAATGGTGGAAATTACATTTTTAATTTGGAGAAAGCAAGCCCTTCAGTCACAGTGGAATGTTTTGCACAGCACTGTGCTCAGTCAAGCCACAGGTTCTGTTTTTAATAAGTGCATTTACCTTAAGCCAGTTCACAAATGAAAGCTCACTGCCTCCCAAACTGTTTCTGTGTGGTAAAACAAGACACAAAAAGATCGACCAAGCACCTACTCAGAGCACCATTAACTGAAGAATCCTACTCTAATTTGGTGCCATGTCCAAGAGATCCCAGAGTGCCTTCCCAGGTAAGCTCACCATCATTTGCATGCACAGGATGCAGGGTGGGATGGGGCACAGAAAAATTAAGTCAATTATCCCAGGTCATTTCTGAGGCTTCTCACAAATGTGACAGAACCACCATGAGCATCTGGGCCATTCCACAGCAACTTGGGACATCTCTGCTCCCTTCTCTCTTCCAATTCCCCTGGCAATAATTAGACCACATTTGCCCTGAAAGTCAGAAGCTGCACCTGACTTTAGTACTCAACTAAGATTTTTAGTAACCAGAAACTTCTACAACAAAGAAAACAACCAAAAAAAATTAATTAAAAAAAAAAACCCAAGAAAAAACCCCCCCCAAAAAACAACCAAAAAACACCCCAACCAATCAACCAAAAATCTTCAGGAAGGTGATTCAGTTCTCATGTAGGACATTAAATTCCTAACACAGGTCCTTCAGTGATGTTCCTTTTATAGAGAGGCACAAATCCCACACAAAGCAGCTGTATTTATGCTCAAGTGTGCTTCAAAACTAGAACACACATGCCTAACAATGTCATTGCAAAGTACAAAGTAATTTGGTTTTCCTGATTCCTATATATCTTAATGCAAATGTGAAATAAGCTTAGTACACTTAGTGCCACTTTACTTACTTAAAAAAAAGTTCAAACAGGCTTGCACTGCCCTAACTAACTCGATTTAAAATCATACTTAAGTAAATGCAAGCTGTTTCCCAGGTATTATATGGCTTCTTCACTTCTTTCACTATGCACTCCTGTGATCAAAGACATCTTAGATGTAACAGGAGAGGTCCTTCACTATTTATAAAAACAACCACTGTTTAATATTCTTTTTAGAATTAGTCTTCTAAAATGAAAACTAATTTTTATTAATTCTCACTAAAATCTGAGAGAGAAGTAGATGATTTTGACATCATTTTTTCCTGCACAAAAAAGAAAAATCCCCTTCTGCCAAAAAATCTTTAGGGCACTTCAATAGCTGCTGGAATTGTATAAATACTTCAGAATATTCATCATTTCTATGAGAGAATATCCCCAGGACAGCAAAAAACCCTAAATTTCATTTTCAATTTCATGGGAGGTTTGTTTTTTTTTCCCCTGACTGTGGGTCTAAGAAAATAGTTTCTATTTCTGTATTTGTTAACAGATTTTTTTAATCTATTTTTTTTAAACAAAGCCACAAAGCTCAGAAAAATCACTAACAGAATTTAACAGACTTAAACAGTTCAGATGGAAGATGGTAGCAAAGTTATGAAAATCAATGCAAAACTGCAATATTCACAGTACTTCAAGTTCTCAATTACTGACTCCATGCAAGACATTCTTTTGTACTTTCTTAATTCAGAGGACTAAGAAAATAAGACTCATGATTTTGGAGAGTTCCCATAATCCTGAGTCTTTCAACTGAGTGGCAGAACTCGTTCCTCAACTGCAAGTAAGGAAACAAACCAATCTTTGAACAACATTTTGGTAGAAGCTTTATCCTGCAATAACTCAGGTTTAGTGTGGAGGATGCAGCCAGAATCCTTTAGATTTGTGAGCCCACTCCAACTCCCATCAATACCAACCAGCCGCTGAATAATTCACTGTCCTGCAGGATCCAAATCTGTTAAGACAGGAAAAGTTGTGCCTGCAGCTTGCTGTTCTCCTAATTCCTACTAAAAACCTTTTCTATTTCTTTCTCTAAGGAGATGGTTCTCACTGCTGAATACACGAGGCTGGTTTTAAATATTAGATGGCTGCAGGGTGGTCACAAGACAAATGCCAAGAATATTTGCACACCTCTCTATTTACAGAAAGAAGGAAAATCATCTGGATTCAAAACACAAGATCTTATGAACAAAGACATGGTAAGACAAAGCCTTGAACACAAGTCTGCCAAATACAAACAACATACATAACCAGACCCAAAAGGCAATTGTGAAACCTTTCAAAACCATACAATACTATAGGAATTAAGTAAACTTCAAACTCCCCTGCAATACTCTCGTCATAGCTAATTTGTGATTTCCTGTACACTCAGTACTAACAGCACAATGGAGCCTCTATTGTGGGCCTCCTCCCACAAGCTTTTAAAAAATGCAAGACATTCTTTTTATCTAGACTGGCGTGGCTAAAATACATCGAGCTCTACACAGATAAAAGGTCATTTTAGACGCTGCTTCTGTTCATAAAACTAAAAAATAAAAATGTGCTGCCTGGTGGTGCTGAGTTTAAAGTTCACAAAGAAGCAGTGCTGTGGTGGCTGAACTGCTGACCACAGATCTCAGGCAGGGCAGATGAAGGAAGCTACTTTAATTTTAGGGTAACAAGAGAAGATTCCACATTGAGAACTCTGCAAATTCAACACAATTCAAATCAGCTTTGAGAGTACCACAGGACCTGAAAAAAATAATGAAAATTTGACAGAATTCATGGGATAAAGAAACTGCAGTATTCACTACCAATCTTGATTGAGGGTGAAGGCTGTAAGTCCTTTAGGTGCAAGTAACTAGTTTATGGAGGTACTAAAAATTGATATTAAATATGTTTTATCTTAAAGGGTCCTGAAAGCTAACACAAGCCAACCAAAATGAACAAGAGTTTCTGCTGGTAGCAGAAATGAAAGACAATAATCCTGGCACGGGACAGGCTGAGAAAAAAGCACAACCAGCATAGACAGTATGCAGACACAGTATGCAGGAGAGAATTTGGTGGGGACACAAAATAAAACCTAAAATGCTGCAGTGGCTTTGATCAGCACCTTAATGACCTTTCTTAGTCAAAAAATAATGCATTAAAATGGAATTAGCTGCCCAGCTCCAGTCAGCATGGGAACACCACACACAGAATACTGAATTACTCAAGATCACATCTCAGTAACCCTGATTATATGAATGGGAAAATCAACGACATGAGAAAGGCTGTGATACACATTAATGCTGTTCACTGAAGCACCAGACACACATTAAGATGGTTGGTAGACCACAAATGTGAAAACGCTCATTACCCGGTTGAAAATAAACAGTTTAACATATCTGGTACAACACATTAAAGTGAAAAAATATTTAAGTATCAGTTTAAGAGTTTGGAGACTGGCTTGTGGTTATCTCTGCTAAACACTTTTGTCCTGCATGACTCTGCAAAGACTGAAGCTACGCACTCGGCAAGAGAGAAACTGGCTGCAACCATCTAATGAAATTTGACTCATCTGGGAATTTTGATGAACTGCTCCACACAACTGCTTCTGCTAAGCCATACATTTTCCTTGCAGGATTGAGAGTGCTGCAAATATGCAAAAAGCACCATCAATTTTGGACTGTTTGGCTTAAAATAGAAGGTCAATTCTGAAAATTCATATTCAGGTAAAAATACCACAGAAGCCGATGGAAACTTTGCAATTATAAATTAAAGGTACAGGGATGTGCATCAATGGCACAGTCATTACCGTCTGTCAGCCCCCTGACTGTTGTCTCTAAGTCTGACTAAGAGCTGCCTGGGGCAGTTCTCTCTTCCTACAAACCCTCCTGCACATCAGCCCAATCCAACTGGAGAGCACACATCCTGGTACAGCTCCTTTCTGGCTCATTCTCCCAACTTCTGACTCACCCAAGTGCTATGATGACATTTTGCAGAGTGAAAAAAATCTATGTGTAGCAGCAGATGATGAAAATCCCCTGCAGTGCTGCTTCTCTCCTGGCTCTTTTCTGAGCTCTGCCTGGCCAGTGCACTGTCTGAGCACGCTGCAGGACAGCCCAGTGGCCATTGCCCTGCCTGGCCAGGCACACAGTGCACGCTCCTGCCAGAGGACAGGAACACAGCTCGATGGGAACGCAGCAGGGACAGCCTCGGAGACTCCCACTTGCCATTCCTGCTGTCATCACATGGCAGCCATGGGCTAATTTTCCTATTGATCATGTTTGGAGGGTGGGAGAGAAGAACAATCTGCCACATGGCAGCAGCAACAGCAGCGAGCCCAGCTTCCAGGGGCTCTGCCATGAGCAAAACTGAAAGCACGACCACTCTCTTCTGCTGCCCAAGAGCTCAGCTTTCCCAAATCACTCTCTGCTGTGCTTAGACCCTGCCCTGACTGCCCAACAACCTGTGGGTGAGGGTCTAGTCCCTTCTGCACAGCCCCAGACACGTTCAGGTAAATGTGCACAACGCTGGGCTGTCCACTGGGGGCTTCCCCCACTGCAGACACTTCTCACCTCAGAAGGTCACACGTGAACCAAGCACAGAAGGTGCCAAAGCAACGCCTGCTCTGAAAGGCAGCAGAAGTTGTGCTCTTGTCATGTTCTGCACGGCAGTGTGAGAATTCATTGCTATTAAAGCTTTCAGCACATCCTGCCAGGACAGAACTCCCACCCACCTCATGACAGGGTGTGTCTGTGTCCCACAGCAGAAGATGGAATCTATCAAGTAATACTGGTGCTGTTCAGGAAGACTGTTAGAGCACATCCAACAATACAGAGTCTGGACTGCACACAGCAATCTGGAACTGTGACTCAAGTCAAGTAAGAAATGTTTCCTTGCTTCCGTTTTTTTTTTTTTTTTTTTTTGAGTTGGCATCAGAGCTCCCCTAAATAGACCAAAAGGAGAGGAGGGGTAACGTGGTGAGCTCTGGCACACAGGCAGAAAGCGTGAACAACTTTCACTGCAGGCTTATGTAACTTTGCTGGTGGTGACACAACCCGCTGAAGGGCGGTTTAGGCAGGGATAAGGGACATCCACTGACCTGTAAATAGAACTATTAAAATATGCCTTGAAATACCTCACATAAAGCAAAATTATATAATCACATTGCCTCGTGCTTTAATACTGAAACAACAAAGGATTCATATGCAACAGAAATGAAAGCTTTCTATTAATACCTCAACTTCAGAATTAGAGAATTAGCTGAACAATTGTCCCCAGTCCCAGCTTTTTCTGCTTTCTGCATAGGATCCCTTCTGGCTGACTACCCTGGAAAGTATACTGCAAAGAAGTTCCTCTAAAAGCCCCTTGAAAAATGCAGATATAAAAAAAAAAAAAAAAAAAGAAAATGCAAGGATAAGCAAAAGTCATCCAAAATAAATACCAGCATGAAACATGCTATTGTATTAGCTACATTTAATTCAAAGAAAAAAAAAATCAAACAATGTCAATTTTCAATTATGTTGATTAGAAACAAACTGGATAATTAGTAAATAGAATAATAATATAGGAAACATTATATGTTTGAAATGAAGTGACAAAAATATTCCAGAAGAGAGAACAAGCTAATTCATAATCTTCCTCAAAAATTAATTTCTCATTCTGCTATAGCAAACATAAACACTTTTTTTTTGCACATCAAAAAACAATTAACCTATTCATCTAAGGCACAGATGTTTTTCAGGAAAGGTTTTTTTAGAGCAATTTTTTTTATTTGGCATTTAAATTTACCGTGTGATTTATTTTTTTTTATTATTATTATTTCATTACTGCTGGAACACCCATAGGGGTAAAGACCCAGGTTAAGGCAGGCATGCACCCCTGGGCTGTTTTCAGCAGGCAGAGCCTGAGGGTAGGGCTGGGGAATCCAGATCCTCCCATCCTGACACACCACAGATTGCAGCTACTGAGTGGCAGAAATTAGAGGAGCCCAGGGACTGCATTCTGTTCCTCAAGGAACCAGAGAGGTCTTGGGTCATGTTCAAAAACAATCTGAAGTTTTTACCCACTTCAACCACCAAACCAAAGCTGAACATCAAAGGGCTCCAAAAGCACCAAAAATGAGTCTAATCTGGGGACTCCCAGCACCTTTTTTGTGTCATGAACAATTTGGGATTTTCACTCCATTTCCCCTCCCCACAGCACACAAGGCCACACACCAGTTTCAGTCAGCCAACACTCGGATGCTGCCAGATTCCCAAAACACTCCTGACCATGTTAATCATTTGGGGAGATGGGCTGAGGATTGCTGTGCACTGGAAAAGATCCTGTCCTAATCACAGCTCCTAACCTAAACTGGCAGAGATCCTGTCCTAATCACAGCTCAGAGATCCTAAACCACAACTGGAAGCGCCGCCGCATTTCTCCAGCTCTCCCGGAGGAATACTGGTGAGGGAGCAAAGGGTTACATTTCAGCAGGAAACGTTAATTTTAGATTTATCTGCAACGCATGTTTTCCTGATCAATTCATAGACTAAAATGAATCATCATCTTTGCTCTTGAGGCAACAGGGGAGAAAGAGACCCAAAACTACAGCTGGGAATTTGTTTTCCTGAGCTGTAAATCCATTGCTTTTCTGTCTGGGAGTGAAAAAGCACGTGCAGCTAAGGAACTAAGGCTAAAGGGCTCTGTACTACAACTTTTATCCTCACCTTAAATTTTAGGACACGTATTAAAAGTGTAACTTCATCTCTACTCTCACACTAAATAAATAATTATGGGGGCAGGAGGTGAGGGAGCCTCAGAGGAGGCTGCTACACTGCTGCACTGCCAACTGCTCTGGGGTTTGAAAGCTTGACACATGCTGGAGTATCACCTCATCAATGTTCCCAGCTGGCTTGGGAGGCAAAAACCTGACTACTACTCTTAAAGGCAGGTCTCACACACGAGCAGCCCAAGTGCTCCAGATAAGCTTCAAGAAATACAGTTGTACAAATGCATGGCACATAAGTCAAAACAAAATGGCAACAAGAACTTTTAGTCCAAAACATCAGCAGTTTCAAGTTTTAATTCTCTTATGTGAAATACCACTGTATTTCAGATAAGAGAATTAAAAATCATGTTGCTTCTCAGCATCTTTGCTTAAATGACATTAAAATCTGTGCCTTTGTACACACTCACTGCTGTTCAAATTGCTTTCTAGTAAAATAAGCTTTTTTACTTTTTTTAAATATTTACAGTATCTACGTGAAATAAGGTACTTGGGGAGAACGTCAGTTTTCTCCCCAAAAGGGATGACCCAGCCTAGTCAGTGATCTGCAGTAGATGTTCTTATTTGATAACAAGGGATTGACTTTATGTTTCAAAACGTTGGCAAGTGCACTACTGTATGTGCACGATAGCACTTCAGTGTGCAGCCCAATCCTAATCTCTCGGATCACGCTTTTGGCTAAGAGCTGCAACCCACTCTGTTTACGCTGCAAATAAAACAATAGCTCTCAGAAATGGAGAGATTAATAAATTGAAGGATCACACATTTCTAACAAAGGGCAGACACTTTTTTATCTTTATGATGCAGAAGGACAAGTCAAGAGGTAACCAAACTGACAAGCATAAGGGCACCTGTAATTTGTTTTATCATGCTATCAGAACTCCACAGGATGTCAGAGTATCACAGCATATACAATATTTACGTTTCTACACATAGTGTACTGTGTTCTCAGAAGCTGCATGCTCCAGCTATTCCTTAACCACATATGACAACACTCAACTGCAAAATTCACAAAGGTGACTGGAGGAGTTTCATTCCAAAATAGCAGTTTCATTGACTAAACTCTTCTACTGAGCATGACTACAGCATATCTCGGGATTACTACTATTTTATTTGCCAGTTCAGTAATGAAACAACACAATCCCTGATGGAGAAACACTGAATCTCTGTTATTTGGGGGGTATGGGGGGTGTTTACAGAAAGACAGAGAACACACCCCTGACTCTGCATCAATTTACATCCTCAATGCCATCAAACAAACACAGAGAAGCTAAATTCACATCCCAAGTATTATTCTATATTAACAATGACAAAAATGAGGGAACAATTTAATTCCCCCGCTTTCTCTCATCTGTTTATCAATTGCAGCCACCTCATAAACACCCATTTCTTGTCCAGGCTGGAAAAGAGGCAGGTTGGGGGCAGAAGATTGTTTGTTCCCTTTTGGTTTGAAATACTCCAATGAATTGCCAATGGGCAAAATACTTTGTCACTACCTCACTCTGGGGATGGCTGACATAATAATAAACTGAAGAGGATGCTATCTGCCAAACATTAAGGAATTCCAATATTGAAATCTTGCTGCCTTTGGGGGTCAATAAAGAGCAACATTACAAAAGACACTCAAGTTAGCAGTTTGGGCTGCTAATTTTACATGCCTGCTTCACCAACGCACAGCTAAAAATAGATAAAACAGATAAGAGCACAGAACAAAGAGATGCACTGGACAATTATCTTTCTGCTGGCAGTCTAATTTATACTCAGCTTTTTAACCCTTCTTTTTTATAAAAGAAAGAGATTTTCAAAGTATTATTTAATGCAATGTCAATATGAAATTATTAAAGAATGTTTTATTTTTCTTAGCATTTTCTTGCTCCCATCCTAGTGGGACAGAATAATGAGATTTAAAATATTTTAATAAGGGCATCAGGCTACTTGCCAAGGGGCTGGAATACTAAGTAAGAATATTTACATCTTTTAAGACCCTGGAGGAGGAATCAGTGCAATGCTCTTGAAACACGTACACACATCACAAATATGACAGTTAATTTTAATTTACTGGAAAAGAAAGTACACACTCACTTCAGTTTATTAGGCCTCATTATTTTCAATGAGGCTAAAGGGATGATTATCTTTAGCTGCTCTAACATGGCCTAAAAGCAAACAGTCTTCCTCATAAGGACAACACTTACTAAAATATAAGGCTCTGTGAAATTGTTCAATTTAACTTACAACAGGTGAGATTTTAAAAACCAGCACTTCTAACAGTATTTTCTACCAATTATTCTGTCCAGCTCGGTTCTATGACTTAAATCCTGACTTTTGAATTTAATTTTTAGAGGAAAACAAAGCAGCATAGCAGTCTGACTCATATCTGCACTGTAAACAGGCTTACTCTATGCTTTGTAGCCTTCTTTTGGTAACATTTACTTACAGAATGATAATGTTTATAAACAGAATCGACATTCTGTCTCCTTATGTCTGGGGGCAAGAAAAAAAAAATCACCTTCAGATTAACATGACAATTTATGCCCGGCAATCCTGGAGGCATCACCCTGTGCATATTATTCATGTTACCTTAAAAACACCACCATAAACGCAGGCTTCAAAAAAAATAAAAGTAAGGGAATAAAAGAAACAGAGAAATTGAGATTTAGGGTGAATAGCCTTACCTCTGACACACAACCCGTCCGCAGCTCTGCCAAAACCATCCCACCAGCCAGGCCTTAAGCACTTTTTTACAGCAATAAAACGCAGCTTTTAAACTTCCTGTTTATCCAAACACCGGCCCAGCTTTCCCGCAGCTCGGAGCCGGCACCGCTCACCCCACGAGCGAAACCCAACACCCCAAAGCTGCCAGGGCAATACCCCAACACCCCAAAGCTCCCGTGAGGGACCCAACACCCCAAAGCTCCCGTGAGGGACCCAACACCCCAAAGCTGCCCTAGAGAACCCAACACCCCAAAGCTGCCCTAGAGAACCCAACACCCCAAAGCTGCCAGGGCAATACCCCAACACCCCAAAGCTCCCGTGGCAGACCCAACACCCCAAAGCTCCCGTGAGGGACCCAACACCCCAAAGCTGCCCTAGAGAACCCAACACCCCAGAGCTGCCCTGGCGGACCCAGCAACCCAGAGCCCTCTGGGGCGCAGCTTCAGCGCCCTTGGAGTTCGGTACTTCGGGAGGACTCGAAACCCCCGCCCCTCCGCCTCTCGTTTTTATTTCCCTTTATGTTTTCACCCAACCTCAAAAAGCGGCCACCGGGCAAAGTTGCGCCGGCGCTGCGGCCGCCAGGGCAGCCCCGCAGCCCGCGGCGGGGCCCGGAGCGGCGGTGACGGGCACACAAAGCGCGGCGGCGGCGGCCGCTCGTGTGTGTCCCCCCCCTCCGCCCCGCTCCCCGCCCGCCCCGCACCGCGGCGAGCAGGCCGGATGGTTACCTAGAGGCAAGCCCTTGTTCAGGAGGTGCGAACTTCCCATGGAGGCGCCGCGCTCCGTCCGCGCCCGCCGCGGGGAGGAGGAGGACGGTGAGGACGAGGAGGATGCCGGGGGGCAGCGCCGCTCGGAGCCGCCGCGGCAGCCGCGGCATATGGCGGCCGCTCCGTGGGCGCCCCCGAACTGAGCGGCGCCTCGGTGCGCGCCCCCGCCGCCGGGCGCGTCCCCGCCACCGCCGCGCGCACGCGCGCCCGTCCGCCCCCGCGGGAGGGAGGGAGGGAGGGAGGGGCGGGGTGGGGCGGAGGGGGGGGGGGCGTGGGGGGGAGCGGCCGCTGCCGCCGCCGCCGCCGCCGCGCCCCCCAGGCTCGATCTCTTGGTTCTAGGCGGGCTCCGAGACGAACGAGACAGCGGGGCGGGCGAGGCTGGCTCGGCCGCGCGCAGCGAAACCGGGACCTGCCCTGGGACGCGATGTCGCCACTGCTTTGTTTGGTTTTGTTCTGTTTTGTTCAAACTTCGGCAAAGTTAACGCCGACTGCGTTCACAGAGTCACGGAATGGGTCATTTTGGAAGGGATCACAGCGGGTCATCGAGTCCTACCTCCCTGGTCAAACGAGGTTTTCCCAGAGCGCGCGGCTCAGGATTGAGTCCAGACGGGTCTGGAAGATCTCCAGGGAGGGAAACTCTACACCCTCTCTGTGCAATGTATTCCGTGTGCAGTCACTGCACAGCAAAGAAGTTCCCCCGCACGTTCAGGTAGAACTTCTGCCCATCACTTTCTGCCCCTTCCTGCCATCCCCAAATATCAGCACTTCTGGTGTTTCGCTGTATTTGTGATCTGGCTAAGGCTTTTCCCTCACGAACTAACAGGAATGAAAACAAATCAAGCCACAACGCTGTAATTTTGCTCCCGGTAAGGGTCAGTGCCTCCTGCAGCTCCCCGGATCCGCCCTGAAGAGCCCCTGAACTAACCCCGCGGTCTCCGCAGGGTCGGAACCGCCGCGAGCGAGGGCAGCTCTTAGGGAAAGAGCAGCGAATTGCCCAAAGTCAATGAATCCAAGGCCGATTTCTTCCCCACGGGAACGCTCCCATCGCGCCCACGTGGCCGCGGTCCCTCGGGGTCACCCCGCGCCCGCCATGCCCTCCCCGCCTGAACAGCGGCGGCGGCGGCCGACGCGAACCAAAGTGGTGGCGGCGCCCCCGCGGCCGCTGGGTCGGCTGACGGCGGCCCCGCCCGGGCGCGGTGAGGGAGCGGCGGCCGCCATGGCCCTGCCGCCTCCTGCCCCGCGGCTTTTTTTCTCCAGAGCGCCCGGAGCTCCGCTCCAACCCTCCCAGAAACTTTCGCTCTACTGGCACAGCTGCCCCTTCCTCCTTGCCAGCCGCGGGCGGGAAGCGGAGCCGCGGCCGCTCGCTCGTCCGTCCCCACCCACAGCCCAGCCCAGCCCAGCCCGGCAGCGAACGTCTCTTCTCTGGGTTTTTCCAGAAATAAAACGATCGTTTCCTGTCAGCAAACGGCCCCGGCATCCCTCAGGGACCCGGACCCTCTCGGATAAAGACAGACACTCCTGGGTAGCAAACAAGAGCAATTCACTGGGAGAACGGACAGGGCTGTCGATTTTTCCCCGGGGTTTTTTGGGAGTTGGTTTGCCTATGAGGGAAATATTTGAACCCAGAGGTTATGAAGGGTGGTTTCAGCCTCTGAGTTGTGTGGATTTCAGGAATCCGCTCAGGGCACAACTCAAGGATTTTAGCATAACAGGCAGCCTTCAGCAGCTTGGCTCCAGCTCCCTAAAAACTTGTTTTCCCCCATCATTTCCCAGGTAGTGTGTCCCTTTCATGGGATTATCCACCGGGATTGGGAGGTAGCTCCCAGGACAAGTTTATGCAGCCTCTGATTTATCTTCATTTTCCTCCTGTATTCCTGGGAAAGCCTTTTGTGGCTCAGCACAGACGTCTCAGACATCCCTCAAAGAACAGCTTCCCTAAATTCTCACTGTGCATCACTAGGGCAGCATCTAGCCAAGCGCCTCATGTGGGGTTTGTATAAATAAATTTGGGTTTAATCACTTTAAAGTGGCTAACCACTTTATTGCCATTTATAGATGTTAGCAAAATATAAAAACACATACATATCAAAGCTCTAAGGAGAAAATAATTATTTTTTTTCTCCCTCACTGCTTCAGTTGCCATGTGGCAAAGTATCAGGAATGAGCATTAGGGGGTCAAACACGCTTAAACCACAAGAGAAATATCTGTGAATACCAATATGGATATGAAAATCTCCAGAAAAAAGAAATTACTAGAGGAAAAGGAAAAAATCAAAAATGAAATTAAGAATTCAGTTGCATTTATTAATAGAGAGACATAAACAGATCCAGGCACTGAGACCATGTCCTCAGTGGGGTTACATGACTGGGCAAATGTTTAGATCTAAACTGGAACTGCTGCTTCGGGGAGGGAGGGGAGTGTGGCGCAAAATATTATGACAAGGGGAGTGCTCTAAGTGAGGATAAGTTGGCATGATGAACAGATGGAGGATTCAATAACAGGAGGTTATTAATACTGCAGTTTGGTATTCTCTACGCTACTTCGTGAAGGGATTCATATGCTTGCTCTTTTTCCTTTTCTGATTGTACACAGACCTAACAAATACACACGCTGTAGGTAACACGGGGCTCAGGTCCACCTGGCACACCCATCACTAGTTCATGCTTCCTGGGAAAACATCCTGGGCTGGATCCTCAGCTGATGCTGACCGGACCAACAGCGCTCCCTCCAGCAGCAGCAGCAAGCCCAGCTGCACCTGCTGAAGGAAAGAGGTTATCTGACCCCATAGCCCCAGCCAAAAGGTCTCTGCACCCTGCTCGACAGCTGCCACAAGGCACCTGCTCTACAGAATAAACTATGCAGACTCTCAGGATGGAAAAGAACATGAAATAACTCAAGCAAAATGGAAGTTTCCCTTTAGAACACAATGCAGTGCTCTTTCTGCCTCAGAAAACTTCCCCAAATTCAGCCCCCCTCCCTTGCATGGCTGTCAGTGGCCTAGTTTTGGACTGGACATGAGAAAATCCAGCAGCAGAAGAGCTGACTTCAGCCAAGCCTCTGGTTTCCCCCACCCATTTTGCTTTCTCCAGCAGTCTCTGATCACCTCACACTCAGTTGTCATCTTCACAACTTTTACACCGTGGCTTACAGGGCTACAATACATCTTTCACAAAGCCTAACAATCCCCATCCTCTTACTGCATTTGGGCACTGCTGTTACTGCAATCTCTTCTTTCAACAGCAGTGTAACACAGCTGAGTGTCTTCTGTGCCCTGCACTAAGAATTATGGCATTTTTCAAAGCCCCCAAACTGTTTCTTGGCTTCTTATGAGTCAGCTGGAGGAGCACATGTGCTGCAGAGCAAATACATTGTTTTAAGTGTATCTGTTAACAGCCACATGTATAATTTAAGTACAAGTTTTATTCCCCTCAGAATGGGCAACCGTAAGGGCATGACCTTGGGCTTTCACAAATTCGGTGCACTAGGGCACACTATCTTTAGCAGCTGTGACTTTGAAGATAGTGAAAGAGGAAGTTTTGCTGTCTTACCCCCTAAGATACATGTGGAATGTTTTCTGAAGTGTATAGTGAGGTTTGACAATTCTCTTACACAAAGATACTGCTATTGTGTGCTTACAGATTTTCTTTAGTTTGTCACAGCCGTGAGTGCTGGTTCTTTCATGCATGATTTTGCTTTGTTATCAAACAGACGTCATTCATTGTAACAGTTTTTAAAGCCATAAATTAAAGACCTTTATGCATTTTTAATATCAAAATGCAAGATTATGTTTCAATGGAATATCTTAACTTTTGTCAACAGTAAATCTTGCAGATGCTATTATGAGATCCTAGGAGAGATTTATGTCAGAAGAAAAGAATGGTTGGATAAAGAGGGTCCAACATTTAACCTTTATCCTAAAATAGATTGTTTAAATGTATAATCAAACTAAGTCAATTCAATTTATTTAAAACTTGGAAAGAAAACTTTGTTTGGATTTAAATATTTCCTTAATTCCTTCACTTAGATCCTGAGAAGCATTTGTTTATATAACACACAGAGAGATCAGCCTACTTTGATTTTGCAATTGCGTATTTCAATTACAGCTTCTTTTTTTTTTAGTTATAACTTCCCCTGTGTGCAACTTCCCACTGCAAGAAGTTAATGCTTTCTGGTTCATGTGAAAGTCATTTTGGAGAAAAATCTTCAGGTTTTGAGGGGAAAATGGGAAAAAAAGAATAATTGACTAAAGAGAACCACCTCATCTTTAAGAAATTGCAGTCATTGCAAGCATGAAATAAAATAGAGGACCTTCATCTGTTAGAAAGAAGGTGAAGGATGAAAGTAGTAGATTAAAGTTCCACTTAATGAACAAGAAGTTCAGCTGTGTCAAACATTCAAAGTCATTTTTGAAATGCCAAATGTGCATTGCTCCTTTCTCAGATTGGAACAGCTCTACTAGGTCTATGCTGGAAATACAGAGTGAAAAAGCTTGTAGTGAGCTGGATGAATGGATGAATAAATTCCCTTCAAGCCACTGAACACAAAAAAACCTCTCTCTTCTGATGTTATCTGTATTAAGTGTCTAAGGGATATTCTTCTTGTTCTCACCCTCTTCATACAAGTGCTAAAAACATAAGAACCCAGGGTCAAATTAAATCCTCTGCATTTTCTTGTTGTCGTGAAACAAGACATACTATTTTCCATCTAGTCAGGGGAGTTACCAGACCATCTCCAGGATGGTCTGTGTTGTGGCTGAAGAGAAAAAGAAGACAGAGATGAACAGCAGAAGAAACCTATCAAGAACCATTAGTGGATGTCAGCCATTGTCCATCTGTTCACAGTGGAATAAATCCAGACCTGAAGGAACAATTGCAACCTGCCCCATATGGCTCTCTCCCTTCTGCGCTGGCAGGGCTTCTTTGGGGATTTGACATTGGATGAGGTAAAGGAGAAGCAGCACAATCTGTGTTCCCAGGAATGAGCAGCCAATTAACATGAAAGGACAAAAAATGGGTTAGTGACCCTGGGAAGGTTTTCTCCTCCTCACCTGTCTGAAATCTTGCTCATTCAAACCATGTAACTGGCATAGCTGAGGGTCCTGCTATTAATGAAATCTTAAAAATTTACATTTAGCTACTAACAAAATTCTGTGGACAGTGGGAATCCCTCAGTTGTGTGGGAGACCACAGATCCAGTTGTCTCCCAAAGTGTTAAAGAAGGCATTTAGAAGATATTACACTCACATTCCATTAAAAATTATAATGCACTATGCTTTCAACATAATGAACCAGTGTAACAACATTCTGCATTTACTTTTATAGAACTAGATTATTGAGTAGTAATTTACTTCTCAAGTTTTAAATCAGTCTGGGCCTGGTCATGAAGCAAAGTGCTATTTTTTAGATGATTTAGGGAAGTAGGCTCTGGCCTATGCAGAATAGTTATGAAATCTGTCTCTTTAGAATTATAATGAGAACCAGATACTCTTTATGATGCTGCATTCTGCATGCAAAAAAAAAAATGAGATCTACATATTAAGGCCAACTGAGGGGATCAAAACCCACAAGTCTGTGGTAGATTCAATAACCTGCTTGGCAGTGGCAATTTCACAGGTAATATGGAGAATAATGAACCATCCAATGGCCTAAACAGAACCAGTGGATGTCCTGAGTGAACTTGCTACTGGGGCTGTCTTACTGAGCTGCTGTGTCATTTGCACTCTACTATCCTCCACCTCCTCTTGAGTTCTAACACACTTGGCATCTTATTTTTATCAAACATGTACAACAAGTAGCCAGGGAAAAAAGCAGAAGTTGTATCAGAGATAGTTTTCAAGTTCCCAAACAATTATATTTGCATTTGTGACTGTCATTCATTCACTAGGTGGCATAAAAAGCATCATACTTCCTTGTTTCAAACACACACCACAAGACTGAGGATGCCCTCAAGAAAAACTAAACACATATGAAATCAAAGCCACATCTCACTAAGAATTTAGCTAGAGAGTTTTGTCTGAAACTTAGCACAAGTCTTACCCATCTGAAAAACCAGCAAGGATACTAAAGGATGAAAAAAGCAGAACAGTGTTACATGAAACTGTCAATATGTTGCAAAGGACCTTAGGCACAACCACACACTGGGATTATGTACATTTATGACATTGAAATGAACTCTCCTGCTTTGTCAAATTTTCTCAGGATGATGACAAGTTACCAGGCTTGAATTTCATCCTCTGCCAAACTGAGCACTGCTTTGTATCACCATGAAATACTGCACTACCAGCATTCCACTATCACCTGCTGCTAAGATGAGCAAAAAGTGACCTCTAGTGAATCCCCACAGCAGCTCCTGACACACACAGCACCTCCCTGGCTGCCCCTGACTGATCACATCCCCCTGCAATTAAAATCTGATCGTGCTGCACCCCAACACCAGTCAGCAGCTGCACCCCATCAGTCAAGATCTTCAGGTACCTGCAGTAACCCACACTGTTACAGCACAGCAGCTGTAACAAGCAACAGAAGACATTGACTGGCACATTGAAAAAACCTGAACACATTTGCCTCAACAGAGTAAAACCTGCCCACTGATAACTGCTAGATAATTAAATAGACAACAATAAAACATGCAAGCTCTATCTAGAGATTAAAATTATTTAATTTAATTTAAAAAGTAGTATATCCAGAAATTTGCAAACAAAATGAAAAAAAACATTATATTAAATATGTACAAATAATACCAATGTCAGTGATCTTTGCATTCTAAGAAAACAGGAAATCTAGAGTGGAGAATCACAGTAAGCAAAGAGATGGGCAGTGAAAATCAATTTCATATTTACAACATACGGAACAACATACAGGCTAGGCAGTCCATTACAGTGAATGGTCGATGGTTTTAGAGCAGTAAAAAGAAACTAGCAAGGTTTCATGTGTAAAACACAAAGAAACACATTCCATGTTCTCTGCCTCCATATACCTGGCGACACATATTTTTAACCTTCTCCTAATACGTTTATCTTTTCCTAACAAACGTCTATAGGAGGTTATTGAGAAAGCCACCTTTTTGCTTTTATTAAACCAAAATACTCTTGTGCAGCTCTTTTACTTCCTAGTCTCAAGACTTAAAACTGAATAGCTGAAAAGTAAACTGCAACTTATCCCTATGCAAGACTCCCCAAGATGTAATTCCATCCGTAAGGGACACAAATTTATGTGATTTACAGAGTGATGTGGAAAAGAAAAATTAAAGATATTGAAAACACTCCCTTTGTATAGCTGAATAAAGAGAGAGCAGTGTGTTCTCCTAGCAGAAAGATCACACTACTTATATTCATGTAACACAGAATTTCAGTACAGAAGCAAAGGCGGTTCAAAGAGGTGATAATCAGTATCAACAGATTTACTGCTGTTTGAGCTGATCTGTACTGCCAAATACCCTGACTTACAGACTAAGGCAGCACTGAGCATTGTGATAGGATGGTATTATTTAAAGATTAATGGATAAACTTTCCAAAGGCCTTATCATATTACATGAAGAAGATACTGCAGAGAGAACACATCTCATGGAAATGTTTGCTAAATTATTGTCTTTTTAACGGTTCAATTCCTCTACACAGGAAAACACCATCTGACAGGGATGTTTTGTTGAATTTGTATCACAGCACAGCACAACTCGGGTCCTACAAGTGTCTTCTGGGAACTCCATCATCTCACAACAACCATTACTCTTGACACAGCAGGATCACTGGTGCAATTTTAAACACAGCTCTTGTTGTGCCAGGCAGGCATTGCCAAGGTGGCTGGGCTGACGCATCTGCAGCATCTGTGATTCACAATGGCACTGTGGAAAGCCCACAAAGATTTCACCCTGAGCTATGCACAGAATCGTCTGAGATCACTGACTGCAACCATTAACCCAGCACTGCCGAGGCCACCATTACACCATGTCCCCAGGTGCCACCTCTACATGTCTTTTAAATACCTCCAAGGACAGCGACTCAACCACTGCCCTGGGCAGGCTGTTCCAATGCTTGGGCACCCATTCCATGAAGACATTTTTCCAAATATCAATCTAAACCTCCCTGGCACAACCTGAGGCCACTTCCTCTTGTCATGTCCCCTTGTCCAGGTCCTTCCCCTGAGTGAGTCACCCTGTCACAGAAGGAGATCGGGTTGGTCCAGCAGGACCTGCCTTTCATAAAGCCCAGACTGACAGGCCTGTAGCTCCCAGGTCCTCCTCCAGGCCCTTCTGCTGGATGGGCGTTGTGTTTGCAAACCTCCAGTCCCGAGGGACCTCCCCAGTGAGCCAGGACTGCTGGGAAATGAGAGAAAGTGGCTTGCAGAGCAAAACAAATGGCATTAAAATAAATTCTGTGACAGTTTTGAAAGGTAAATTTCCTGGAACAGACTATTGAATAGAAGAGGACTTGGAACATTATGTTCCTTTTGAAAGCAGTTTCAATTAATGCAGACCATGTTGAATATCTTGCTGCTTTTTTTTTCTCATTTATTTCATCAAGACAATTACTTGGTTTCCTAACATATGCTGTCTTTTTCATGAAGCAGCGTATCTTATACTGCTTTTATGTAACAAACTATTATTTTTCACTACACTAATGTGTCATCTGAATTACAAGATCACAAGTAACACAATAAACATTAAAAATCTGCAATCAACAATTTTTAAGTTTTCATTTTTATCACATAATTCCAAGGAAGATCTTAAAGTATATAAAGCCTATTTTTTCCTTCCATTCTTATGGTTTCTTTGGTCCTGAATAATTCTATGAACAGCTGAAGAGTCACTGATATCAGAATACTCTCTTATTAATTTGTATTATTTTATGTATCTGGAAGAATGATCACAGTACAGGCTCGTAGATCACCACAGGAAGAAGAAAGTTCAGCAGACATAGACAAAAAGGGAAATACTTCCATGCAAAGAGATTGGGTTCGTAATTAAAATGATTTGATATGCCTTATGAACAGTGCAAGTTATATCACAGATGATGAAGTTACCTTAGGAAAAATGTACTTTAAATTAACTACTGGAAGCTAAAGACAACTGAGCTGTAATAATAAGTAAATGTATATAGATAAGGTATAAATAATTAATTCTCTTTTCCTGAAAGACCTGGAAACAAATGGGAACATGCTGTGCATGGCTGTACTGTGCTGATCTCTAACTGAAGTGGCTTCCGAGACCCGTGACCCAGAAAGGTTAAAGTTTGTGTCTTTCCCAGAGGCTGCACCTCTATGATTAACATCACAGAGAAGCCCACATCAGAAAGAACTATCACAAGAGAGGAATGAACAATAATTCATGGAGATAATAAATAGTCGAAGGAGAAAAAGAAAAACAACCCTACTTTGGTTCAATGAGTATTTTGAAAGTTTTTCCTTTTATGCATGATAACTGTAACTTTTACTAAATACCAAGCACTGAAGGAGATGATTTATTTGTTTTTTGAGGTTTTACAATCACAAGCAGAATTAAGTGTTCCCACTCTATTCCTGAATCTTTCCTGACAAGAGATTTCCAACTCTACTAAAATCTATGGATGTTTTCAGATGTAGACAGATGTCTGAGAGGCCACAGGCTGAGGTCATCAAACTCATCTCATTTGTGACCTAAGCTTAGTCTCTTGGCTCTCTTAAAAAAAAAAAAAAAAAAGCAGGGGGTGCAGGGGGAAGGGAAATGATGGAAGGGAAAGGACACCAAAGAAATTGTTTGCCAATTTATCTAGGAATTTTTTCTAGTTTTAATCTAATAGCACACACAGAATTTGGTAACATAAAGCCAAGATGATGCACATTGAGAAGATATATATAATATATACTTGGTCATCTATCATACACTCCTCCTCACAGCCTAATTATTGTTTATGACATTATTAGCAGTCAACTGTCTGTTATTTTCTGCACATCTAACCAATCAGATTTTCAAGAACTCACATTTAAATCTCATTTCAAAGGCCATTTTACTGCACTGAGTTAAATTGCTTAAATTTATATGTATTTTACATAAACCTTCATTTATCAACAAACAGCTCAATTTCTTGGTTCTTGAAACACTCAAAGAAAAAAAAGTACCATGCTGATGCTGACATCATTTTGGCTGCTTAAGGGAAGATAAAATTGGGTCTCTCAAAGCTGCAGGCAAAATACTACAATGGATAACAAATATTCCTTGTGTATACATGATTGGAACGGCTGTCTCCATTGGGCACTGACTGAACATTGTGGAGCACAGAATGGATTCAGAGAATATTTTATTGTTAGAGTCAGTTCATGTGGACATGCAGTATTCAAACAGTTTATTTTACAATTGCTGCTACCTGCTCCCTGACCCCAGAGATGCCTTCTTGCTTAAAACAACCATCAAACCTCTGAAACACTACAGAAATCCACCATGTAAATAAATAAATATATATACTCATGGAACAGGGGTCTATTTAGAAAAAAAGCAAAGATTCACTGATAGCAAATTTTCTGAATCTTTTCCCCTCTGATGGCTGCAGGGTAGCCTAAATTTTTACATATAATCCACTGTTAGGATCAACACTGTTTCTGTTCTGCTCTTAAAAAAAAAAAAAGAGGAAAGGAGAAAAGAGGTTTTGCACAGGAGCATTAATAGTTCCACTTGCCCTGTGGCAAATGGGGAAAATATGTCAATGTGAATTACTGTACTGTCTCCATGGATCAAGATTTCTCTTAGTGCTTTCAAAATTCCACTAACAGAAACAATTGCTAAGAGCATTTGCTACTTAGCCTGCTATGCTGGAATCAAATAAGACCCTAGGATCAACTAATGCTAAAATATTATCTTCTATATTGATTTTCTCTCCCTACATTAACTGAGGAAAGAAACAGCTAAATAATTTCAGCTGGAAAGAACAGTCTATTGCTCTCACAAGGACATCCAAAGAACTTAAATAATCAAGATAATTGCAAAACAGATTTTTTAGCAGCTTACACTACCAGAAATGTAAGAATATCACAGTATACTACTTCTTTCTGACCCAAACAATTTGTACTCTATATATATATATATATATATGACTCACTACATGGTTAAATGCAACATCTCTCTCTCCAGAAACCAAGCTCACCCACAAAGATGCATTAGAAAAAATAATTCTAATTGTGAGCAGTTGTACATGCACATTCAGATTCAAAGGAGTGAGCCAAATACTAATAAATACATTCCAAGTCCATTTTCTCTACTGGAAGGGAAGGCTACTTTATGGGGGTTTTACTAAATTCTTTTTTAATATATTTTTCCTAATACTAGATTATGGTCTCAATTAATTAATAAACATTATAAACATTATAAACATTAAATTTCAACAACTGTTGAAATTCTTGGGCCATTGGGCACATCTGGTATGAAAATTTATTTCTAAACTCGATCTGGCCAACAAGAATGAACAATTAATGAAATCCAGACACTGTGTACTTACACACTGTTGATTATTTCTATTAAATAGCAAATTATTTTCATTAGAAATTAATAATCTTAATTCTTATACTACATTCATCACCAGGATTCATAAATATTTAACAAATTCATTTAAGGCAACCATGAAGATGCAACAAATTAGAGCTTTGCAGGATGTCCAAGTTAGCACACTACTGACATTCTGGTTTAAGAAGTTAGTGCTCTACAAGGCTGATAAAAAACCCCACATATTTAAAGTATTATGATCAATTATCTTAGGACACATTTGTCAATGAAAAACTCTCTCAGTAAAGATATTTCTAATGGGTATTTGTCATCATCTTCACCAACAATGTGGACATAAATAGAAAATCTTTGCAAAAATTACTAGGAACATCATAAAAACAATAACAACTGACTAAAAAATAATAGCAAAAGTGCAATCATGCAGTCATTTTGGATCACAGATAAATAAAGAAACAAAACATGCTTTAATAAATCCAAGATGGAAAGCTTTGCCATTAGAAAAGACTACTGTCATGACAGGATAGGGGAAATTAGAGCCTTAAAAGGGAGGTGCAACTGTGTGAGCTCCAAGAACCACACCTCGGCATGAGGAAGTCATGTTTCCTTGAAAAAATCCTTAAATTCAAGTGTGGAGGAAATTTTTGCTATTGTGGACAGGATTACCAACATTATAAATCTTGAACTGCTGCTGCCAGCTCTGGCATCCATATTCTGTATGGGTGAAAGGCTGCAGAAAGAAAAACTCAGTGCTGGAGAAAAAAATGCCTTGAAGAACACAATGTACTGAGATTGCCAAAAAATCCCTGAGAGATAACATGATTACACTTTGCAGGGGGAAATACCAGACACTAAAAGCCTGCCTAATCTTAAAGGAAGACATCATAACACTGAGCAGCTTAGAAGCTCATTCAAAAGTCTGTATTTTCTAGCTTTTTTTATTGTTGTTGTTCAAGTGGATGTTATTGACTATACTACAAAGGTTATGGTCGTGTCTTTATCTCCTGAATCCTTCAAATGCCATTCTGAAAGAACAGTCTAATAAAACATCAGGGGCTGAATTGTATGAGATATGTAAATGATACAAAGAGGGTTTGAGGTAACCTGGTAATTCCTTCTGGATCCTGCACTTTGGGGAGTTACAGCTCCAAAAACTTCAAGCTGACTAATGGTTGGTCACTGCCTCACTCCCTCCAGGAATGAACAAACAGATGAGCTGTCTCTCACAGAGCATCATCTCCTGGTATCAGTCTCCCCCTGCTCCTGACATCCATTAACAAAAAGCAATTACTACTGAGAAGCTGAGATGAAGAGAGATGTCTTAGCATTAACCAGCTGATTTCCAGGAGAGAGCTCGTGGCGATCCCACTGAGAGCACCAGAGACAAGAGGAGAGACATTTCTACAGGGCTTCAGTGGGAAACACTGACCTAAGGGACTTTAGTTCTAAATTAAGAAGTTCTTTTTACTGCCATTCAATAACTGAAATAGTCTGGGGGCTCATGCACTTGGGTATCCAAGTGCACCAAAATGGGGTGTCTGGAGAGCAGGGATGAATGAACAGATCACAGTGCTGGGTGCTCCAAGAGCAGTCTGCAATGAGATGGAGTTTGTGGCACCTTCATCACCTCACCCAGGGAATGCTGCTGGCAGAAATGTCCTCCAGCAGATAATGGCAATGAGTCCTGAGGGACCAACACTGCTGCCTTGCTCAGATTTAGCTCAGTCAGTGCTTTTCTAAACACGTTGTCTCTCAGCACTGCAGGACTATTCTTGTACTCTGTCAAGCAGAACTGTTTGCTGCCCATCAATTTTTGGTATTTAACTTGCTGACATCCTAACTGATGACACAGCTCAGACTTTTCCACTCAAGTCTGCAAAAAGTTGCACAAGACAGAGCCTGGAGAAATTCTGCTAGCAGTCACTTTTGTAAGGGAACAGGGTCACCTCAAAACTGGGAGAAATTAGAAGGATTAATGCACCAACCAACATTTTGGAAACATACAATCAGTTCCTGATTCTGTCACCGGTCTCCTATCAACCTTGTGATGCCAAACCACTTCCCTTCTATGTATCCAGGTTCCTCATCTTTAAAGTATGTATAATATTTGCCTATTAAACACTCATGCTTGCTGTCAGAGCAAATCCATAAAATATTTAGGTATCCCACTACAACTGAGGAGTCATTCTCCATATGACTACGGAGACCAAGACAGGCACACATTCATCCATGGTGTTGATCTCAGCTGTGTCAGCAGTGTGGCATCATTCTGGTTCACAGTGGATATGGTAAAGATTAGACAGTGCTTCCCTGTAAAGGAACACCCTATAGCATCTGTAGGAGGCTGATTATCTAACCTGCAGTTTGCACTCCCCCTGATCTGTCTCATGTCCATGAACACAAGTCCCCCTTATGTCCACTAAGTTCCTACTGCTAAAAAAATAATGCAATATAAACTTGAAGGTCTGTAAAATTACATTTGTTTCAATACAACTACTGTGTTTTAAAAGTATCACATCAGCCTTCCACTGAATCATATTTTAACATATTTTTGTTGACTTCTGCTAAGCTGAACGTTTTACTCTTACATGATGAACAGAGTTGATGAGAGAAGAGTGGTCCTTTCAAAGGTAGATAAACCTGGCAGGTCAAGATTAAGAAAAAAAACTTACTTTCATTTTAAAACAAATATCCAATTAGGAAGCTAAACTGTAAAAACTGCAAGAATTCTGTTGGGTAAAACCTGGAAAGATCACCAAAACAGTAATAAATTAATCATGGCATATGTAAAGGAGAAATTAAAATCAATAAAAATTGCATTCACGTGTTGCTAAAGCATTTACACCACCAAAAAACCTATTGTTGTTAGAATCAAGAAAAGACTGTCAACCCCGATGTGGTGTATACATTTATTTTTTAAAGCCAGATATACCTATGTTTTACAGAAGAACTAAACACAGTGGGTGTAAGACAATCCTGCTCCCTATGAGATGGCTATCTCTGAGCTTTTAGCAATCTGTGTAACTGTACTCCAATCACAACCATAGCCATCAATAATAGATGTCAGTGCCTCCATCTGCCTGTGCTCTTCTCTCATCCTTAATTTTTACCCAGCAAAGACCTGCACGTGTTTAACTCACCATGCCTGTGCCATGGACATCCCACCCCTCAGGTCCAGACACACAGATCCTCTGAATCCAAAATTAAACCAAAATCTGCCACAAAGTTGACTCCTCATTCTCCCCCACAGGACTACTATTAATTGCACAAAACACTTAGATTAAAAAATTAATCAAATATTTTCCTGGGACCTGAGAAGCACAGCAACACCTACCACTTCTGCAATAGTTATGGTACAGGAAGTAAGTGTGAACTGTGTAGAGGCCTACAGTTTCCATCATCAATTTTCCTGTTTTCCAATCTATTGGGAAAATTGAAAAGTCATTTCCTTGATGTTCCTGAACTCAATGAAGATTTGCCATCCAAGTATGCAAGACCTGCATATGCTAAGACTGAATTTTCCAATTAAATCTTTAACTATTTACTACATAGAATGACATTAACACAAGCTAATTTTTGTTTTTCATGGCTCTTAAAATAATTCTGAACATGAAACAACAGTATCACTGTTATTCAGACAATAGTTTTCAGGATGTTAAACTGAAACACTAGAGGGATTCAATTAAACATTTAATGTAGATGACAGTTGAGTGTGCCAAAATAAACCTCAGCTCATAGCTGTAGTAAAACTTTGAAAGATTTTTAGTAAAATAAATCCATATTTTATTAAAATGCTTGCTGCAACTATTGGAATAACATATGCCATCGTAAAAGAAATGTTTAAATCAGTACCGTACCTTGCCCTGGATAATGCCTGCCTTAAAAATCAATTGTCTTGGTAACTCGTTCTGATTTTTAGCAAAATACAGATAATAAGAACCACCTTTTACCACACATTCTCTTGGCTAAATTCTCTCTCCTATTACAAATTAGCTATAGGCAAGATGATAGGGGGAAAAAAAGTAAACTATAAACACGTATTTATAGGATGAAAAAATGGCCTCTTTGCTGACATCAGTCTCAGAAAGCAGAAGGGGATGATTTCTGCCATGGAATAATCTTTCCTAGGAAAATCCTTCCAAACTCCAGAGCTTGCTGCTCCTGCAGCCACCCTCCCACCAGGATTTACCCATTTACCCATGGTCAGGTGAGGGCAGCACAGTCGTGTGGATCTGTCCCATCTTTCCACAAGGGCTTAGCAGAACCTGACCCCTTGCTCGTATTTCAGACCTTAACTAATGATTGATTAATAAAAGCTTCTGTTTCCCTGCATGTTGACAGAGCTTCCAAGACAAGGCTGTTAGTCCATTTAATGGGGGGAATAAAATCTCCACTGGCTTTGTCCTACACTTCTGCCTCTCCTTCAGCAGGCTCAATGCAGATCTGTTCCCAGTGGAGGCCTCTTACCGTGACTAGAGTGGAGAATGGGCTGAGAGCAGCCCCAGGGAGAAGGACTTTGGGGTGCTGGTGGCTGAGAAGCTCCACATGGCCTGGCCATGTCCACTCAGCCCAGAAGCCACCTGTGTCCTGGGCTGCATCCAAAGCAAGGTGGGCAGATCAAGGGAGGGGGCTTTGCTCTGCTCTGGTGAGACCCCACCTGCAGAGCTGCCTCCAGCTCTGGGCCCCAACACAAGCACAACATGGATCTGCTGGAGCGAGTCCAGAGGAGGCCACAAAGGTCATCAGAGGGCTGGAGCCCCTCTGCTCTGGAGACAGGATGAGAGAGCTGGGGTGTTCAGCCTGGAGAAGGCTCCAGGGAGACCTTGAAGCACCCTCCAGTGACTAAAGGGGTATAAGAAATCTGGAGAGGGACTTTGGACAAGGACGTGGAGTGACAGGACAAGGGGGAATGGCTTCAAACTGACAGGGAGTAGGTTTAGGTAGATTTAAGGATGAAATTCTTCACTGTGAGGGTGGTGAGACACTGAACAAGTTGCTTTGAGAAGTTGTGGCTGCCCCATTCCTGGCTGGCAGTGCTCAAGCCAGGTTGGAGGGAGCTTTGAGCAGCCTGGTCTAGTGGAAGGTGTCCCTGCCCATGGCAAGGGTGTTGGAACATGATCTTTACAGGCTTTTCAACCCCAACCATTCTGTTACTCTGTAAACTAAACAAGTGAAAAACACAAGTTTTGAAATCTGGAGGCACTGGTTGTAGTCAAAAGCTGCAGTTCTACTCTGGTATCACTGCCTGCCTTCATCTGCTACTGTTAAACGAGCAAGATCTTCTAACACAACAGATCCTCCTCCACTTGCTATTGTCTCCAGAAAATAAAGAGTAGATGGCACTAAACACAACCTCTGAGCCCCTTCATCCAACCAGAACTTTACCCCTCTGCTTACCCATCTGACACAACCATCCCACCACACACCTCCAGCTTGGATAACACTGTGACAAAAAGCCTTGTTCAAACTGAGGAAGACATTATCCACCACTGTCCCCTGATCCCCAAGGTGAACCTGCCCACACAGCAGGATCTATCTGAGATAAATTCATGCTGACTGTTCCCAGTCACCCTCTTCTGCATCATGTCCCCAGAAACACATCCCAATCCTCATAGTACCCCTGTAGCTGTAAGAAGCTTTTCCTTGCCCTTGACATTCAAGTCTCAACCTGAGCTTTGATTTTCCTAGCACTGTCCCTGCATGCCAGGGCAGTATTTCTAAATTCCTCCTTTGCAGCCTCTCCCCTCTTCCACCCATACCCATGCAATTCCCTTAGATTTCCAAGTTTACTGGAGGCTGTGTAACGACTCTGCAGATCCAATTTACACATATCATTTCCTGAGCAATTTAATCTAATGATTTGCTTGCACGTTTCATTCAAAAAGAAGGGTTTTTTTTTCTTTTTAAACAAAGCCAAATTTAAGGAGCACTGACATCTATAATGGGACTTAGAAGGCAGCATGTGAGTAGCATTTAAAGGCCTATTGGGAGCAAAATTACAGCTCCTAAGAAGAGTGTGGCTTCTAAAATTTAATTTAACTGTTGCCTAGTCCTCTTCTTGAATTCTTATCTGGACTAATCATTACAAACAATGAGGTGACTATTCAGAAAAATACCCATTTTTAGTATTTTAGGTGCAGTTTGGGCAATTAAAAAACACAACAACCCAGATTAAGCAGTATTTCCTAGAGTCTTCTCTTCCAGCATCCACAGAAATACCATCCTGTGGTACATTTTTGTAAATGTTATTATAAAGTCGTTTTTATATATGACATTTTAACAGTAATTGTACGAGCACAGCTAAGTAATTGTACTTGAAAATTCGATGATGGAAACAAGTTTTCCTGCATTCATCACTACTGAAATGAGAATGCAGTGGGTCTTTCAATAAATAATAACCTAATTTCTGGATGTTCTAAGTACAAACCTTGTGATTTAAATATAGCTCAGTCTGCTAAATGTTCCTATGAAAAAAAGACAATTTAGACCTCCATCAATTATAACAGATGGCAAACTGATTTCTGTTCTAGTAAAAAGTTTGCTTGGGTTAAATAAAGTTCTAATTTATTTTTTCTACATTTTGTTTTATTTAATTAAACTGCCCTGGAGATGAAAAATGTGGTCAGGTTATCAAATATTTGTCCATAAATAATGCATAAAAATATGGCCATTTCATTCCTAATCATTTATTTAAGATAATTTTCTTAAAGTGCATTTAACATTAGTGATTTTGATGTTCATATCTCAAACCACATGGACCAAATCACAGGAGTGCAGCCCAGAAGAGGTAAGGTTTCAGATTTAAATCCTAGAATTGAGTAGGGGAATGTAGTAGGGCGCTGTGCCAAGGTGGGATTTGTACCTGAAACCACTACACTTATAACTTTAATTTACTGAGATTGCTCTTCAGAGGAAAACATTTGAAGGAGGACTTTCCCCCCATTCCAGCCAGGGCAGGGCAAGGTATTGGGGCTGCTTTGAAAAAGAAGTCAGTGAGCTTGGCCATCCTGCCCTGAGTAACCTCAGCTGGTCTCTCCTGACCCTCAAACTCCCTCCTGCTGTCTCCCACATTGAAATTCTAATGGTTTGCTCCTCTTAACTTCCATGGTTAAAATGACCTAATTTTGCAAATTTTGACATCTCCATGAGATGATGCAAGAGGAAAAAAAAAAATCATCCTGTGGAAAGTAACATTTTTGTGTCCTACTTCTGATGCAAAAGACCTGTTAAGTCCTGATGTTACCGAGTCGGCTTCATTTGTACTGATCTGCAGTATCAGACTGAAAATTCCCATGACATTTCTCACAACTCCATACACAGATTTATGCTTCCTACATACTTTGTGATTTGATCACTTAAAAAACCCAAAAAACCAACACACTATGTGGACTTCTATAACAAATTCATGAGTTGGAATCACAGACATCACAGTCACTTTGGAAAATCCACACAGATTTCCCTCAACATAATAAGAAAATACCAGTCGTCTCACAAAAGCACCCTTCAAGTTTTGAAGTGCATCCTAAGAATAAAAATATCTGGACTTTGATCGGAAAAGGAGCAAGTTCCAGAGTTCAGGACCTCCTGCTGGCTCTTCTCTCCTCCATCCTTTGGTGGCTGCTGGTATCAGTGGGAATTGCTCACACTGATCTGTTACAAACCACTGCTTCTACATTTCAAACTGAACCTCCTCCTCCAGGGAACCCAACTTCAAACTTTTCTGCCCCTCTTCTCCCTGCTGTTTAAATGGAGCTTTAACTTTGTAACACAGAAAAGTCTTTAAGCATAGCAAGCCATTCCCTAGATCTGCAGGAAGAACTGCACAGCTAACAGCATTTTTGACCCCCAAACCCCTTACTGGTGCACCTCATCCCAACATTTAGGTCCAAGATGGGTGCAGGCTCATGCAGGGCACCACTGGAGCAGCAGAACATCTCCACTGCCCAGCTGAGAATAAACCAATTTACAGAGGGAGATTTGTCTGCTTCCCACAGAAAGCACACAAACAAGCCCACACCCACTGCTCCCCCTCTTGCACCATCACATCCCAGACAAGGAAAAGCTGAAGATCCTGGAGAGCTGCTGCATTTTGGGTCTGCACCATCCCATTTATGCCCATGTAACTGAGGTTTATTGATCTCCTGGAAAACAGCAATGTACATTTCCACTCCTGCTTTTACTATGTGTACTTGTCAACAGGATTTTTGTCATTTCTGCCTTCAGCACAAATACTTTGATACGAAAGGTTGCAAAGAAGATGAACAGATTTCACGTCAACATGGAGCAGTATGAAAACAATAGACCCTCAGGTCATCAGATTTACTTGAGTTTTCTGTCGGGTGTTGAACAGGGAGATTTCTTCCTGGGAATGGCCATTTCATGTTCAAACTAAAGGGAAGGCCAATACAGCTGTGTCATTGATAAAAAAAAACAACAAATCAACACCTCCAGGAAGTAAATATTTACTCTCTGCTGAATAACTGGCATGTTTGGAGCTTAACATGATTTTAAAAGGCAGTAATCTGCTTAGAAGGTATAACCAGGCATCTAACAATAATTTATATAGTGGCTTTCTACAGGCACAGGACTATAGTACTTCCCAAAACAAGAACATAAAACATTGTGTTGAATGTTGAGGAAAGCAAGTAGGAAAGGAGAGTGATCTTTGAAGAATTCAAGGCCAGGCTGGATGCATCTTGTTCTTCCAGTTGGTCTAGTGGAAGGTGGGAAGGTATCCCTGCCCATGGCAGGGGGATTGGAATGAGATCTGTAACATCCCTTCCAACCTAAACAATTTTATGGTTCATTCTATGATTCCTAAATGAATTTTATATTTCAAGGTAAAGCTTTGTAACTGAAATATAAAGCGAAATTGGAAGTGTTCCTCCTGCTTCAGACATAAATAAAAGTGGAACAATAATGGCCAAATGGTATCTCTCAAATCCATGGGGATTTGAGCAGCTTTTCCTTCTGAAGATGAAATATTGGACTAGATGAGATACTACAGGTCACATCCACTAACTCCACAGAGCAATTGAAGTGGAACACACGACAAGCAATATATATGCATACATTTGTGTCTGTGACACGTCAAAAAAACCCCTCAGTGTTTGGGTACCAAAACACAAATTCAATGGATGCAGCCAGGCCATCTCCAGGATGTCTAAAGAGGATTTTGTGAGTTTTGAGTGAGGCAGAAGCATTATGTTTTAATTGCCAGTCTTTACAACCATGTAACAAAATACTTTTAGCAACTGAAGGCACAAATGTGATGATTAAAATATAGTCAATCTTGCTAAGTTGTCCTCCAGTTGAATGCAGGGAAGTAATTCTTTTCCTAAATTATTTACAAAAGATACTTGTGAGAGGCAATGTGCCCGTGTTATTGCTGCTGCAATCTTTGTTTCCTTAACCCAGGAAAATCAAGAAGCTAAACTGAGAACACACAGAAAAGAAAGAAAACAGTGTTTGCAGAACAAATATCACACTTCTCCCCTCTGGAATCTTATGGGTGTCAGTGCTGTGTTATTTGGAAAACTGTAATTCATCAGACCTTTCAACACGTGTCTTTTGGAGATACACAGCCTGATGCAACACAGAGTGCAGGTGGCAAACAAAAATGCAATTAATCTGTCAAACAGCACAATGAAATGTTGAAATACATATCTGAAACATTCAAACCCTGAATCTCCTCTGACCAGGATGTCAATTTTTCCCTGAGTGGGCAACATGAGAGGCACAGAAGGTTCTAGAATATTGTTTTTATCCGGAACATCCAAAGGTGGCAACAGGCTGAGTAATTCTGAGCAATATTCAAATGGTAGAGCAGGTGGGGGGTTAAGTATTGACCTGCACACATAAAACCAAGCAGTTTTTCTTTGAAGGAAATAGGAATTATACAGAATTCCTCATTACAGGTCATAGCCAAAGCTACAAATGCTTCACCTAATTACATCTTCAGTGCTACTCCTACTATTTAACTTTTCAGTTCTTCTAATGGCTTACATGGTCCATCAGTGCACCAATACAAAAATTCAAGAGATTATAATAAATATTTCAAGAAAAGTAGCACTGAGAGCACCAGCGAAGAAATTTAGTCCATTAAATAAAAATAAAAATGGATGAAAGGGAAAACAGTTTTTAAAAACTAGAAACCGATGGGGTAAATAACATCAACACAATGTAACTTCTGTATTTTAAAAGAGCAGTGAGAAATTAAAAATTAAATGTTGAATCTACATTTTATTAAATTATTTTAAAATTGGATTTTGCATGTTATATAGAAAATAAAAGTCAGTCACTGGATTTTGTACATATTCCAAGCTTTTGACTGCTTTGACACAAAGTATCTATGTGAAAAGAAACCAATTCAATCACAAAAAGATAATCAATGGTTTTCTTGCCAGAGGCAGAAGTTCTAGAAGTGCAAAGTGGTTTGTCATTAATTTTCTTTTCTTGATTCTGCTGACTGTTACAGTGCAGTGCAAGATCCATTAAACTCTTCCATCCAGATTTTGGTAGGTACGAAGCAAAGAATGCTGCCAACCCAACACACCATTATCAATAAAGCAAAAATCACAAACCCCAGAAATATTCCTCTGAAGGTGCTGAGGGAGGAAAGGGGAAGAGAAGAGAAGGAAAACAGTGGGAATGCTGCCATGAAGATTTAGGGGGAAAGGATCAGTGACAAATACAACTTTTTAATTACCACTGAGCCAGTGCTCAAGGCCAGGCTGGGTGGGGCTTTGAGCCACCTGCTCCAGTGGAAGGTGGCCCTGCCTGGGCAAGGGGTGGCCCTGACCATCTCTGAAGGCTCCTTCCAACCCAAACCACTCTGTGATTGTAAGAACAGCCACAAAAATGGCTTTTGAGCCACTGTCAGTTAAGGATGACTGTGCCCAGGCTGAGCCACCCTACTGAAGAAATAAAATAATAATAAAATAAACCACCCAATAATAATAAACTAGGACCATCACCACCACCTTTAGAGACCCACTCAGTGTGTCCCCAGCAGTGCTGGAAACACCAGCCTCCCTCCAAAAACCCTTTAACCTGCCCTCAGTGCTGGATTTCCTCACTGCCAATAGCCAGCATGACTCTGGAAATCCTTGAAATTTTTAAAATAAAAACTTGGGAAGAGAGCAGTATCTTTAACTGGTCATTTATATGGAAGTGTATTCTTTCAGGTGTTTCATCAGCTCTTTGACACAAAAAGGGTTGTTATAATTTTGCACTTTAACACCAGCAAGTTCAGGGAGGAGTGGGGGCTGTTTCTATACAGACTTTTTCTTAAATGTTTTTGGTTTTTTAATAACAATGACAGAGCAGCTGAAATTCTGTTCTTTTCTTTGGAAAAGAAAAAAAAATGAAAGAAAGAGGAAAAAACTCTGAAAGAAAACACACTGAAAATTGGCACTATACATCTAATGCAAATTAAGTGGAATAAACAAAATCCATTTTATTTTTTTTAATGGAGTCAGCAACTACCAGAAGCCAGATGACCTCTGGAAAAAACCCCAATATGTACTTATGTACTTACAAATAACAAGTTTACATGTGATTTTGTTTTACTTATTTAGCTCCTACTATCTCTTCACCATCTGTCTGTTCCAAGAAGGTTTTCTTCTGGCCAACTGAGTAGTAAACATAATGCAGTGGACAGGCTGACTTATGTGAGGTGGGTGATGAGAACAACTTGGACATCCTGACAAACGAGATAAATGTCCTGGCAGCTGGAGCTTATTTGATTATAGGGAAAGTTACAGTAAGAAGTAAAATATTGCTGCTATTGCACATTTCACCTATTTTTTTTTTCTGGTAACAACAACTTTTAAAACAGATGCTATTCTCTTTTATTTAATATGAAAAATGTGTATGTTGAAACTACTACAGGTATACAAAAACACATTTTCTGTATTTTCAAACACATTTAATTATTATCATTATGTGTGAGTTCTGGTGTTGGTCCATTATGTTTAGAGTGATAGAATATTTGCAGATGGTTAATCCCAAAATAGTTTTATATCAGTTATACATATTTTTATACTAGTTTTTACCTCACTTTTACATTATGTTCTTAGAGCAACAGTTTCAAGTACAACTGTAAATCAAGATTTACTCTCTGTAAATTCTCCTATTTCTTGTAAAGACAAAAGTAATTTTGTATATACAATAATGAAATCTATTTTACAAATCACATTACAGACTTTACTTTCAAACCAGTATTAAGGTACAACTAAAGCTTTTGCTTATCATGAGACTGTAAAATGCCAAACACTACTAAAACAAACTTTCCTTTTTGTTAAATATTTTGAAGAGTGCTAGAGTGAGTGCTATATTTAGTAATGGTGAAACTCAACAGCTTGTAGAATTTCTTACAGTGAATGCATGCAAGACTCAACCACTGCTAACTGCACACTACAGACTTTGTAGCTGAAGAGACAGCAAATAAGCTCCAAATGAGATGGGGGTTTTTTTCCCATTTATTAAATACATCTCACATGCACACAATGATGGCGTGGTTTCATTTCTGAGCCAGAGCTCATCCAGTAAAAACGTGCACAAGGAGGTTTTTGAGAGATGTATCTATGTATGAGCTCTGTATCTGAGAACTGAAGCTTTGCATGCAGCAGAAGGCACTTACACTGCAATGGAACCAAAATTACCTTGGAAACCTGTGTTTATTGCTGAAAAATCAACCCGCTGAGAGACAGGATATCTTAAAAATTTTCCAAACAACCTCTTATTATCCCTATTCTGGTAACATCTAAATGTGCCAGATGAAATCACAGCCCCATGGCCTGAGCTCAGAATGAGCAAATGTCTCCCATTAGAGATGAAGGAGATAAGGCAAAGGGAAGAAAAGGCACAGACAGCTGAAGTCACTTGGTTGATGAAAACAAATCCATCACTGGCCAAGGCAGTAATGTGAAGCTTTCCACACCAGAAGAGTGTGGAATCTGACCCCTCAAATCGGTATTTACACTAATTCACATCCAGGCATCACACTTATTTGTCCACAGAATTCCCCCTCCTTCCTCACCCCAGACCCTGAGGACACTTGTGCAGAAACCAAGGAGCCAAACACTTGATTTGTGTTTTTGGAAACCAACGATAAGACTATTTTTTTTTTAATGTTTTTCTTCATTCCTTTCCCCACTCAACTGAAAATAAAAAGCATTTTCTTAAAAACACAGAGCAATAACATTTCCTGTGCTTTTCATCTCCTTAACCCTTTAATCATCATGGCACTCCTCACACAGCAGTGTGGGTCTGTACTAGGCAGTTCTCTTAGCAAACACTGCAATCCCTCTGAGCCCAGTCACATGCAGAGCCCCAAAGATGCTGGGACCCAAGGGGGCACACTTGGACCTCTGCATTTTGCTGGAAATGGTTCCAGAAAGAAAACAGCACAGCTCATGGCACTGCTGGTCCTATGACCAGCTCCAGGAGGGGAGGACTGGAGGAGCAGTGGCACAAGAAGCTACTACTACATAATCCAAAGCTGAGTTGGCTTTCAGGTGATCTTGGTAGTACTAGTGTGAATCAGGAACACAACTGCAGAGCTGAAAACCATCCCAAAAATGCAGCCATCTCCTTCCAGCTTGGTAAAACAAAAGCCCTGCATGTTAGGGATCTCTCTCAGTTACTATTATGGACCTAGGCACATTTGGAGAGGGGAAAAGTGCAAAATTAAGTTGCTAAAATATAATTTACATCAATGAGAGAGAAATAATAAGAAAAAAAAAAACAGTCTCTTTTTTATTAAGCACAAATTTATCTGTAGCCTGACCAGTGCAAATAAAATATGATGACAGCACATAGAGGTGCACATTAAAGATTTAGAAAGTGTCTTTAATGCACTGATTTTCCATGAAACTCAGAGTGGAAGCATGTCAGGGCTGCTGCCTACTTAGGAGTGGAACAAGGCAGAGAAGTGGAGCTGGGTGTCAGAAACCCAAACCTCCCATTTTGCCTCCCATAATTTATGAAAGCCCATTCCAGCTGATGGGAAATGATAATGGCTCTGAAAAGCAGCATCAGGAAGGTCTGAGTAAATCAGTCTTTCCTAGAACTGATGAGAAAACCAGAATATGTTACACTTCCAGCTCTAAATGAAGAAAATCTACTGACTTTGAGTGTGATAAAAATATTACCATGTACTGTCACTTTTTTCACTGCCTTCAATTAATTTTTATCTCTGTCACATCCAGATAAATGCTGGCAATCTTTACTACTCAAGACTATAAGCTGTTTTTCATTTTTGATATTACAAAGTCTATATAATATGTGTGTGAGAAAGGCTATGAATTAATAGTAGTGTAACACTTTAAAAATGCATTAATATATAATAAGATCTTCTACTTAATCCAATATATTTTTTAAATTAAAAACACATCAAATAAAAATCTGTGGGACTCTTGTCCAGAATTACTCAAACCACACAATAAATCCATCAAAAAACTATCTTTGTGTGGTGAAATCATGAAATGACTTTGTCAAGTGCACATATAATTGTGAATTTCAACCTTTTGAGGAATAGTAAAATTGTTTAAAATGAACTTACTACATAATTTTGAGAAACTGTGGCTCTATAAATCTAAACATTAAATGCAGCAAAATACTTGTAATTAAATATATGAAAATTAACCATCAAGCCATGAAGTAGAGAAATTAAAGTGGAGCTATGAAAGCATCTAAGGGAAAGATAAATTATTTGTTAAAAACACCCAGCAGCATAAAGGTATACTTCAAAATATTTCCCAGTTGTGCTTCTTGACCTGAATCTGAACTCTTTGTTGCTTGTCTTCCTCCATTCCTGGGAATCCTCCTTTCTAACAGCTGGGATCTGCTCTGATTAAACTGGACAAAGTCTTGTCCTGGGCCAGAGCAAGGACTCAGAGCCCAGCACGGTGCCCATGGCCAAAGGTGAATTCCTCACCACAGCACAAAGATCACGATATCCACACCATGATATTTTTCCAAATGTGGAATAACTTTGTGCTCAGGGACGTCCAAAGCAAGAGTTGATGGCTGGGGGATTAATAATACCCAACATATTTCACTTCTACTTGCCCCAGTTGTGCCAGATTAGTCTGGAGCTCCATATCACCACCAAGATGCACCTTCCTCCACCCTCCAGCCCCACCAAAGATACTCAGTCACAATTTACATTTTATTCTTGGAGGTGAAAGAAGGGGCAGAAAGCTGAGCATTCCTAGTACCCCAATGATACATCAAAAAGCACAAGGAAAAAACACAGCACCACTTACCTTAATTTAAAACCTAAGAAGTGACCCAGATTCCTCAAGCAGAGCAAGTCTGATACTTAATAATAATAATATCTAATATTTAAGGAAGGTAAATTGCCTTGGCTAGTAAGAAGTGATTAGTTCTGGAAATATGTAAAGTTAGGCCAGAAATAAGGAGCTTAAACATTATCTGGTGATCAGGAGGACAGACTGGGAGGTGCTTTAATTGCACAGATGAGGCACAACCAAGGCCAAGAAATCAAGTTATAACAGATTTTTAAAAATTGAATTATTCACCTCTTACAAGTCTCTCACTAGATTCTGTTTTGTTTTCTTTCTTTTCATTACCACACATTTAAACAAGAGGTTAAATAATAGTGAAATTAATTGAGCTTAAAACAATTTTTGGAGCAGGACTCCACACAGATAAAAATCACATAGCCTGAAAGGCCAACTTTAATAATTTTCTACTCTGGGGCTTAAAGGAACCACAGCACAAGACAACAATCTCTTCACCTGGCAGTAATACACACATAAAAAAAGGGAATAAGGCAATTCTCTTCCAAAATTTTCTGGCTAGACCACAGTAAATATCCAAAGAGAAAGAAGGTCTGGTTAGAGATTTATGTGTCGATTGCATGGTTGCTTATTTGATTTACAAAGGACTCAAAGAGATTTAACACTTTACAAGGCAGACGTTAATATGGTTGAAAAGTGTTCTTTTCAAACCTGACAGAGGTTTTTACTCATTTTTAGCTCCATATCTGAGCCTGTTTTTCATGTAAGGCTTTGCCTACTCACCCTGCACTCACAGAACCAAAGGAAAGGTTGTCCACCTCCCAGAAGGATGAATGAATTCAAAAACCTAAAATCCCAGTGTTAATATCACAGGTGTTCTGAGAGCAAGCTATTAATGTCAAAGATATTTAAAAGAAAATGGTTAGAGATTGAAATATTGAGATGTTTGATTAAGGTTAAGTGGAAAACTCCAGGGCTGGCACCTCAGCTTTTGCATTTCCAACAGATTTGAAAGGTCACATCAGTGGTGTTGGATGTTTTAAAACTCACAAATACATGACACTGAAACACATTTAGTTTGTTAATGTACAGAAGGACTGGGCTACCAAGGCAGCTGGAAATTCAGTGCTGGAAACATAGCTTGCAGCAGTCCTCTGGATGTTCCACCATCCACTGCTGAGTTTGGGGCTACTGGAGGATATGTTCCCACTTACTGCTGTTGGGGACCATGGATCCGATGTCCAAGAGCTTGTTCTGCCCATTTTTCAGTCTGTAGAGCAGATATAATCTAACTCCACAATTTCCCAAGGCACCAAGGTCTACATGTTCACCACTTGCTGCATAACTCATTAGTTCATTATTTCATCATCAGGGTTTATGCTGATCTCCCATTGGATTCATTAAATTGCTCCCCTGCTTCAGTATGGGAGGATTTGATGGAACAGCAGCTCGGGTCTGACATGTATTTACTGAGAATTGTAAAGTGTCTCCATAAACATTGCAGATTATGAGTCAAAGCTCATATTGTAGAAATTAATGCTTTTAAGAGGAGCTGTTGCACACGTGGGACTCCCAGAGCCATACACCCCAAAATCACTGCAGCTTGCTTTCTTCAAGCAAAAATATCCATTTCTGGAGAATCACACACTATTTTGTCCAAGTAAAACTGTGCATGCAGGTACACTGGGATTCAATGACAATTCAAAGAATAACACATTTTTTCCAGCCAAGTGTGGGAAGGGGGTGTGTGCCTATTGCTTTTCCCCCAAGTATTTTCTGCTACACTACTACTTGAAATGCTCTTTTATAAGGAGCACAGCTTAGATATTTTCATACCCATTAGTGATGGCTGTGGAAAGGCACGTAAATTTAACAAGAGTACAACACAGTTTGCTATTTTTAAACCTGGAATATTTTATACTGGGGTCTTTTACCACATTAAAACACAATGAAAGCTAGGCAGCTAATTATCTAAGAGGTAACAAAACTTTAAACTACACACAGATGTTGAGCTGCACTAAAAGGACAAATTATTTGCCAAAATCACTGCCAAATTAAAGTTCCTATTTGGAAACTTTCACACATTTGTGTTTGGTGCAGCTGCAGCTGTTTAACTGCACATAAATTTTGTTTTCCCTTTCCGATTGTTATTCAAACGACATTAAAGAGCAATTACAGCAGAATGACAATAACTAGTCCGTTAAAAGTTCAAATTGTAGGAGATCTGTTTTAATTTAAAGTCAATAAAGTATTAGAATAGCAAAATAAATGGATCTCTCTGTGTGCACATGAATGTTCCTTTTCTTTCTGAACACATATTCAATATCTGCAGAGGCACCAGGTGTAGCCCTGGGCTGGTGCTCTCTGCAGATGGACTCGACTCCCCCAAAGGCAGGGAGGCCCTGCAGAGAGACCTCAGCAAATGTGAGCGCTGGGCAATCACCAACCATGTGAGGTTCAACAGGGAAAGTGCCGGATTCTGCACCTGGGATGGAGCAGCCCTGGGTGTACGGACAGCCTGGGGAATGAGGGGCTGGAGAGCAGTGCCAGGGAAAGGCGCCTGGGGCTCCTGGGCAGTGGGAAGTTGAAGGTGAGCCAGCAGTGCCCTGGCAGCCAGGAGGGACATCCCTGTGCCGGGGACATCGGGCCCAGCATGGCCAGCCGGGCAAGGGAGGGATTGTCCCGCTCTGCTCGGGGCTGGGGCGGCCTCACCTCGAGTGCTGGGGCAGCTTTGGGTGCCACAAGATAACAAAAACATGAAACTGTCAGAGAGGGCCCAAAGGAGGGCACGAGGATGGTGAAGGGCCGTGAGGGGAAGCCGTGTGAGGAGAGGCTGAGGGCGCTTGGTCTGTTCAGCCTGGAGGGGACAGAGAGGAGACCTCAGTGCAGTTACAAATTCCTCGTGAGGGGACCAGGAGGGACAGACACTGATCTCTGCTCTCTGGTGACAGGGACAGGAGCCAGGGAATGGCCTGAAGCTGTGTCAGGGGAGGTTTGTGTGGGATATCAGGAAAAGGTTCTGCCCCCAGAGGGTGGCTGGGCACTGAGCAGGCTCCCCAGGGCAGTGGTCACAGCACCAGCCTGGCAGAGCTCAGGGGGTGTCTGGACAATGCTCTGGGGCACAGGGGGTGACTCCTGGGGATGGGGCTGTGCAGGGCCAGCAGCTGGACTGGATGATCCTTGGGAGTCCCTTCCAACTCAGCTTGTTCTGTGATTCTGTTTCTTGTGTATATATATATAAAATCTGTGTGTAAATGTTGCAGACACCTGTGGGTGGCCAGGCCAGGTAACTCCCCTGCAGTCCTGGCCCCTGGTTTTGCCCAGGTAGGAGCTGAGTGGGCACAGACTCAGCTCACACAGCTCACTACCAGGCTTTTCATTTAGCTGACTGCACAAATCTCCAGACCACAAAACTCCACAGACTTCATTATTTCTGTATTTATACTGCACCTAAATACTCCCAATGGGCCTGATTACCTCTTGTACCAAAAACCCTCATAAAAATTTGGCCTTGGAAATAGATCTAGAGGATATAAATAAGCACAACTGAACTACAAGAATGGACACCACCAAAACACATCCTGATACAACACCTAAAGGTTCTCTTTATCAAACTGGGCAGACAAAACAGCTCTGTCATAAACCGAATGGATTTATGAGATTTCAGCAGTACAAGAACATCCAAGTCTACCTTAAGGGAGCTGATAAAAAGGAGGGGCAGATAGTGACAGGACAAGGGACAATGGTCCCAAACGGAAAGAGAGCAGGTTTAGATTAGCTTTCTGGAAGAAATTCTTTCCTCAAAGGGCAGTGAAGCACTCTGAGATCCTGCCTAGAGAAGCTGTGGATGCCCCATCCCTGGAAGTGCCCTGGATGCTTTATTGGCAAATTAGCTATTTTTATAACATAGCCTGGAAATAAATATTTTGCCTTAGCAATACCAACTCATTCCCAACTCACCTGTAATCTCCCACCAAGAGACTGATGCATCCTCAGACTCCTAAATACTTACAAAATGCATCATTTAAACAACTGGATTACATCCTTATGGGTGAAAACTATTCATTAAGTATAGCAAACCAAATTCCCCACTCTCCAATTTTCTAAATTCTTATCTCCATTACTGATGTCAAACCCTTAAGCAAAGATTTCCCATTTCTTCTCTGCTGAAGAGGATTGAACCCCCAGCAGCACAGCTAGGAGCTCTCATCTGCAGTGTGCTATGGGCTACTCTCCCAGCTCATACTCAGATGAATTATGGGGTTTTAAATTGAAATGCTTTAAGAATCATTTTTTCAGACTCGGCATAAGTTCGGCAGTGTTCCAGTCCCTGAGAAAGACTCTGAAGTCTGCAGATAGCAAATCATTAACATTTTGAAGACTCAGTAAAAATGGAATCAGAAGATTTATCTGCTGAAAATTGGTCAATCTAGTCCACATCCTGACTCTGGAAGTTGTCCAAGCACCTGATGTTTGAAGAGCAAATTTTCTGCAAGTAAGGAAAAAATATATTTACTTTTGACTTGCACTGCCAGTCCTCCTCATACCATCAAACTGGAGGCTTTTATCACTCCTATAATTTTCATTTGCACACTCTGTTCAATTATTCAGTTGTAAATTCTAACCTGTTCTATTCTAAATGGGCACTCATGAAGCAGCTACATTTTGAGCCCAGTCCTTTTCAAGACTTGGCATCAATGCTTTTAGTGATGCTTATAACTAACCAGCTCCAAACCTTCCATCCCTTAGTAAACCTGCACTTACACCAATCAAATTTAGATGCTTCTTTCCCAATCACTGCAAAAACTCTCTGCCAACAAATTTTGTATTGTGTTGTTGACATTAAAATATCAGATACCTGTACTTAGAGAAGTTGTCCTTCAGGTGCTATAAACTGTTCCCTACATGGGAACAGGCACCTATATGGAAGCAGGTATTCAGAAAATCAGTAATTTCTCCCAGTCCTGAACTTCATAAAAAAAAGCTGTCTTATAATACTGTCTGATCTTGAGTTTATCTGGAAAAAATTGGGTACATAATTTTCCATGGGAAGACAATAAAGCATCTAACATCCTTTGAAAGCATTTCTTGTCCATTCCTGAAGCTAAAAATTTATTTAGCTTCTTCTTGTGAGAGGACGCTGAGAGGAGGTACAGAAATGCAGAATGAAAAGAAATTGAGGAAAAAGGAGAGTGTCTAATTTCTTTTAACTCTAGGAATTCTGTATGTGGCCTTGAGGTAACGTCAGACAAGAGTCAAAGCAAGGAAAATGCTCTCCTGCACAAACCTGCCTTTCTGGGTATTATCTGAGTAAAGAACCAAGCCAAGATGAATATCTAAATTGCTTTTCTCTTTTGAGATTCCAGAGATGTGATATACCAATAAGCTTTTTAAGGTGCCAGCCCAAAAGCAATCACATCTTTCATGATAAGCACATCCCTCAAAGAACAAAGCAAGCATCAGCTCTTTTTTATGTATTATGAACTATTATAACCTAGAAGATCCTTTTGTCAGTACTAGTGTAAACAAAGACCTTCCTTTGCTGTTTGCTCCTCTGTTTCAGAGCTTGAAGAGATACACAAATCACTTCCTTTCCTTCATAAATCAGATGTGCCTTTATACAACATAAATCTTGTGTCTTTATACAACAAATTCATCCAGACATTTAGCAGCACTGTTCCAGGAAAAAAATAATCTGATTTTACTAATGAAGTCATTAACAACTGTACTTTGTGTGCAGGCTTCAAAACCTCTCTGTGAAGTTCCAAGTAGAGAAAAGACTGAGCAACACATAAAAGAACAGTGAACCTTGAATTTGTCCACCAAGAGGTCCAGCAGCTCTCAAAAGAGCAGTGGTCACCAGGTGTTAACAGAGAAGCACAGCAGGCCAGGGGTAGAAAGTATCCATCTCAGTGCCACCAGCTAAAAAACTAAACCAAACCAAACCACAAACAAACAAAACAAACAACAAAAAACCCCAAAGCAAACCAAAACCAAATCAACCAAAAGAAATCCAAAAAACCCCAGAAAAACCCAAAAACAAACCAAAATCTCCCCCCAAAAAAAAGTTTCGAAGCATAATCCCTCAAAAAAAAGGTGGAAGAAATTACTTTACTTGGAAGGAGGAAGTAATGCTGAGAAAACAGTTGTATAATCTTCAGTGAATCAGAAAAAAGAGGACGGCTTGCTTTTGACCAAAACTACTTTTCTGCTCACTTCCCTCATTTCTGCAGGATTATCACAGAGGTGACTTCTAAATAGCAATTTCTCTTACATAATGACTTACTAAGTATTTATCCATTGCCAAAGAAGTTATCATCTAAGGCAGAATTATAATCTAATCTAATAAACAGGAAAACATCACAGAGAAAGTGAGGCAAATCATATGAAACCAGAAATTATGAAAGAATATGCTTTGATGATCAACTAACCAGCTTTCTGAAGTTACAATATTTACATATGGAAAGAGGATTGCACAAAGTTCCAGAAGTTCATACATTATAAGCTCTGATGTTCTATCCACCTCCCATTAGAACTAATTGAAGGATGGGTGTTTTTGCCCTGAGGCATTGGATGGGAGATAAAAGGAAAGGTGAGGTACAGATGAGGCTACCATGGTTATGGCTAGTGAAAATAATGCCAACATGCAGCAGACAGGGACAGCCAGTGTGAGCACTCAATTAGAGAGAGCAGCTCTCAGTGCCAAGGCACATCACCACCCTGCCCTGGGATGAGGAATTTGATTCTATAGAAAATCAAAAATTTAAATTTAAAAAAAATTAAATAAATATTTTTGGGGAAATGATGAAGGCAATCAGAATGCCCACTGAAAAACTTTGCAATCAATGATCCATTCTTCAGACCTCAGTTGCTTTAAGCTGACACATTTTTTTGAAGTAAAAGCCAGACTAAGCGAGACAGGTTTGGAGAACTCAGACCTCCAGGATTTCTTCAGAAAATCTCACACTACCAAAAACCCACAACTGATTCTTTGTGTGCCTCCTGACATAAAAAACCACATTTTTTGCTAAAAGGGCTCAGCTAACTCTAGCATTTGTTGCCACCCATTTTATCCTGCTCTCTGCCACTCTGCTTGGACGAGAAGGATATGGAACATTTTTCATAAACTGTCATACAATTGCAGATCAGTGGGTTAATGTAGCAGCCTTTCACCTTTGGAAACCACAGTTCAACAGTCTGAATTACTATGGTAATAAACGTGGTATTGCTTTGGTTCAATACAGACTAGTGTTTGAAGAACTGTAACAAAATATTTTTGTAACCTTGTGGAAAAGATAAGAAGTTGGCAATTCTCTTTTACGCCATAGATTTTGTCTGTAATCTAGAGCAAGCTAATTAAACCCAGTCTTTGAAAATAATTACCTGTCTAACACTGATTTTACTAAGTCTGCTTTAAATAAAACTACTTTCTTTGATAAACTAAGCTATGATATAAGTATAAATTATTTCCTTAAACAGGTTCACAGCAGGTAACATAGGTTACAGGCCAATAAAGAAAATGTACATCCAATTCAGGTAAGAGTTAAAAAAAATGTGATTCTTTCAGAAAGAGGGAGAAAAAAACCATTGTTACAAGTCAGACGTTCAGCTTAAACCAGTTTTCACATCTCAATAATAAAGCTGTGAAAAATAGAGCTTGCTGAAATACAACCAAGCCCACACTGGGATACCTTACAATTGGTGAAGACTTACTCAGCAGCCTTGTGACAGCTCTATCCAGCAGGATATGCATCTCCATGGATTTAACTACAGATTACTCATGACTGTAGATACAGTAGTGAACTGTAGTCAAAATGATCTTTATAACCAGTGCATTTAAGGGACTTACAAAATCATATCATGCATCCTTCCCAAAAAGTGGATGGATCTTTAAATTATTGTTTTTAAGAACTCAGAGCCCTAGGCAGGATATATTGTTCCTTAAATGAAAGGCAAAGCCTCCTAAACCCAAACTCATTGCAACCAAGCACAGAGCCAGATAATTTCCTGCTTTCGCACAACTAACGGGCATGTTAATTCTTTTACTGTAGCAGGGATTAGAAAAAAGCCCTATTCTATTGATTTTAATGGTGCTGTCACTGTAGCAGAATAATGCTTTTCCAGTATCACTTTGCATTACTGCTTCAACCTCTGATGACAGATGAAAAGTACTGAATCTTCGCCAAAAGCTGAATACGCCATTATCTGGTTTTGCACAGCTGTGCAGACATACCCTAACACAGACTGGGCCTTGCTACCATTTTGTTTAGGGCTTAAAAGTAAAATTTAAAAAAAATTAAAAAAAGATCCCATATCCTGAAGGCAAAGACAACCTGAAACTTTGCTCAAAGAAGCATGAAAGCACAGTTCCTTTGCCAAATGCACCTCAGAATGTCACATTACCATACGTGGAGTTAGTAATGGGCAGCTGAACTCTAAAACGCTGCTTGGGTTTTATTCTCCGTTTGTTCCTGTCAGTTCAGCAGATTCCAGAAATGGGATAAATAAATGCATAAAGGTTTATATTAACTCAGTCTAAGTTATAATATAATCCAGATAATATTGGTACTAGAGGCACCTAAGCCTGAACAGAGCCTTTTGAATCACTGACTGCAGTTTTCAAGTACCATTCACAATTAGTTTTTAAAAAATAAATAACATTAAAGCCAGCTTGGTGTCCAGACCCACTGCATCTGTCAGAGCGATCACTCATGGTCAGAAGCCTCCCAGCCTCAAGCCTGAAAGCAGTAATTGTCAGTTTACATCAATTTATTTCTTATGCTAATGCTGGCATTCAGCTGAAGGAACTCCTCGCACTCCCTCCTTCTTTAATTCTCTGATATCCTTGCAGACAGCAAACATACAGATGCTCTCAGCCCACATTTTGCCTGCTGCCAGCCACTCAATCCAGCCCTCCCAGGACACACATTCTCCTCCATCACCTTAGCAGATCTTCCCTGCCCTGTCCTGGTATGAATCCCTCATTTGTGAATGTGATGACAAGAGTCACACATTTTGGATCTGAAATGGCACAAAAGCCTTATTCAGTGGCATTATGATTTTCCTCTCTTCAGTGGAAGTTTCTTCCACAGAGCATTGCTTTGGCCTCTCTCATGGCTACATTGCATTAGTGGCTGCCAGGTAACCTGCACCATCTACCACAACCAGTATCTTCTCTTCCTATGTCATTTCCAACAGTGAAATAATGTGAGCTGAGAAGCTTATAGCTCAAAAACCCCAAACAGCAATAGTATTTCAGCACATATCCTTGCAGTTCATGGTATGAAATTGATAACTATTTGTATTTTACCCATCCTCATTGCCTTCCTCACAGATATTCTGATCCTTTACTACACATTGGTAATTCTGTCCTACTCCACAGTCTCAGTATATTGCATTCAACCACTCTTCCTGCAAGATCTCTATCGAAAATACTAAATAAAACACACACCAGGACCAATTCACACATTCACTAAAACTCCTCTTTCTGCCTTAGTTCTTTACATCAAGTCCTCAGTCACACTCACCATCCTTTAAATAATTTTAATCGTCTCCAGTTTCACTAACAATTTCCTGAAGTGATGCTTAACAAGCACTTCACTGAAGCCCAGACTGAGCAGAAGTATCAGTTACCTATTTTAGTAAACTCAGACTAGACTTTATGACATTTCTATCAACTAGATCAGAATCTATTTATTTCCTGTAACCCCTTCCAAAGGATGTGAGTGAGGTGTGACTAACAGGTCAGCAGCCCTTTCAATAGGCTTTGCTTCTCCTGTTAAATTGTGGTTGTTATTTTGCAATTAGAAATTGCTCTGTCCTCAATGTAATCAGCCATCTTCTCCAAAATCAGCCTGTTGGGAAAGGAAATAGGCATCTTGGGCATAACCAGTTACATTTAATCTCAACTTCATCCAGGATTAAGGCAGTCCCACTTTTAGATTAGGGCAGTTCTACTTAGATTTTTTCTCTATTATCATCTAGTTGTCATTCAAATTTACTTTTGCAGTATTAAGTCAGCACAGCTTTTTGGTTAGTCTCTCTTAATCACTTCACCTCTAACATGCTGCTTTTTCCTCATCTGCCCTTGATTTCCCTGCTTAGTCAATTTGTACATTCCATGGGGGCTGCTCATTCCCAGTCCCCTTCTGCAAATTCCTTTTCAACGCTGCCTGCCCATCTCCACTTTGGTTGAGAACACAAGATACAAGCAGCATTTATAACCCTGACCTCCAAATTCAAGTCCTCAAGCACCTGGGCCCAGATGACATGACCAAATTACTCTTTTATCTGAGCTTAAGACCTCAGACTAGATCAGAATTCAACACAAATATTCTCTAGTGCAGTCAAAAAGACCAGAAGAAATTAAAGGATTGTGAAAGACCCTCAAGTCAAGGGTCAAGATGACTGCTATTATAAATTACAAGGGAGCAGCAATCTTATCTCACTAACAAGGATAAAGCCAGGGTATTAACTCCAGGGTGGGATGTGTCTACTTGCACAGCAGGGTCCTGCACTGCTGTAGCACAGCTGCTTCTGTAGGGGACTGCCACAGCACTCTGCTAACACAGCAAAAACTATTTTCCACAAATCTCAAATGTAACCTGAAGAACTGTTTTCTCTGTTCAGGTAAGGAGGGATGGAGACTGCTGCCTGAGTGTCAAATGGCACAGAACAGGGGGCAGTGTTTTGTGTAAAAAAAGGAGAAAAAATGCGAAGATAAATTAACAGAAATGGAAAATGTAGTGGAGAGAGCCTGAAAAGCAAGGTTTTGACAAGTTTCTCTGTCTTCAGAGGGCCTTTACTAAACACTAACTCAGCCTGCTGGAATTTGCTGTGGTACTATAAGGTACCAGCTGCAACATGAGACCTAGGACAAGGGAGAATGGCTTTAAACTGGAAGAGAGCAGGCTTAAATTAGATATTAGGAAGAAGTTCTTTAGTGTGAGGGTGGTGAGGCACTAAGACAGGTTTGTCCAATGAAATTGGGAATGCCCCATCGCTGAAAGTGTTTAAGTCAAGGCGGGATGGGGCTTCAAGCAACCAGGTCTAGTGGAAGGTGTTGAAGGTCACTTCCAACCCAAACTACTCTGTGATTCTGTGATTCAAGCTGGGGGTGAGTAAGAGGTCTCAGATGAGCTCATCAAGACTGTGAAACTTGTAGTAAGGTTATATATACACCTATAAGTGATACATGTCACAAAACAAATGTTAATTCTGTGACTAAAAGACAGGTACTGTCACCTCAAGGGCTGCTTCAGTAATTTCTTAGTTGTGTAGCAAGAGAATAAGACCTGAATTCACAGCCAGGGAGGAAAGTGCAGTGTTTGTCATGGTTTATGCATGGAAAGTCCTCTGCATATCTGTGTTCAGCCACCTGCCTTCAGCAATTATAGTGCAACATACGTGTACCCATACAGAACTAACTGCTCCCAGGTTAGCAGCAATAAAATATCACCCAGTGACATCTCTGTCTAAGCACACAGTGAATTAAAATAAATCCCAACAATAGGCTCGAATTACATTAAAAAATCTCAACAAGCCTCCTGTTCTCCATTTTATGTACATGGCAGACAGCTTCCATTCCCTTTATGGATATATATATAACCTTATTCTGAGCAAACCCTTTTATTCCACTGAAAATGGTGTTAATATTTCTGGTAATATTTCTATTAGCATTTATTTACACAATGGGTGGCCACAGGGCTGAAAAGCTGTCAGAAAAACCCTGAACACTTACCACTGACCTAGCAGAACAGATTTACAATTAAACCTTCTCCTTAGAACAGAGTGCATTTTTCCTCCTAAAAATAGTCTTAAGTTTGTTGTTAATTACATAAAAAATAAGATACCATACTGATTTAATTAACTGAAACATTCACAGGACAATATTTATACTTCAAATTTTCTGAAAGCCAAACTCTTCTGGGACAGAAAACTGAATCAATCCTTTACCATGGGCACTGTCATACAGAAGTAGACCAGCAAAATGTTTACACAAAAAAAGTGAAGTCAACCTGAGTCCTTTTGGGGTGAAATGGTCATTATATGAAAAGTTAGAGCAAGTGATGCAGATGGCTATAGGCAGAATGGGAGCAAGATTAGACAGATGGGAAACCATGGCACTGGACAAATACTGAGCATAAAAAGGGTTGAAGCCACTTCCCCTCCCCCAGCTGAGAATGAGTGCATTCAGGATATTTTTATCCAAGTATTTATTGTGCTCTTTTGCTCCATCTGCCGGCTCTGCAGCAGCAGGCAATGCATCCCACACCTATTATAATAACAATACCAAATATAAAAGGAGTGAAAAAATACTTACCAGGGTCAATCTCACCAACTTTTATCCACATATTGTCCTTTGCATTCATAGACAGATATCTAGTTGTCTTGTCTTTAATTACTTACTCCAGCTTTGTGGGGCATTTTCACTGCTATATGCTATAAGCCTAAGATGTGTTTTGTCATTTACACTGTTAAGCAACAGAAAGATGATATTCTGAGTATGAAGAGCTTTCAGAGCTCAAATTAATTCATTTCTCCATGGTATAATGAAAAACAAGAAGTGGAAGGATTTTCTTACACTTAAAACCATAGTAAATCTGTGCACAAATAGATTATCCATTTACAGGTTTACATGGACACAGGTGCTTATTTAATAAATCAAATTCTATTAAGGAAAAGGGTCTTCCCAGGGTATTGTTATTACACCCCTAGAGGGAATCATATTTCACCACAGAATCAAAAACTGGGACTGAGTGGGAAGTAAAGGGATCCTCAATGCATCTACTACATAGACTAACACCCAAGTCACCCCTTGAAAAGCCAGTAAAAGAGCTCCTAAAGCTCTTATTCCAGCTCTTTAGCCAGAGCTCCTAAAGCAACTTATTCCAGGTAACTGACCTCCAGGCACTGAAACAAATTTGCTGAAGAGAGTAATAATGTGAAAGCTACAGCTGAACAGTGTTCCACACTCGGAGGTGAACACCACATAAACACATGGAGTGTTTTTAGGTGGCTGAGAGCACAGAACTCTTGGGCTTGCAGCAAACCAGAAGCATCCCATTAGCACATTAATGGACCAACCTGCAGCCCTGCTGAGCAGAGGTCACCTCTGTCCTGCTCTCCTGCCACCTGCAGCTGGTGGCCCAGGTGCCAGCAGGTGAAGGTGCACAGTGGAAATGTGCACATCCCTTAAATGCCATTCACTCTGGCAGAAAGGAAGATATAAATGAATTGCCACGCTGATAATTTTTTGGCTGCTTAAAGTTAAGCACATGCATGGCTATAGTAAGTAGGGGATTGCTACTTTTTATTTTAGTCTGGCAATTTGATTTTTCACTTGTCAAAAGCACATTTAAATGTGACTAGATAAAAGCGTGGTAGGGGTTGGAAATTCTGGTATTCTTGTGAATGAGAGACAGAGGGAAAATATTCCAGTAAGGCTGAAATTTTCTTCCTTTTATAATATGGATAAAGAGAAAAAATAGGAGATGGAATAGAGCCACAATAGAAAATCCATTTTGCAACAGGACCTTAAATGAGACAGTAGTAATTTTTATGATCTCAAGCTCAGTATTATTCCAAAGTTAGTTCTCCTTACAATTCAGGGCTTGTGGAATAAATGCTTGCTCTGCTTAGAAATTCTTCCCTTACTACCTGATCCCTGTCAGAGGCAAGGAGCCAAACTAGCCAGTACTTTGGTTTGACATGGTGCTGCCATTCACAACATTTTAACATTCAAATACAGCTAAAAGTTTAAGTTTCTGCTTTTTTATTCAGATCATATTAGTCAATGCTTTTCTCAGTGGTTGTGGGAATGTCTCTCAGATCCTGTGAGAGAGCAGTTTAAGATGCAGAGGCTGCCAAACAACATATAAAGAACAGCAATGATGTTTTTTGGGAAGTGAAAACAAACATTCAGTATTTCAAATTACACTATTAGATGACTGCATAACTCAAACCTCAAAGCACATGCAGGCTGTATAAGGTATCACATATCTATCTCTATGGCAGCCAAGTAATAACAGGGAATGTAAATCTAAAGAAACCAGAATTGTGTTATCTGTTGTCAGTTTAGTGTGATTTCTAAAGAGACAAAAGTCTCTTAAATTTTATTTTTTAAAGCTATTACTGAGGAAAATACTATCTGACCCCAACAATTTTTTTTCCACTCATGTTTTTATAATGTGCCTAATTTTACACTGTGGCAGCTCCCACATTATTCATCTAAGGTCACACAAGAACACTGCAAACAGAACTATGTTCCAGAGGAACACTGAATAACTGCATTGAATAACAGCCCAAATGGAGTTTTTAGCAAGATAACAGAGTGTGGATGTGGCAGCACAACAGCACAATTTGCCTCTTCCTGGTACCTCTTGTGTGAGAACAAAATAGGCTCCATCCAGAGGAGCATTCCCACAGCACCTCCTCATGCAGGTGTTCCCAAATCCAACTGTAAATTAAATTATGAGTGGTGGGGAAGGGGTGGGGAGTGTGGGTTTGCTTTCATCTGTCCTTTACAGTCAGGGCAGCAGAGGATCTGTGCTACCCACCCAGAGCCCAGCAATTCTGCACAGGGAGAGGGCAGGGGAGTGAGCAAAGGGTGACTGAGACAAACTTCAAAACATAGAAATCACAGAAAAGCTTGGAAAAGGCCTCCAAGATCATCAAGTCCACCTGTTAGTACTGCCAAGGTCACCTCTAACTGTGGGCCATGTTCCCAAGTGCCACATCTACACGTCTTTTAAATACCTCCAGGGATGTGACTCCACCACTGCCCTGGGCAGCCTGTTCCAATGCCTGCCAACCCTTTCTGTGTAGAAATTTTCCTTAATATCCAATCTAAACCTGCCCTGACAGAACTTGAGGCCATTTCCTCTCATCTTGTCACTTGTCACCTGGGAGAAGAGCCCGACCTGGCTGAACCCTCCTGCCAGGGAGTTGTAGGGAGCAGTAAGGTCCCGCCTGAGCCTCCTTTTGTCAGGCTGAGCCCCCCAGTGGCTCCTCATCAGTCACGGTCCAGACTCTTCCCCAGCTGCTCTCTGGACCTGCTGCAGCACCTCAATGCATGCAGGGCCCAAAACTGAACACAGAGACATAAAAGTTAAATCCCAGTCTTCATTAAGATCTTTTATGTCTGTCCTCTGTTCCTCAGTTTCTCATGTGGCAAAAAGAAAAGCTCACAGAACTTTTTATAAAATGCTACATATACACTGCTTAATAATTATTCAATACTTTTATTTATGCACATCCCCAAAATCCTTCTCTGGAATTTCAGATGATGGTATTACAGATGTCTGGCTTTGAGAAGTCAGTGAGACAGCAATTAGCTACAGGCTTAAATGAAGAGCAACATGTATAGATTCTATATTAATTAGAGACAACTCATTTCTACAAGTAAAGATTTTTTTCCTCTTCCCTGCAAATATTTATGCACTCATTTAAAACCCAAGTGCAACTGTGTAATACAGCCAGCTTAAACAATACGGTTGAATGCATGGTTAGAATGCAAAACAATGTGAAATTAATGTCTGCAGTACTGAAATCTAACACACATTTCAGGGGAAGTGCAGTAATGCCACGAAGCACGACTCCTTCTCCTGGGCCTCAGTGCTAATTGCTTGTGGACTTTGCAAGATGTTAGAAACAGCAGAAAATCACAAAGTCTTTTCTCAGTGGAAATCATGAGAAAAATATCATTTCTTCTGACCACAACAATAAATGCTTTTAAACACGCAAAGTCGTCAAAAGACTTTCTAAGCAACTCAGAAGAAATCACTTCAGACAGGATTACTACTTTGTATGTATATGCAGAGCCCTGCAGGCATACTAGAGTCAGATTTGTTAATTCTGCACTAGTCTGCTTTGACTTTACCACAGGGCTTTTGAAATGTTAAAAAAGAGGAAGAGATTGAAAACGTGAAGCTTAAAGAAAACTCATATTGCTTTATATTGTAAATATCCTCTGTCAGGAACTGGAGAAGCTTGATGTCCTTTCAATTTTGTCTGGCCATGATCAATCTGAACAATTTTTCTCCTTTTTCTTTAATCCACTTCCATTTGCAGAAGAACTCAGTGGAGAAGATTCTCCAAAACAATGAAAAATCACTGTACACAGCCTGGGACCCAGCACATTATTGCACATGAGCCCAAAGCTCATGGGCTCATGTGCTCTTAGGAAGAGCATCAAATACAGATATGATGCCTTTAGAAAATCCCACCCTTTACTTATTGATGAAAATGAGCAGTGCCAGTGCTCCCAGTGAAACTTTGCATTTTCCACTGCAAAAGCCCAGCCCTTTTTCTGTGTCTCTAATGTCTGAACTATGAGAGGAAAGTCATCACCTGAAGAGCCAAGGTAATGCAAGAGTCAAGGTTGGATGCATCATTTATGTTGGAATTATTCCCTCCCTACCTTGGCTCTTGACCTTTCCCATCTCCAGGCACGGCTGCAGCAGCATGGATGTGAGTTTTTAGTGCAAACATGGTCTAAAATTCTTTTGTCCCAGATACAACACAACTAATCCTTATCTGGGAGTTGGCCTAACACACACAAAGTACTTATCTTTTCAAATGTTCACAGCACAGGACTAACTGGCAGCCTTGAGGGACTCACCACCTACTGCTCTCAGCTAAGGACAGCCCTTCCTGGCCTGACCAAACTCACCTCACTCCTGAGAGCAGGCTCCTGCTTTTCAAGGTTTAGATAATTCCTAGAAAATACCACTGGCACCATGGATGGACTTGTATCACAAGGTGCATGAGGTGCTATGCTCCTCCTCCTCCAGTCTGAATATGAATGAGAAATTTTAGATTATCACAATGATCTCAATGAGGTAATGAACAAGAAATAAAATTAGGGATTATCATGGTGATTTAAATCAGTTAGTATTGGTTTTATCAATCCTTTTCCATCAAGGATTATCTGTTTATTTACAAATGGTCATCTCTGGGTCTTTGAAGGAAACAGACCTCACATCCTGTCATTAAAAGTCCTCAGATGCATCCATCCATAAACTCAGTTCAGCTTTATCCATATATCCAGCATATTTATCCACGTGCAAAGGATATGACCAAAGAGCATTACTACTCACAGACATAACTAACACATGAAGTAAGTCAAGGAAAATAAACTTCTGGAAGGTTCTTATCAGTAAGTTACTTTGATAGCTTTTATAGAAGAGAGGAAACAATCCTGGGAAGGTACTAAGAGAAGTTTTCTCAAGTCTAGCTGCAAAGCTGGAGGCTGTGAATCTCATCTTGCAAAACTGGCAAAAACCTCTCCTCCAGTGCTGGGCCATTCGGTGCAGGAACACCATCACTTCTAAGAAAGTGTCTCAGTATCCTTAGAAACAAAGTCTGTATTTCTCAAAGTGACTGCTGCTTGGGCCTGGAAGTGATGATAATCCATCCTCTGAAAAATCAGATACTTTCGTGTTCTTACACAAACATAAAAGGTACCAAAATTTTCCAGTTAATTTTGAAAGTGTTGGCCCAGAGGTACACTTTGGACCTCTGAATACACCATTCTCTCTCCAGCTTAAAACACTGTTTAACTGAGTTAATAAGCAGCCTACTTCTCAAACTGCTGTAAAGCAAAATGTACTTTTCTGTACTTTTCAGGATTTTCAGGTTTCCTAATGAACAGCATTTTACCAAAGTACTTTCACACCCTAATGCTTTCTCCCTTGATTTCACCACACATCAGACATCCCACTGTTCCAGTCCACCCAACAATACACCTGTTGTTCCCAGCACAACCGTTGGCGTGACTAACAAAGCCCTGCTGTTCACATTTCAGTTTAAAATGCCACATTCTGTATATCCTGAAATAGTTTGTTCTGATTTCAGAAGAAAAATACATTATTTAGGACATATGCAATAAGGAATCATCACAGCATTGCTCTCAAAAAAACAATGTTCATATTCTCACTATGTACAGAGATGTGCATTTACAAAAAAAACCCTGCAATCTAGGAAGTCTACAAGAAAAAAAAACTTCAAAATCTTAACTTTGGTAGAACCAATTTGGTTTTCCTACAATAATCCATATCCAACAAAATACACTCAATACACCATCTATGCAAGTGAGAGCCCTGCCTGGGCAATGAAGCTTAAACTACACCTAAACACACAACGATGAGGCAGGCAGTGATTTAAACATCATCAGCAGTGCAAGGAAGGAGATAAATTAATGGCCCCCCCCTTTGAAAATTGAACTCATTATGAAACCTCAGTTAGAGAACAACTTGACTGCAGCCAACCTGACCATATCTCAAACCTTCTGTGTAAGTGTAAGTGGGAAAGATAAATCCTGGTACATGTAGAATAATACCCTGATTATTTATTAAAATGTGCTTTTCCCTATACAAATGTGTTAGATCCATATTAGGTTCTTTCCTATTAGGTAAAACTAATTTATTTGGTATAAGGCAAATGGAGAAAAAACGAGACCATTTTAAAATCGCCTAAGGTCAGTTCATGGGCAAAACAATGTATTTAAACTGCAGAGATGACAACATGCTTAATATGACTACACAGAAATTGCTTCCTTGATGACAATACATTAAAATCCTCATTGAATATTCATAGAATTTTTGACAAGATTGAGTGACACGTAATCCCAGCCCCAGCAAGCACCGAGCTGATAGTCTCCCTGTGCAAGGATGGATGCCACACCAGCCAGGTCATCTTTGTTCCTCCCAGGGCCAGGAATTGCTGCACAAAACATCCCTGCCCCAGTTTTTAATATCTCATCAGGCTGACACAAATGGAAGAAAAGGAAATCAAATGTACAAAGCTCCTCTGTGTATCGGATGCCAGAGTGAGGAAGAGCCTTTATCACAACAGTACAATAAGTGAGTGGAAGAGCTGCAATTTCCTTATAGTGACAGAAAATTAGAGAAATAGCAAAGAAAAATCCTCTGAGTGACTTCCACTTACTAAGTTACGACCTCTGCATGATAAATAGGTAAGCAGAGTTTAAATGATGTGAAATATGTCAATTCAGAATGCATTAGGATGCCATTAACAGACAGTAGCTTAGACATCAGGAAAATATTAAGATGGATAGATCACTTAGCAACAATAGGACAAAGGGGGTTTTAATAAAGGCAGTGCAAGACAATGCCAGACTAATGCCACCAATGATCCAGAGCGCCTTTTTTTGTCAGATGTGCACCAATGTGATAAAAACCAATTGTTATCACAGCAAACAAGGGTAGACTGTTGAAAAACAGTCAAGCCAAAGCCCTGTCTATTAATCCAGTAACAAACTTGACTGATAAGTTCTGTACCAGTAATGCAAAGTGATTAATGCCATATTTCAACACTGCAATAGAACTGTTCCATGATTTCCTAACTGCACAAGTGATCCACAATGAATTGCTTATGCCACCACTCCCATGTCAGGCAGCAGATACAACAACTTCACCTGGTACAGCTTTGGGATGACCCCAGGCCACCACAAGTGAGGAGCACTTGTTTGGGAAACTGTATTGCTCCTCTTAGGGGCACTGGGACCTGACAGAAGTTTGCAAAAGAAAATAAATCACATGCAACTGTCTCACAGGATTAAATTATATACTTCTAACTGGTTTTTAAATCTGGAAAACAAATGAAATTCTAAAATACTTGCAGAAATACTAGCCTGGCATGGGGGACAGTAAGGACGACATACATGTATAACAATGCACAGTAACAAAAATGAAAAATGAAATTCAGATAATTAATTTTCTCTTGTTTACTTGTAAGCCCCAGGCTGACATCTTTGCAACAGCTCCAGCCACACAGTTGCACCTGGTACACAGAAAACTCTCATTTTTTTGTCATTCCAGACCATTTACCTTTCACTTTTACACTGCTGGCTATTCACATGAGCTGCTCATGAAAACATCTTATCTACATCCAAAAAGGAGGGTGTTTGTACAAATCCAGAGATGCAGAGGTGCCCAGCAATGCCCCTTAAAGCCATCACTTCCACCAAGTGCAGGGACATGACATGCAAGGTTCAGAGACTGCTCTTGGTTCTGCCTTCAGTCTGCCAGCCCCTTCAGCTGCCAGTCAGCCTCATGATGGGAATATGTCAGTGATGTTTGAGGATATTACAATTCCTCCAGAGTGAACACTTAAAAAAACCCCAACAAGCACCAATCAAAACAAAAAAGAACAATTCTTTCTGCTTGGGAAATTTTAATGTTCATTGGAAATAAAAAATCAGTTGTGACACAGGAGGTGGTGTGAGGCCAAAGCTCTGCCATGTTTGAACAGGCAATAACATCAGCAAAACTAATGGGGAAAAACATTTTTGGACATGAAGCCTCACAGCAGAGCTGTCTGCACCTGCAGCACCAAATCCTGCCACATACCCCCATGGAGCAGGGCAGCAAGATGGAGAGAGGATGAAGTCTCAGGAGCCAGAATCCCTCTGACACATCCACTCCTTGTTTACAATGATACTGTTTCAAGTAAGTTGAAAATTCTTTTTAAGTGAAAAAAAAAAATCATCTGCCAAACCCTCAGCTACAAGTGACAGGCAGAGCCCAAGTACTGCAGCTTCTCCTTTTTTTTTCCCCCCACTTACATGACAGCTGTAAGTGCAGACACCTGATAGCACAGATAGTGACAGCACCACGCTGCTCTAAGCCATGTACCTTTCACAGACAAGCTGCTGCTTTCATTTGCTACAATCCTGCTCAATGCCTCACACAGCTGCAAACAAATAATAACACTTAGGGAAATAGCTCCACCTTAAAGGTAAGGAAGGGACTTCTGTGCTTCTGCAGACTGCAGAGCTTCTGCCTCTGTTGTGATTTTCCTCTTAATAATTTCACTCTCACAGCCCAGTCTTAATTCCCACAGAGAGAATCCTTGTGAAGAGGGGCATGAATTGCACACCAGCTGCACTGCTGGGGGTCACAGTGGGTGACAAAAGAGTTTTGCCATCAGCCTCTTCTGCTCCTCACATACCTGAAACCAGAAACAGGTTCATTGGCTTAGGAAAACCCCAGATTTTATCAGAAATCACAGAATGGTTTGAGTTGGGAGGCACCTTATCTCATTCCAACCCCCTGCCATGGGCAGGGACACTTCCACTACACCAGGTTGCTCCAAGCCCCTTCCAGCCTGGCCTTGGACACTTGCAGGGATCCAGGGGCAGCCACAGCTTCTCTGGGCATCTTCTGCCAGGGCATCACCACCCTCACAGGGAAGGATTCCTTCCTAAAATCCCATCTAATATCCTCTGTAGGTAGGCTGAATTCCGTGTTTTTGCAGAAGCTGGCATTAAACAGGCTGCAACTTTGCAATTGCTTTGATGAAAACTATTTTTTTCTCCCAGTATTTCAAACTTGGCCTTTTAGAATCAACTGTGCTACCTAATATTGGTTTGGTTTCAGTGTCCTTCATCCTGCTGGGAGCAGAAGAGGATGCTTTTAATACACTGCCCTGTTCTCCTACTCCAGAGGATGCTCCCATGACTGTGGTTTCACCATCACTGATCCAACCCCTTCTGGCATCAGGCAGAGCTGAGCTGTGGATGATGAGGGCTTCACCTGAAGCAAACGCTCTGGAAAGTGGCAGTAAAATCAGTTCAACTGCTTTTAGAAGTAATTTTCACTCACCCCAGATAAAATCAGAGAATGGTGTAACAGAGAGAAAAATGCAAGGTTGCAACTGGAAGTGCTTGCAGAATTAGAGATTGGCTCAACATAAAAAAATCCCAAACCACCAACACTGCACTTTTTTCTAAGAACTTGCTAAAAAAGGATGATTGCTGAGAATTGCAGACAATTGGCCAGATCACACCTAAAAGTTCAAAACAGCTTTTGCCTGGTATTTCACAGTGTTTTGAACAAAAAGCCCCCTGCAGCACAGGGGAGCCTCTACCCCATCCTTCCTTGGTTAAATTACACTGGGTTTGTTTCACACTTCATACAAGCTTTTTTTTTCCCCCCCCTAACTTTCATTTCCCCTTCTTTTAATGTAGACAATAGAAGATTAAAGTGTATTCAGTAAAGAGGTGTTGAAAGTTGGAAATAAACACAGGGAAACTTTGCAACAGCAGAGGAAATGAAAAATTTCCATTCATAGGTACTTCAGTGCAGCCTACTGCTGCACGGGCTGATGGCTTTGTGGCAGTATTGTAAAAATTACTCATTTTCTTCTGATTACATCCAATGTGCATTTGTATTTACACTCTGAATCACCTTTACAGAAGCAACAGGATAAATGGGGGAAAAAATTAAAAGTTTATAATTAATATGCTTCCAAAAAGCAATACATGAAATGCAAACCCCACCTGACAGTGGACTTTTACACCACGATTAACTCCATCTCATTTAATATAGGCTGTACTTTCAGCAATGCTTTGAGCATTCACTGTTTTAACCCTATCTCATTTCATACATGCTCTATTTTCAACATCTTTTTAGCAGCATTTTTTTCATTCACTAAAATTTAACCCACTTGTATATAAACAGTAACTAGTCATGTAATGCAGCATTAGATGTCACAAGTGTTTACCTGTTTCACTTCTCAACCTTAACTGAGCACCCACATTCATTTTCTGCATTTAATAAACACACTTCACTACACAGGTTTGTTCTTTCCACAAGGTGAAAGCATTTCCCTAGGAATCCCTTGAAATCAGTGTTAAAATCTGTGAAAAACTTGACTCTCCTTAGAAAGTTATTTGGAAACTTTCTCAGAAAATGTTCCTTTCCCCACTTCTAAGTACTTCACTGATTCTTTCCATTCTCCAGGCATGTTATCCAGGTACCAGGAATGTCTGGAAAGTTCTCAAGGTGCTCATGATGCTTGCAAGCCTGATGGTCTGCCCTGGAAGAGCACATTTGGAAGAACAGCCTTGCAAGGGGAAGTCCAAACTATATTTTGGAGACTTCAACCAAGAATGGGAACAGGAATCTCAATTTGTACAACCAGGGACACAGCACAGCCCAGAGGGCTCCAAAATCTCCCCTTCCCAGGGAAGCTGATCTCTGCCTGGCACAGCCCCTTGTCAAAAAGGCTTTTCTATCAAAAACTTTCAGGAATAATACCACAGAAAATCAAAACCCTCTTCCAAACCTCGCTCCAAAAGCACATAAATCCCCATTTAGCACCACTCAACTTGCAGGCACTGATGCTGAACTACACAAAGTCTCCAGGTATATTTTAAAAAGCCCAAATTAACTTGATTCAGTAGCTGCAGGAGCTCTGCACTATTTATCCAGCTGCAAGGCCACTTGGATGATTTGTTTTTCCTAAATATGTGAATACTTTGTACCACTATTTGTTAACTGTTTGATAAAATAACATAATGCAGGAGGTGATGAACTCTTGGCACATCTCTGAATCTGTCACCTCATCCTTTATCCAAAGCTTTTTCTTTGATTCTGGCCATCAAATATAAAATGAGCAGCAGATCCCAGATAAGTCACTCAGTAGTTACCTGTGGTACAAAAGCTGCACAGTTCCAGCAAGGCAAAAAGGCTGATGTGAGCTTTCACAGTCCAGCAGCTGCATTATTACTAACACATTATTAAACAGCAGTTATTGATTTGCCTGTTCCATTTTAGTTGGAGCCTAAAGAAGCTAACAGAGAGCTGATGGGAAGGGGCTGGGCTCTGCTTGGTTTAAAAAATAAAATCTTAAATATTTCCTTAACTCAGGATTCAAAGCTTCAAACCTTTAAACTTTAATGATATAAGCCAGCAAATTTTATGTGACTGAAAATAAAAACAAAGATGGATTTAAAAATTAAAACTCTAGAAGAAAGAGGAGCACCAAACCATAAAAGCATAACTTCCAAGTATTGCAAAGTGAAAGTTAAAAGTGCTCAGGTCAGTTTCCTCTCTCTGTGAAAGCTCACAGGTCCACCTCAAGTAGAAAACAACCAATGCAAGAAAAAAACCCAACATTTCACACAGAAGACAGCACTGGCAAGCATTCACTTTCCTTCCAGGATCTCCAGTCAGGACCATGACAAGAGCAGCTCTCCAAATGCCCCAGAACATCCTCACTGCAGCACCTGATGTCTGCCTGACACTTTTTTAGAGCTTCACTTTCAGAAAGTTGCCCTTATTTTGGAAGAACATACAGCTTGCATGGATCCCTAAAGAGCAGTCAGGGACCAGCTCACAACACATACACAGGATGCCAAAATACCCAACTCATTTCTCAGATTTATATGTGGAATCTTTTGTTTCTGGAGCTTCCCTTCAACTGTCCATGCAGTAAAGAAAATTTCTGCAGATATGGAATTTTTATGCCTGTAAGATTCACCTCCAGGTTCTTCCTACAGAGCTGGAATTTGTAGATGTACAAGTTCCTTGAATGGTATATAAATATATTATGGCTATCATCTACAAAATCCCATATCACTTGATAGCATTCATACATTCATTAGAGAAAACCAACAGCTTAGCACAGACAAGTAACAAAAACATTTAGGAAGCAAGAAAGATAAATTAATTGGTTTTGTGTAAGTTTTCTTGAACAGCAGCAAGAAGCAATACATCTCCAAAAGAAAAAAAATAGATATCTGGGCTCCCACAGATATCAAGGCACAAGCAGGTAGGAATAATTATAATCTGCTGACCTGTGTGTGTGAAACACTGAGATGTAAAAACAACACAAACATGGCTTTGTAAGTCATGGATGGAGAAAGTGTAAATACTTCTACCCATTCAACAGGATTACATCAAATTTTTCAATCATCAGTTAAATGCATCATTCAACATCCCTTTTTCAGTGTTTTCTGAGACATTGTGATCTCTACAAGTATCTGCATCCTTCATTTAAAATTACTTTCCAAGCAGCAGAAGAAATGGAAGTAAACTGAATGAATTTAAATTCATTACCAATTAAGTGTAATTTAATTCATGATTCTTTCAACTTTCTCGTGAGAATTGGGAGCTGCAGGAGGGATGCATACCTGACTGATGGGGCTTGATTTACTGCTGCTGCCCCCCCAGGAAATCACACACAGCTATATATAGCCATCAGAAACCTCTTGGCCCAGAAAAAGAGATGTTTACAGAAACAGATTTTAAGAACAACATCTGTGTAAGAACTGAGCATGTGTTTCTAAAAAGGTAACAACATGCTGGCTTTTAGGAAGATAATTAAACCCCCAAAATTAGCATCCAGGATGGTTAATCAGAGAGGCTCCAGCTCACATGACAGAGCTGGAAACCTAAATAAAAGGCAAGAAGCAGCTAATAAACCAGATGAGATCCTGATTAGCCAGATTTCAGAGGTTATAGGTGTCAAAAATGTTAATTATAGGTTTATAAAATGCTTGTACCTGATTTCCACCTCTGTGAGCAAGCCAGTGAGCCAGTCAAGGTCCTGGTTTCACCAGGGGACAAGGTAAGGAGGTGTGTCTGAGCTACAGTCCTGAACAGGGACACTCCAGTGAGCAGAGAGAAATCCACAGCATGAGCCAGCCCAGCACAGAGCATCCCACTGGCTCCTGCATTTTCCTGCCTTCCCACAGCCCTGCATAGGTTGTTCCTCCCTGCTTCTGCTGGGGAATGTGCAACAGCCTGTACCAGCATCACCCTCTGCCTTGCCTCCACATAGGCACCATCCAGCTGCTGAGAAATGTGTCATCATCCTGAGTTACACTCTGAGTTTGCATTTGGAAACACCAATTTAATATTTATTTTTTTTACAAAAATTAATTTTAAAAATTTGTTCCCAGCCAGCAAAGAAAAAACTCTATTTGAGTTGACCCAAATTCCTGAGGAGTTACCTATAATAATATATAATATAGGATAATGCCTAAATTAGCTACAACACACAGAACTGGCAAGCACTTGTGGGAGAACAGGAATGCCCAAGTATTTGCCAGGGACAACCAGTGGAAAAGGTGCCAGCACTCCACAAGAAAGGAGAATCCCAGCAGAAAAAGCTTTGCCCAGCCTGACTCAGCTGTGGAGCCTCAGAGGAGCACAGGGGTCTCATGGCAGTGAGAGGTGCAAGGACAGCTGTGGAAAATCTGCTGCTCTTCATTCTTCCTGCATCCTTCTGAGTCAGCAGCTTAATTCTGCTTGCAAGGGCTGTGATGAGTGAAGAGGATGGTGTACATAAAACAGATTACTGTCCAGGGATTTAGAATGAAAGCAGTAGGTATGGGGGTGAGCAATCTGGTCAGGAATTAAATTTGACGCAGAGCAATATCAGATATAACAAGATAACATCTGGGAAATTCATATTTGAAGATTATGAAGATTCAAAAAGGTCTTAAACATGAGAGTTCTCCTCCTTTTACTAACATTTTTTTAAATTGCTTTTTTTTGAGCAAAGAAACCCTTCTCCTAGCCCACCTTTATTCAAGGTGCAGAAGCAGAGATTCCACATGAGCATATGTTAGTTATAAAAGAAGTTTTCCTAAAATTCACAAAAGAAAAATAAGACTGCAACTGGGCTTTTATAAAATACAAGAAAATATAAAAATTTTTTCAGCATCTGGAACTGCTCTACTCAGCCCCTTGGGGCTGCTCAGATATTCTGCTGCTATCGACTCCCCACTCAGGTCTAATATTTCAGCAGAAAAAACAATGAAGTTGGGAAAACTTGCCAATATGAACGATAAACTCCACAAATGAAAAGCAGGTTTTTCTTATTATCTGAGCTGTTACTCCTTTCAATTAGATGACTAATTGCATGACTATTCCTTTAAATTAGGTGACCTGGAAAAAGAGCACTTTTAACCATATTTTTTAAAAAATCTCTGGATAGAGAGGTAACTCAGGTAACTGCAGTTCCCACCTTTAAAATTTGGTATGACACAACTTCATCATACTCTACAGGTGACTAAATAAAAACATTGATTAATCAAAGTTTATCTTCTACATGAAGCTACAATCAGAGCAGCAATTCAGCTGCAGAGGACTTGTAACAAGCCATGCTCTGGGGCATAATAATTTGTTTCCTATACTAAACTGGCTGTATTTATATATTATATTACATATATATATGTATGCATGTATTAAATGGCTGGATATACTCATAAATATTTATTTTTATACATGTCTGCACTTATGTGCATATATAAAATATGTATGAATATAAAAGCTCAGTACCTTTTCCTTTTGCCTGTGGTGCTCATTTCACAGGACCAGCTGCCCTGCTGATGTTAACAGGATTCCAGCATCATAAATCAAGAAAGAATCCATCCTCCCCTCGGTCTGTGGGCCACACCTGGGAGGTGGAAGAGCAGTGCCAGGGCAGCAGAAGCCACCCAAGAAGCTGAGTTAGTGCAGCCCCAGCTCCTTCAGACTCAGCTCAGCAGTGCCCCTGCAAGGGCCAGCCATTTAGCTGTTAATTTAAAACCAGCTGGGTGTGTTTGTGGGAGCTGTGAAATACCCAATAAAAACACCACGTGGGGATGCCCAGGAACTCTCCTCACTGCTGCCAGCACCAGTTGCCTGCCAAGGTGTTTTCTTGTGCTCTGGAGATCTCCTGGTAGATAAGGAAAACTCTGCATTCAGCCTTTCTGCAAACTTCAGCTGCATCTGGGCTTGCTTTGCTGCAAAAGGTGGGGGGGCCCCATCAGCCAGACAAATTTATTACCCTGGAACTCACAGTTCAGGTTTTCAGCTGAAATGGCCAGCAGAACAATTCAGGTGAAATTGCAAGTAAAAACTTCTGATTTCTAACTGGAGAGAAGTATACAAAATCCAGAGCCTCGTTAAAACAAGTTTTACAGAAGTTCTATGAAATCTAGCATTCATAAACATCCCCCTGCCATTTGTAAAACTCTGTGGTAACTGCCTGTAAAAAAATCCATCTGTAATATAGAAAGGAGCATGGTTGACAAAGGACTTGCAATGTCTTGGACTTATTTCAGAGTCTCCTTGCTTAACAAAAGCTACTTTTACTTAACAGTGTGTAAAACAAGGAGGCATTTGGAAGTCTCTCACTTAGAATTCAATGACAGGAATTGGTGTTATAGAAATACATTTCTATTACCAGACATTTAATTTGAAATCCTTGCATTCATGAAGTATTTACTGCCACAGCACACAAGACCATAAGTGCACTTTTCCAAATATAATCCCCCATCTGATCTGTAATTCATTTTTTATAAACTCTCTAAGTGCTGTAGTAATGCCATTCAACAACCTGATTTTCAAGTTGAATCAAAGTCTGTACTACCATCCAGAAATACTTTTGTGATCTCCACTGTCCTGCTGTCAACAGATCACTGAGTTCATCTGAGCTGAAATACAATGTCACAAACTTAGCTGAAAAATCTTCCATGTGATTTCCCCATACAGAACCCGAGCTGGATGATTTCTGTCTTTGTGTAAACAGGTATATATAAAACATACAAGAGTCTCTGGACAGAATTCAGGTTTATGAAAAGTCTTGTTTGTTTCCCTATTCCCATCCTCTGGATAAGACCATTAAAAACATCTCTACCAATATCCTGTGACAAAGCTAAAAACCTCCAGTTTCTCTTGCTGAACCTCTTTCCTGAAAGTGCTAATGGGTAACAAAGCAGAGACTAATTGAAATTGATTTTTGCTGAAGCAATTTTTACATCTACGACTTTTTCTAGGAAGAAAACAAAGAAGTCATTGTCAAATAGTGCTTGAGCAGCAGTCAGGGATGGTTGGGAATCCACAGACATAAGAAGGAAAAAACAGGTTTATGTTTTGAACAAATGATCATTTCCTAAAGAGAAACAAGCTGGAAATCAATAGTATTAAATCAAACAGTGGCAACCAGTCCAAAATGTTTGCCAAGCTAAGGTGGTCTAAATGCCACTGCTGTGGGACCCTTTCAAGTAAGGTAATTTTTCCCAATATCCAGTCAACCTTCAACATCCAATTAACGTCCCCTGGCACAACTTGAGGCCATTTCCTCTTGTACCATCACTTGTTACTTGGGAAAAGAGACCAACACCCACCTTAGAGCAACACACAAAATTAGAAAATTATAGGGGTTTAAGTAAGTTTCAATAATAAATTATTATCTGCTCACCCATTAAATAATACTGTGAAATAGTATTTGGTTACACTCTAGGGAATGACAAAGTCCAAACAGGTTTGTGGCATCGCTGCCACATCAAGAGTGGAAGCAACACCTGGAATTGGTAATATCAGCACACCAGCTACAAGGGGTGATGGAAACACACCCAAAAGGATGCCCAAACAGCTCATCCTACAATTCATCCTTATTCAGCAATATAAGTCCACATTTAATCACACTGAATCACCTGTCTTAAAACATGCACAATTGCCCTGTGTGGCTGCTGTGCTTTTCATCAGCACAGCTGAAGTCTCTGGTAGGAGGGGTCCAGTTCAGCTCTGTGTGCTGGACAGGCTGAAGCTTTGCAGTGTAATTCCACAGCTGGCTCCCTCCTGAAAATGCCCCCACTCCCTGCACTGCCTCATTTTCCTTGCAACTACAAGGAAATAATGGCATTTAAAGAAAGAAAGAGAAAAGCAAGTGCCTGAGTGCCTGCAGGAATATTTTTGGTTGGCATTTAGCTGCTGCTGCTTCCCGATGCCCACAGAGAGTGACAAGTGTAACTTTAAAACTGTAAGGGAACAAACAGAAAATCTTTTCCTGGCAAGCTGTCAAAAAAACCAAACACTACTGTGCTGCACAGTAGAGTTTTATTCTGGGTGGGCCCTGGATACAAGCACAGAAAAACTGAACAGTATCAATTTCAAAAAAGCTAAGGGAATCAGAACCTCATTTAATAGAACTGTGAGAAGAAAAAGAAAAATACATCAACTGTTTAGAATTTCTTTATAATAATTGGGAATTTTTACTGCAACGTAATTAAAAACCAATAATAACCCCCATATAACCAGATTTGATAGTGCTACAGAAAAAGATCATATCTTTTGAATATTTAGTTTACTAGTATGGATTCAGCTACTGAATGGATTTTAGGTCTAAGACCAACAGACATCACTGGAAGTTAGCATCATCACCCAGAGCTGGGGGAGTTTTTAAAAAGTCTTCTTTTCAATGACCAAATGGTCAATTACTGTCTCAGAAATTGTAGTATTAAACCCATTTCAATGAGGAGATTCTACACCATTAACAAAAAATGAGAGTCCTGCCACAATACAGCTCAGAGTGAGTGCTGCAGTGAACACAACCAAGTTTCATTTCTCTCTTAATATAAGCAGATGCATTTTTCCACTCACATGCGTTTTTAAAATATAAAAGATATAAAATATGAAAGACAGTTAATGCTAAGTCATTACATAACCAGTTTGTTAGAAGAATTTAGACAACTCAGATTTGTGCAGGCAATGTATATTTTCAACAAAAAGAAAGTACCAAATATTAAATTAGAAGATGAATCAACTTCAAACTTCTCTTGCCAAGTCTTGCTTCACCTGGGATAAAACCAAGGAGGCACTAACAAAAAGTACTACAAATCCAACTAAGAAACCAGGGGTTTTATTGACTTCCAAATGATTTAACAAAAGAAAGCATAAAATGGCTTAGTGCATTTTTCCTTTGCAGGGAAGTTAAGGTTTTGGTAACTTAGGTCAAATACACCTTTAAAAAAATCTCCAAAGCAACAAAATTATATTGTGCCTCCATGACTCCCCATCCTGTGAGGATGTAAAGCTCAGACAGGTAAAACCAAAGTCACGAGCACACCTGCCCTGTGCTAAACCCTCATCTAATGATGGAGCTGAAACAGCTGCACACAGCTGGACAGGGCAGAGCAGGGCAGGGTCCAGGACCTCTGGGCAGCTCCACATGGACACCAGTGGAGCACTGGGAAACAGCAGACACAACTGGTTATGGATCCACAGCCAGTGGCATCCCACCCTCACTCATAAATTACAGCTACACAGCCTGGATTTAATTACCTTTTACGAGCAGGAGGCTCAATTAGATGAGTAAGGATGTTGTACAATAACGCTCCGTTTATGCAGATTCTGTTATTATAAATCAGAACATTAAAAATGGAGATAGTGCTTATGATTCCTGATTAAGGCTTTGTAACAAATAACTGTTCCTGTTCAGTCACATCCCCACAGAGATCAGGACCAGGACCCTTCTCTGTCAGCCCCCAGTCCTGTGTGGGTCAGTGCTAATCCAGCAGAACACCAGTGGCCACCCCATTGACCTCACAGGGATCTGCACCCGGATGGAAGAGCAAGTTCTGTGACATGTGAACCCTACAGATCACACTGACAGGATGTTATTTTTGTTATTATCGTTATTCAAAAAAATAAGAAACACTGACAGGAGCAGCCAGTTCATCCTCTGCTGGGAAGGTGCCACTGTGGTCCAAACCCAAGCCTACAGAAGACAGGGCTTGCTCTCCTCAGTGCTGCAATCCAAGGAACTCAGGTTCAGTCTCCTCTTCAGCCATTAAACAAAGAGGCAAGACACTGAAAAATTGAGAAATGTCAGGGAAATTTTGGTTTCTTCCTTCACTGGCATCAAGCTGAATGGTTTTTAAAAAACCTCTTCTGTATTTTATCACCTCTTCTGTATTTTACATGTAATGTTTTTAAGGTCTGCCTGAATTCAGATTTTCTTTGATCCAAACTTTGCCAGTTGTTTGGAGGATATCTGCCATGGCGCCACTACTTAGCAGACTCTAACTAATCTAAGTTTAAGAAAATAAAGCACTTTTTTTTCTGAAGCAGAAAAACAAAGAAACTTAATATTTACCATATGATGGTATCAAATGCAGAGAGGAAAAAAAAACCCCACTGTGCATTGGTTCCCTTTCTGGGAAATTAGGCAAGGAGCACGGGACATTTTAGCAGAGAGGAAAACAAGGCTTTCCCCAAAAGGCAATAACTGGGATGTACACGGGGTCAGGGTTACACAACCCCGGCAAGCCCTGATTGATTTTCCCTCCAGCCAGGGAGGGCTGAGCGTCCCAAATGCCTCCATCCCCTTCTCCAGCTCACCTTCCCCAGCTAAAGCCTCAGGGAACAGCAGGAACGATGAATGGTGCTACTGTTGGGATTTTAATTGGTGGGAAAAACCTTATTCCCTTTTTTTTTTTTTTTTTGGTTTTCAGTTACAAGCACCACCAGCAAGAAAAAAAAATTAAAATAAACCCCAACCTCATGACCTGACATTCTTCAAAACAGCATTAGTTAAAAGCAAGGCAGTGAAACCAGTGCTGTGATACAGAACATATTTGCTCATTCAAGCACTGGGTCAAATGGGCATTTTGCAATTCTGAACTGGACCTGCAGATTAGTCCTGAAAAAAATATTCTATCAGAAAAGCTGTTGGTAATTTAATTTTGAATTTTAAAATAAGCCTGTTTTCCTCCCCGTTTACAAAGAGAGCATCCACATCTGAAAGAAGTTATTTTCCACCCACGTAGGGATTCCACCCATAATAAAAGGTCACTTATTAGCCCACTTTGTGAATACAAAAGAAACCTCCAGCTGAATGGGGTCTCCACCGAGGGGAACAGATGGGCCAAGCGTGCAGCACAGCGCTGCTGTATTGACTGGTGATGGAACCGAAATCGCATCGCCATGGCAACCCCTGCGCTGCCTCCTCCCTCAAGACAACAAGAAATAGCTCACCAGAGGTATTTTAGGAAACCCATAAAAAGAGAAAAACTGTGTTTCTTGCTTTCCAATTATTTAAAATGTACCTACAAAAGGTGCTTTCAGGAAATGGATGGATGGCATTTGCTTCCACAACGTGAAAAATGATCTTTGCCTGTGCTGTAGAGACTTGCAGTGAATGCTGGGTCCTGATCAGGATGTTAAAATGTTAACTCCAAACTTTATAGCCCTTCCACTGAAAATCTTTATGCTGATTTTCTGGTGTATCTACTTTGGGGTTTTATTTTCCTAATTAGATAGAGAGCTGTTTGAAGCAAGGCCTAATGAAATCCAGCCTGTTTCTTCTCTGCAAAAGACCAGAGGTTACACCTACCTGCAATGCTCACACTGTTTGTGGTATCACTACTCATTTAATAAACACAAATGCTGAGGACCACTTCTGCTTTGCAAAAATCCCTTTTTAATACTGCATTAAAAAAAAAAAACAAAACCAAACTCCCCAGTGTGAAGGAGGGAATGGAAAGTGGGTGGGTGCCAGTGAACTCCCGACTTCTTTCAAGCAGGATATCCCCAAGCTTTCAAACAATAATAAACACTTCATTCTCCAAATACAGTTGTCTGAATACTTGTTTCCTTCCAATTGAAATTAATTGGGGTTTAATTTTCAGGAGAAGATTCCATCTCTAATTTCAGACTTGGTTACAGTGATAGACATCACAGAAATTAAAACTGTGAGATATCATTTACGAAAGGACAGATCTCCAAATGTAAATTGCTTATTGAGTGGTCCAAGTGAAACTCTTGCACAAAGCTTATGAAACTAATAAACATATTTGATTTTCATAGCATTACCTCAAAACACCAAGAACATTACCCAAAGCAGTTCCAGCTGTTTCATGTATACTTGAATAATTTTGAAAACTTTCATTTCTGATGCACCCCTGAAGGGCCCCACTTGGATTATAAATGTTTTTGTTTTGGTTGGCAGAAGCCCCTGTACAATCTTTGATTTAATATCAACTTTAAAGCAATAATAAAAACAATAATCTCACTTACATGCCAAACCACCCATGCTGCTGTGGACCCTGGGGAGGGCCCAGCTGTGGGAATCCTGCTCATCTGTTCCCATTGTGTTTTCTTAACTCTGCACATTTGAAGATGCTCTAATGAAGATTTCCTTACCCCAATGTCTGGGCAGCTGAATTCAGTAGCTTTCCACAATTAAGTACTCCCAGCACTGGCACAGTAGGTTGTGTGCAGCTGCTGCAATTCAGTGCAAAAGACCAGCCAAACTACATGGGATTTCTGAATATTAAAGATTTTTGGGGAAAAATCACAAAGCTTCCCAAAGTTAGGTACAGCAGGCAACAGCAACAAGATAAATGCCTTGGCTGCTCACTTTTTAAAATTGTTAAATTCTGAAACTCAGTAGGGTTTTATCCTCACATCTAGGAATTGGCAGTATTTAAAATGCAGGTGATTTTTGTAGGCTTTCGCTTGCTTCTTCTTTCTTAAGCCACTAAGGTTGTCCTTCAAAAAAAGTCTGAAAATGACAGAAAATCTCCCTGCAGCCCTTTTCTCCTGCTTGCAACTGCACAGCTCACTCACTCTTTTTCATCTTTCTTGTTTCTTATTTACAACATACACTTCAGCTCAAAGCATTTTCACTCCTTCCCACACAGAACCCACTGGATGATGCTCCTCCACTGAGAGCTCCTGTGCAGGGAGCTGCAGGTGACAGGACCTTTACTTTCTACTGCTAAAAATCATATGGTTCCATCCCCAAACTCCTGCACACTCATCCCATTTTCTCCAGGCTATGTTAGTCATCCTCTCCACACCCCTCAGCACTGATAAACTGAGGGATTACTCTTGGGGTTAAACAGTATCACCTCATATCTAGCTTGCATTTGTCTAAATTACCATATCTTGGACGATTTTTTGTTTTCATCTTGGATTAGACAAGTATCTCTCTTCTGTCTCAAATGACATGGCCTTTAAATCACCCTTGTGCATCTTTTCCAAAACTTTCCCCACCTGGTGGAAGGACCCAGCTCTCAATTCCCTGGGCCTGAAATGGGAGTGATCCCTCATTTTGGCCATGGCTCTGCAATGGCAGCTCTGCAAGTCCATGCTCATCCAGAGTTGATTCAACCACTGCAAGTATGACATGCAGCTTTTGCTTTTGTGCATCTGCCTTCATCCTCCAATTTATTAAATCATATATTAAAATAACCCCATAAACCAGGTGATCCAGAGTTACCTGTGACTTCCTGTCTTCACTCATCTCCATCTTTGACTCAACAACAAACATCAATGATGTCTTTACAGGCTTTTTTCCACATCATAGATAAAAATGTCAGCAAGGATTAAGAGAAAAAACTCTCTTCAGGACTCTGGTACAAACTGCCCATTTTTAATCCACTTCATCTTTAAAGTGTTCATTTTGAATCATTCTAGTTTTCCACTTAATATGTTGTATGATATCAAGTCAAATGTTATAGAGAAACCTAAATTGTTAAATCAACACTATTACCCTCATTAAAAATAATCCCATAAAAAGATCCTGCAGTTTGACAATTTATATACTATAAATCTGTGCAGACAACTTAATTTTCTACAATTTCAACCCATACTGTTGGGTTTTTTTTAAACATGGCAAACTATTAGTAAGGGCAAAAAGAAGTTGTAATCAGAAGAAAGTAATTTACACCACACAAAAAAATTACTCACAACCTTTTGAAGCTAAACCTCAGAGTTAAACTGGGCACCACTGAAACCAGGTGCCTTGAGCTGCAGTAATAATATCATTTTAAGATCATCCACCTCAATCAGTAAATCCCCTGATGCACCACTCACATTCTTGTCACTGCAAACAGGAGCAAGATTCCTCATCTTCAAAAAATTATATTTTCAAAAAAGACATTTTCATGTCTTTATTTCTCAGATTCCACCTTACTAATTAATTTTTTTTTTTAATGGGTTTGACTCCATGGAAGTAGAGAAAGAAACAAGAATATTCCCAGAGCTGTGGTGACAGAAAGATATTGGTACAATAAGAAACTCATTTTGTCACTATATTGCACTGTGTAAATAGAAAGCATAATTAATAAGGACAGGCATGTTAATTTTGGTTCCCTTCAAAACCTGCAGGCAAGGGGAGGAAGAGGGGGAATGACAATATTTGGCAATAGCAAGGAAAAACAGTTGCAAATGAGACTTTTTCAGCTCTCTCAACCAGCTTTAGTAACAAGTAAGAGTAAAAATAAACTTTAAACACTTTCATACCCTTTAGAGTGCTCCATTTAAAGAGCATATTTAATCTAAGTCATGTGTACCCTTACAACAATGCTCTTTTTGCCCTCAATATGAATTAAAACTATTAAATATGTATGTGAAATAGTAGCCGATGCTGGAATATCTCCAGAATTAAATTCTCAATAGGAAGGTTTTTTTCCTTTTTTCACTTTTGGGGTGTTTTTTGTTTGGTTGGTTTTTTGTTTGTTTTGTTTTGTTTTGGGTTTTTTTTGTTTTTTTCATTTTTGTTTTTGTTTTTTCCTGGTTTGGTTTTTTTTCTTCTTTGAAACAACAATGATATTCAAAACTAGGTCAAGCTTACAACACCCAACAAAAGTAAAAGGATCTACAATTTCTTGAATTATTTTTTTTAAAGTATCTTCCTTTAAAATTTACCATTAAAATATTTTCCATTTCCTTTGTGAAAAAGACAAATACAGATTTCTCCATCTCCCTGAAAACAAGCATCCACAAAAATAAGGTAACTGCTTAAACACAGCTTTATTGCTGTCCTTGGGAGGCATTACTGCCCTGACATTACATTTACTATCAAGTAAAGCCACTCAAACTGTATGTAATCTAAAGAGTGATTCACTGAGCAAAACAGAATTTCTAAGAAAGTAAGAGCAAGCAATTATCCAATTTTTAGGAATAAATATGAATAAAAATACACAAGATTCTGGTTTGCTATACATATTACTAAAACAGACATACACAACAATCTGACATTGTCAGCAGCTGTCTCTTCATTTGCATTTATTTCTAAATTCTAACAGATGCCAAAGTCAGCTTATAATATTTTTAAGAATAAAACAGATTTATAAAATTAAGGGAAGGAATTACCTTCCCCTCAGCAGTCTGTTAAGCCCTGATGTGCTTTACCCATTTACCTCCCCATTTCCCCACCTGAGAGGCAAATCCTCTGCCCCCAGACTGCTCTAAATGATGGGACAGCATCTTCTGCCACCAAAATTGAGGAACCAATTTTGGAAATGAGGAATAGCCAGCTCAGTTCTTAACAAACCCCCAGCAGCCATTCTTCCCTCCATCCCCATTCTAACACTGGGTAGACAACACAGTGCTTTCCAATCACTGCAGGGACCTCCACCCCTATTAAAAGTCACATTTTCACCTTGTAGTGCAACACTCATCAACATCTTTGCAGATTTCCTGCATTACAGCTTTTCAATGAACAGTGATTTACCTAACTAAAAGCACATTTATCAAGACACACTCTATAAACAAGTGTAAATTTGAAATTTAAATTCCATCTCTCTGATAAAATGCTGCAGCCAGATCAAAGAAATCAAAGCATGATTTGGGACTGGTGCAATGCATGAAAAACACCAAGTCCAACTCTGAGAGCAGTGGAAGTGAAGAGCTGGGATGCTTGGGACTGACAGCACCAAGGAGAAGAGAAACCTGACAAGGTTCACCTGTGATCACCCAAGAAAAAACCTTCAGCCTCTGATGTAGGTGCCATAAGGATCTCATTGAATAAAGGCACAGGGCTGAGGAAATGCAGGATCAGAGCTGCAGAGCCTGGGCAGAGGAACCTCCCTGGTGAACCTTGGTTTCAGTGAAATCTGTGATAAATAACCAGAGAAGATCTCTGGTTGGTAACAGGGCAGAGTAAACATTAAGAGTGATTAATAAACAAATGCCAGTCTACAAAACTAATTGTCAGTGCTGAATACCAAGAGTGGCTTTGGATCCTCACACCACCAAGGATAACCAGTGGAACAGCAATAACCTGGGAAGGAGAAACAGCCAACAAAGGATTAAGAGAAAACCTCAGCATAAAATCTTGCAACAGGAAAGGAGAACAAGATCATCCAGTCCAACCCAACCTCCTTCTCAAAACAGGGCTCCAAAATGCAATTTGTACAATACTACTTCCTGATGATTTGGGAAATAGATGTACTGGTCAAGAAGTTCAGGGAATGCTGTGAAGCTGCAGTAGCACCAGTGATGGAATGATGCTGCAACACAAGTAACTAGAAGACCAAACCCAAGTTGAGGTCAAGATTTATTAACAGCTAGTGATGAAAACAGTCAAGAGAAACAAAGCCATTCACAATGACTAAATAAAGCAGTGTGGGTTCCTTGAAGCAGTCAAAGAGTGCTGGCATTAAACAGGACGAAGAAAGTGACAAACTCCTGATAGGCCACCATGAGATGTGGTTGGATCAAGACAAAAACAGATTTGCAAACAGACCTAAAACAAAATGAGGAGTTGGGCAAAAAATGCTGAATTCCTCCACAGGGCTTGACATCTTCATCTCAAAAATAAACCAGTGCTGTGAAAAAGCTAACAAAAAAAGTGTGTTGACTTAACAGTGCTCATCCTGAGCTGTGCATCCCTAGTGTTAAAAAAGGCAGAATTGTACCAGCCTGTATCAGTTTCCCTTTTCTCTTAACTAGTGTACCATTGAAATGAAACTCAAAATTCACATTTTCTAAGGGACCAGGGGACCAGCAATGCTGAAGCTGGTGGATGAGCACGAAGGGTTAGCTCTGGGCCAGGTGGAAAAGGCAGAGTTTCCAAATTCAAGCAGTAATTTCCAAAGAGTGGACCTACATCCAAGGCAGTCCTGGTTCAAAGGCTCCCATCAGACTGTGAGCACGTGGGAATTCAGTGCCCTGCTCCCCTCCTGCAGCCTGAGGGACCAGCAGGAGCCTCCTGCCACTGCCAGCTGAAAAGCTTTTCATATGAGGACAACCTTCTGTCAGAATCCTTTTGGGACAATGACAGATAATCACACTAAATTATGAATAAAAGAGGCAATAGCTTCTTTCTGGAAAAGCACCAAAACTGAGGGGAAAAGGCTCATGAAAGTATTTCTAATAGATCTCTGAAAAACTGTCTACAGCTTATCATGGACACATCTTGGCATGAAGAATTAATAATTCCAAGAGCATTTGATATATTGATATAATTTACATATATATAAATATGATGCAAATGTATATAATGTGAATTTATAGAAACACAATTTTTTACTAGAAGGGCACAGAGCCAAATTAAAAGGGGAACAATGGACAAGATGTAAAATACAGTTGCTCTTCCTGTGCCTCTTGCAGGGGTTTTCCTGATTCATGATGAAAGTATAAAGCAACACACATATTTTATTCATCAAAATATATTGCTGATAAATCTTGAGTGACTTTCCATGGCAATTCCACTACTCCTGAAATCACTTGGAGTTTTAAGTAATATTTCCTCTCACTGCAACCTGGTTTGCTTAAAAAAATTACATTACATTTACTCAACACTTCTTTAAGCAATGAAACCCTGGCAGAAATCTGTTTATTGGTATCCAAATCCCATATAAAACAACATTCGGTATTCCCTTGCAATTGGCCCCACAATTTACAAGCCCACAGCACTATGGAAATATATAGGACAATATATTTATTGCAACCCATCCAAAGTTTCTTGACTGTTGATTCCTTATCTGCTTCCCGGAGTCCTGCTGAACGTTTACATAAGATGATTGCTTTTAATCTTTCTGTGTTTGCTTCAGACATGCCCTGACAACCACTTAGAAAAGTGGTATTTTCCTGACAAAATGAATCATTTGTCTTCTACCACCAAGTTGCAGATCTTTGTTACAGAAATAGAAAGGCTAGAACATGCCCTAGGAAGTTTCTTTCTCTGCTTTGAAACTACAGGGAGCAGATATACTCCTTTTGAAAATCCTGTGATAAAAAAAAAATTAAAATAAAAAAAAAGTGGCACAATTTCCTGAAGCATGAGCTCATAATGGGAACAACATACTGTGACAAGTGGATTGCAAGAGGAAAAATACAGCATGGAATTGCACAACTCCTTTCTAAGTCAAAGTACTGACACCATGCTCTGCTGAGAAAACCTTTTGTGCCTCTGATTTAATGATAAATTTCATGTGATTTCTCCTGGTTGGAGGAATGGAACAGAAACAAAACCAAAACACTGTCCTGACGTGTTAGCATTAAACATCTCCTTCAAGAAATAAACTTTGTGTCTTTGATTGTTACATAAAATTCTATTTTTGGCCGGAACAAGAGGGAGAAAAAGAACAAGAAAATAACCACAATTATTCTCAAACCAAGAATCCACGAGAGGTCTAAAAACATGAAGGAGAAATCCTTTCTAAGGAAGAAAATACTTCCATTTCCAGCCCTATATTCCAGTTTTCACCACCTCTGCATGGCAAACTGTGGTCAGTGCTCAACTCCTACTCACCCAATGCATCCAGAACAGTCTCATCACCCTTAAACTCGTGTCCTTCCCAGTTTTAACCACTCTGGTTTTTTCCAGCTCTGACCTTCCCAAGGCTATCACTTCCTAGCTCTATTTTCTGGCATGCCTTTCCTTCCCAGAAATGAGCCCTCCTCTTCTAGCATCCACCCAGGTTCAGATCCTGCTCTTTCCTCTGCCCATCCTGTTCCTTGATCTCAGCAAACTCCATCACTCTTATGGTCACAGCTCTGAGCTTCTCCATGATAAAACTAATATTAAATTTTGCAAAAGTGCAGAGCATGCATGGTTAAAGACCAAGGCAGAACCATCACTGCTCTCCATCCTCCCTGGAGACTTCAGCCATCTATAATTTTTCCCCTCAGGAGATAATGCCATCAGGCCACAGCTTCACAGCAGATCATCAACAGAAATTTGTCCTCACTCTTCCTGAGCCTTTTTGGACAGATCTAAGTTGTGCTGCTTCTACCCTGCAAGTTACAAAACTGATAAAGAACAGCATCTTCTTAAGACCATGAAGTCATCTACCACACTTTTCCCCTTTATGATAACCACATTCCTCCACCAGGCTTTTGCCAAACACTTGGTATTTTCTTCCCTTATTCTTTTCACCACTCTCTCTTTAAGCCCCTGCATTTATTTGGCTTTGGCAATTCAGGCACAACTGAAGGGGTTTTTTTCCCCCATTTGTGTGTAAAAGATGTAATTGCAGTTGCTCACCTACATTTTGTTTACTAAGGATACAGATCACCATTTTCCAGCTCACTGTATTTGCTTTCAAGCTTTCTGCCTTTTATAGAAGCATTATTCCTACATATGTCATCTTTCTTCCCCCTGACAAAAAATCGCCCACTGATGTCTCTTTGTTAGAATACAACAAATCATAATTATTAGTCAACAGCATAAATGTCCACCACGGGACAAAAGCAAATCTGGGGCTTTTCCTTTGCTGAAAAACCCTTTGGTTTAGAGTTGCTTCCTCCTTCTAGCCTATTTCATCTGCCAGTTGAAATACAGAGTGACCTCTCCATATGGCACTTTCAACATACATAAAAAAGATACAGATGCACAAATGTTTTGTCTAAAGCATGGAGAAATTGGAAAGCATCCTTCAGTTCCAATTTATTGTCTTTGCACTGATACCGTAATTTAGAAAAATTAAAATGTTCCAAAGTTTGTGTTTGATAATAACTAACATTTCTAAAGCAGTTTTTCAGATGCTCTTTTTGAAAAAAATGGACTATATACATTCTTTAGTATTAAGCAAAAGGGCCTTTTGTGAAGAAAAATACCAGTTACTGATGTCTATCCAACAATCAAATGTGCCTCTGTGTGGGCTGCACACACTCATTCTCAGAACAGACCTGCTGATGACTGAGCTACTGCTTTCAGAGAAATTATTTTTTTTCCTTCAAAATCCTTCAGAAAGTTGGGTTGATTTTTTTAGCAATAATCCCAAAACATTTCAAATCATGTGAATAAAGATCTCAAGTGATTTAACCAAAATAACACAGACATAACCACAGAGAGAAGAGTCTTTTTATTTTCATGAAAAGGACAAAGGTTCAATACCATAAAGTTCAGACCCCAAAATATGTCCTAAAATCTGAAACATAGACTTGATCTAAAATAAAATCCCAACCCCTCAGATGCTTCTGCTTCATGCTCTGCATTCAAGAGCTGAAACCATGAGATGTACACAGTCCACTATTCTGCAGTATGTTGGCACCCACAAGCACTTGTACAGATCTGAAAGCATGAATTTACTATCTTTCTGGAGGCAAAGAAATAAGATCATCTTGCCAAGGTGTTGCACTCCCCCTCTCCATCAGGGACAGCCCATCCCAGGCATTGCCTTTATTCTGTAAGCACAGTGTCCAACCTCACCAACAACTCATCTCCAGCAAGGGATGCAGGTCAGTGATCTCCCAACAGCTGGACCTGACAGGCCACAGCTGGATGAAGAGAATCTTTATGAGCAACCAGGACATGCTGCTCACAACTACATTTCCAAAGTGGCTGAGTTGAATAGGGATGTAAAAAGCTCCTGTTCAGGCATTTCCTCCTCAAGAGAAAAGCTTTTCTTGCAGGATGTGCTGACAGCAAAAGCAGGTGATGTTGGGCATGTGTAATCCAAGCACAGAGACTGTTGGGAATATTAATCCAAGGGGCTCCACCTGTCCAAGAGCAGATGGGGCACCAGAATTCACAAAGACCCATCAGGGCTTTAGGAGCATCCAAAACCATGGCACCATCCCCTGACCAGGACATAGGAACTTGGCTCCATCAGGAAAAGAAAAGCAAATAAAATTAAACTTTGCAGAAAGCAGATTTGAACAACGCAAGTGGTTTGTCCTTCCATCTTCCATGACAGCAATGCCACTACCTCTGTTTGAAGAAGTTTCTCTGCAGCAGCACCTTCAAACTGTAACTTGCTGCATGTGCTCTCTCCTTATCTCCAGATGTTAAAACCAAGTTAATCTCTCAGCAGAAATGCACAAAATGCTGTCCTTGGACCATGTGCAGCACATCCCACACAAGCTTTGCTGATGCTGCATGATCACCCACCAGAGGAAACAAAGCACTGCAAGGTAACAGAAACTGGAGGTGCATGTGGGAACCAAGAAATTTTCCTTAGTAATAAATTCAGAATATCAGACAGAAAAAAAAATTATGTCCCATTATGCCCCCTGGTCAGGGTACTTAGCTCTTTGTTTCCCCACAATGCTTCCCAATGGGTTGATCCATCCTTTCTCCAGCTGCTCTCACAAATGCATCCTGTCCCATACTAAATTCAGTGTACTTAAGATATGCTGCACTTCATCCACTAGAGCACCCAGTAGAGAATCCATCTGCTCCATTCCCACTCTGATCCAGCTCACACCTGACTGGCACAGCCCAAAATCTTACAGCACAAGATGGGCATGGCAACCTGGGGCTCAGCTGGGAGCTTTCCACTGAGAGCCTGCCAACATTTCCTTGAATCCATTCTTCCCACTATGCTCTCCTGTACCCACAGCAACTGTGAAATCACTATTAATTATGTCCTTTTGCCTGACCCACTTATCTCAGAATTGCAGTATCTGGGATGGGCTAAAAACAGAAAAAAAAAGGAGGGAAGCTGCTCATTTTGCTTCCTGGACAACTCCTTTCAGAAAAGCCAACTCTGTTCTGATTTTCTCCACTATTTTTTCCTCTGTCTTTCCTTTCTTCTTCAACTTCTCTTCTGTATCTTCCTTTTGTTTCTCTCTGCAAGAAGAGGAACTGGGTTAGGAAAAAGGAATGATGGAGAACGCTGATCTAAATTGCTTCACATCTTCAAATATGTGGAGAGAAAATGATGGGGCGTGGGAAGGGAATGAAGCCCTGTGGGTTTTCTTTTCCAGATGACTTTCCTTCCTTCTGGCTCATGACTGAACGAGATATGAGAGAATAAGAACTGCTGGAGATTTTGGCAAATATTGAAAAGGAGAACATGCAACTACAATTATTTGGAGAATAAGAAGCAAATGCTAAAGAAAAAATAAACCCCACACATACAGATTATGGGCTCTTTCCAGAGGGAGAAGGTTTTATTAAGTCTGAATTAAATGTGTGTATTTTTCCCATTAATTCAAGCGTGGATTTCATATAAAATTCACAAATACCTATGTCAAATACAGCAAGGAACACCAGCTTAGAGGCATCAGAAAGCATTCTTTTATTACAAGAGAGAAGACACGCAGTTCTGTTTCCTGAAGGATGGCAAGGAACCAGGAAGAGATGAAAGCACAACCTTAATATTGCAACTAACAACGTTCAAATGTTCTTGCCTGCACATTAGGAGGCACCACCATGCATTTTTTGCTTACATTTACTTCTGCATGGAAAATAGATTAAAACTGGCCCTGGTACTGTGCACTGCTGTCTGGAGCAGGGCTAATTTCTGGTTCAGAAGAAAGGACCCTCATGGTAAAACCAGAGCACATGAGCATGCCTGGGTTGTTCCTACAGAAGGTGAGCTGTGCTCCAGGTCCTGAAGCAGAAGGCACCGAGCTGCAGCTGCCCACAGAGATCCCTGTTCCCCTCTGAAATGGCTCCCACATCCCTCCTCATCACCCAGCACAAACCAACACAGCCACCAGAACTGCAAACCCACCAACAGGGAATGCAGGCACACAAAGTGAGGATTTATTTGAACATAAGCTGCTCTTGAGACGTCCTTTCATGGGTTTGTTTCCTTACTTGTGACCTTTGGGAAGGCAAGAAGGATGCATTCAAAACCTCAGTCATTGTTTGTTTGCAGAGGTGATACCATCCATGCAATACATGTACTACACCTGATTACTGTACTATACCTGATTATTTGCCTTCACCAAATGCATCAGAGAAAACAATTTGTTTGGTTTAAACTCATTTAAAATGGAGATATCTTTCACTGGGAGAAGAGCTTTCCATAGGAACAGGGTTTGCACTTTGTGACGTTTTCAGAAAGACCTAAGAAATAATATAAAATAACAACTATTTCTGCCTCCTGCCAGGCTTGTTGGAGTATTTTAAAACAGCTTTGCTAAAATAAACCAAGTTTTTTTTTTCCCCGAACAGATTTGCCACCAGGGAACCAAATCCTACCCTTATAAGGCTACAGCAAAACAAAAGTCCCAAAAAAGTACAAAATCTAGTCCATTTTTTAACTCAGGAAAGAGGAATAATAAGACACAACAGGTTTAAAACCAGTTTCTTCAGAATTTGCAAGTCAGATGCTTCAGAAAATAATGTTCCCAAAGATCACCCTCTGGTCCTTCACTCCACTCCTCTCCATCCAGTGAGATCTTGAACTGTTAAAGAGCTACAAAGCTAAAGCAGAGATTTCAAATCCACAGCCAGGATTCAGACTTTACCCACTGCAATGTTTTACACACACAGAAAGGGTTACTGTTACCATTAAAGAACTCAAACTGTTATGGCAAAGCAGAAATTATTTAAACAACTTTGCCTACAAGGACTGATCCTCCCTCGGTATTAAAACCCCAATATACACAAAAAAGAAAGGAAAACCTCTTAGTGTTAAACATTGGAGAAAGATCTTAGAAATAATGGACTCTAAAATAGTTTACAAGAATCTGAAATAATGCCTGTGCTAAGATAACACAGAAATCAAACTATTTGGAAAAAAAAAAGTCAATGTTAAATATTAATGTTTTGGTTCTCTCCAAGGCAGGACAAATTGCAGGGGGAAGAAAACATTGAAAAGCAAAGGTTGTTTTTTTGGTTTTTTTTTTTTTTTAATTTTACCAAATTTTTGCTCTGGACCATATTCTATTTAAGAAATTGCATGAGAAGCAAATTGCTCCAAAGCTGAGTTGAACCTCACCCAAGGTTAAGTGAACACCAAACACAGACCACTTCCTTTGGTTCTTGGTATAAAAACAAAATATCACCAAAATATGCAGCAACAAAGGATGCTGCCACGGCAGCTCGTCCGAGCAGCTCCATGGCTGATGTCTGCAGTGTTCCAAGCCTGGGTAAATAAACTTTAAAGGATCTTGAGAGGAAAAAGTTCTTTCCATCCTCTTTTTTTTCATTATCCGACACTACGAGTTGAGTTGTATAAAAGATTTCACTGTGGCACATACAAAAGCAGCGGCACACCAGCGAGCACTTCATTAATTAAAAGCCAGAAAAGGAAGTTTGCTAAACGAAGCAAATGTTCTTATCACTCCTATCTATATTCATTAAAACTGACAGGAAACCAAATATCACCATCTGTCTACTTGCAATAAAGACACTAAAAACAGCTCCGGGGTAGAAGAATAATATAAAGTATAAAACTGCAGTTTTTCAAGTTTCAGTTTTAAATGGACAAGAGAGAAACTGATGTCAGACGAGGGAGAATGAAGGATGACAAGGAGCTGGTACATGAGACTGAAAAAAGAAATTACATGCTTTAGAATATAAATTGAAGCCCCTTTCAAATCTCAGAAAACAAACAATAAGCTAAAGTTTGCACTGTCTTTTTCATTCAGGTCAATGGGTCTGGAAAAAGCCAAGGGTTTCAACGGCAGCTCATTTGCCTACTTACAAATAACTGCTACCAAAAACAGTCAGAAAATTGTATTATGCAACATAAGCTGCAAATTTTTAATGGTCAAGCAAGTCCCAGGAAACACTTGTGTTTTATTATGTCTTGATACACCCTCTTCAGATTTACAAGAGATCATTCTTTTAATTATTCCTATATTTGGATTTTGCTTTTAAATCAGAAACCTGATATAAAATTGAGTAAGATTTGATAAAAGGAAAAAGATGGCAGAGGTACTAACTTAGCTATGAAAAGAAATACCAGGCTGGGCTCACACCAGCAGTGGCAGAGGTCAGCTGAAGGTCACTGATTTAAGGTATTTTCCAGCATTTGTACAATTCCTACCTTCTAGTAATCACCTTTTTTTTTTTTTTTTGCACTGCAGGGGAGAGGAAAGAAAAAACAAATAGATGGTAATAAGATATTTAATGACAGAAATGAAAATAAACTACTGCTCACACTCTCAAGAGCACAACTCCCTGTCGTTAATTCTGCACTATTCCCCAGCTGCATTTTGCATAGCAATGAAAAGCACTTCCAGTTCCTCTCAATGCTGCATAAAATATTAGCTCCACAGTCACAGTTTTTAAGACTAAATAAGGTTAAAGTAATTTAAGCCTGAGATAAACAGAAAAAAGAAAGAAAATTCATTGTTAAAAGTCTCCCAGCCCCCTGTGATGTTGAGGTACAGGAGCACATATGGTGCAGAGCAGATCCCTGGGACCTACAGGAAGCACAAATGGGGTCAGGAGAGGAGGAGCAAGGGAGTTCAAGACTAAATTGAAGCCTTGTTGATTTTTATTATTAAGTTCTTCCAGGACAGTACTTTTATTTTGTTTATTTTCTGTCCTAAGAACAGTAATTCATACCTCGAAAAAGGCTCTCATTAATATTCTATGAGAATGCTTTTTTAGCCTCAATACAATTACAGCAGAGCAATTATTATTCTTCTGTTAATACTTTAACAATACTAACAGAACTATTAACAGCTCAGCATAATGAGGCATTTGTGAAACAGAACTGTAAGGCTACTTCTGTTTGTAAAGAAACCACAACAGAATTACACAAGTTAAATGAAATCTGAGTGTAAATAAGTCACTGTAAACTGATGTGCAAATGTGCCATCAATTCCTCCCTGATTCTGAGGAATCTCTCAATCCTGTAAGGATATAGGAAAACCAAACATTTTTAAGTGAAGGCTGAAATTCAAGAGTAAATTCTTTTTTATGTTCAGTATATAACGGAGACATCTCTTTGTGCATGCCAATGAAATCATTGGGATGCTTAGAAAGGATTTGGTAGGCACACCTGGAGGTATGTAACAGAAGAGAAAATACAAAACTATCCATAAAAAATTCCTGAGTGTGCTGTAAAAATGCATCCAGGCTGATGTTGGAGAATGTTTGTTTATTCAAAGGTGGTTATACAGCATCTAAAACACAAGAAACATTGCTGCAATGGGAGGGAAAAGCCAGTGTTGACATGTTACCTTTATAAACCTTTTATTAAAAGCTGCATAGTAAGGGCAACAAGCATAACCCAGATTATTAGATTTTGGAAAATTTTATTTTATATATGCCTTGTTAGAGCTCCTATTTTCCTTCTGAGAGTAGTAACTGTGGAAGTTGCATTTAAAATTATTTGCTAACAGAAAGCAAATGAATACTCAGGTTCTTCAGGAGCATGGATAATCAATGGAAAAGGTGATGAAATTCTCTGGCAAAAAGAGAAAGCACAATTCACTCCTGTGGTTCTCCTGTCCACAGCTACAACAGTAACAGGGTGCAAATCAAAGCATCTTCCACAGCAGATATTGGAGAAAACCAGCCCCAGACTCCAGACTCCTTGGATTTGAGAATGCCAGGCTGGGAAAAGCTTTTTCAATTCATGGGAACTGAGAAAAGATCCATTTCCTACAATCCTTTTAAAAAGGTAAATGAAGCTGAATCATGAAACACACTCTTAGTGCAGGAACAACTCCATCAGAATGGGAGGGACTATTTTCCTTAATTATGGGAAACTCTGTTCTAATATCATAGACACACAATACTACCAGTATTATTAATTTAATTAATTAATTTAATTATTTAATTAATTATGAAAATATCAACTTATTAAAGACCAGTATGGGTTTTATTTAATCTTGTACCCACCTTGTTTATGAGCTGATGAATCTCCTTTTCCTGGTCTGTACCCACAGATGAAGCTGTCCCTTCTGTAAGGCACCACCAGCACCGCTTTTGCTGGCTGTACCAACTCCCCTTCTTGCTCACAGGATTATGCAAACTGTGTTTAAATTCAGGATGGGTTCTGCCCTTTTGTACTCAAATGCATCCTCTTCCCTTCATCCTGCTACATACAATAAACCCTGGATTTGTCAGGTTTGATCCTAGCTTGCAGCATGACTTATTTTGGTGAGCACTTTGCTTTAACACCTCCTCGCCCACTGCAACACCTCCTGGATATTATTCTTGAATTTGCTTTAGATAGTCAATAACAGTTTTCCACACACCTTTGTAAAAGCTTCCCTTAAAAATCCACTTAAAAAAAATTTTAAGTGACTGTTCCAGTGACTATCCCAGTCACAACGCCCTCGTGTCTTTTATTTAAAGTACAGCACCATCACCTCTGCACAGCAGTGATGTAAGTAAGGCTTGTCACGCTTTTGCTCTCGAGCATTAAAAAACCTGACCCAAAACCAAGTCCATCCTAAGTGTACCTTTTAATCCACACAGAGCCAAAATAATTTATTATTATTTACATTGCTTTAATAGCTGTTTTGAGTTGCTATTTAGATGGTCTTAGTAGTAATGACTGCAGCAAGCTGGAACAGGTTCACAGCACTAAAAATAAAACCTGGGTGTCTTGAAGCCTGGGAAAAATACAGGAATGTTCCAAGGGTGTCAGTACAAACCTGCAAAACAAATTTTCTACAGAGACAACATTTCTTATTCATCAATTTGAATGGACAGATATTTGGAGACAGAGAATAATTCAGTTTCTACAGGCTTCTTGGACACTCCCATCATCATGCTCCCCTTTCCCATGTGTTTCTTCTCCCACACTTAATTTGTCTGCCCTCTACTGTCTTTCTTGCCTTGAACCAGGCTCAGGCCAACTATTTCTCCCTGTCCTAGTTTTGCCTTTCTCTCCCCCATGCCCAAATGATGTGATCCAGGTGATGGCTGAGCCCCCCAGGGCAAGGTCATTGTAAGCTCCACTGCAGGAGGGTCTCACCTCTTGGGTAACAAGCCACCTTTTTTTGCCATTTCTTTACTCTATGCAGTAATTATAGTCCCTTTTTCCCCTTTTCCCAGCCTATCCCATTATTTCTCTCTCTTTTACATACTATCCATTATTTTTCAGGGTTTTTTCCTTTTTTATCATCCTATCACTACCAGAGTCTTTAAGAGAAAGCTGAGGCTGTTAAGTGTCTCACACCTGTCATTTCAGCATTATGATTAGAAAGCAGATTCTGAAAATCCTGATGCCACCATAAAACTGGCAAACTAAGAAACCTCACCTTAGATTCCATCACTTTATCACTGTTCTTCTATGCTTCCCTAGATACCTGCTGATCACCATCAGAGACAGGATTTTGAATTGTAAGTGCTTGCTCTGAATGAGAACAGCTGTTCTTACAGATTTATTGCTAAAACAACATGGGTTCTGCCAGACCTAAGAAAATCAGCAAGAAATAAAGTTACAGACTCTTGTATTTTGCCACAAGTAACTTTGGTATTGGAAATTCCCTTTCCTTGTCCCTGTTTGTTAGACTGTTATGCAAAGAGAGTTAATTCTGGTAAAGATTAACACATATGTAAAGTACCCAGATGATTTCTTTGATTGTGATAGGAAACACTTAGATATGAAATTCAGCACAAAATACTTTCCAGCTTCTGAGAAATATGAGTGAAACTACTTTGAACATGATTAAGTTAAGAGCATCATCCTTATTAACATAAGAAAGAAAAACGATTTGTTGGAAAACACTCACCGTTTGAGGTACTCCATACTGTTTTCCAATGTTATTTTCCCAGAGACACCAAGAATGGTTTGGTTTTGTGGTTTGGGTGGGGTGGGGGAGAAGGTTGCTGATGTTTTGAGAAAACCTACCAAAGCTTGCTTTGTTTGCTTGCTGATCCTCAGCTACAGCAGTAAGTGGCTGCTGGCAGCCCTAACTTCAAAAACCAGCTGCAGGACAAACTGTCATGATTTCAACCATTCAATCTAAAATTAAAATTTTTTTTTTTTAAAAATGTATCAAACAAAGAAACAAACTTTAAAAATATTCCAAACAAACCGCAGAAGGTTTCCTCAATGGCAAAGTCTCAAGCCCAGTTGGCCAAACCCTTCCAACCACGTACCCACCCTTGGGTTTCAGATCCAAGTTAAACTCCACTCCCCACCAGCCTTATCTTGCCAAATTCAGAGCAGAAGGAAAATATGCAGAGGACTCCAGCACAGGGAGAGCATGGACACACACAGCAGCACTCCCAGGGGCCTGCTCTGCAGTTGCATTTTATTAAGGAATGCACACACTTCAGTGCTCCAGTCTGGAATATTCAGGGGCTCCAGCACATGAACAGTAACTCAACAACCCCATTTCCTTGTCTGTATCATAAAATAAACACAGTCTCCGAGATGGACTCTATGGATTTATGGCCTTTCAAAAGAATTTAGTAATTGGAGGGGGAAAAAATAAAACTCCAAGTAAAGTGAACAGTTCAAAATGTGCAGTAAATAGTTTTGAAAGCGATGTTCTCATCTGGGAGTATTGCAGCAGATGTTTATCATGAGCTACTGCAACAGTTAATCCAACTCCCAGCCAGATTACCTCTTTGCCTTTGGAAACCAGCCTTTTTTCCATGGGCAACTTACAGAAAACAAGGGGATGTGCCAGAACTGACAGCAAGCAGTTAACTGAATGAAGCAGGAGGGGAAAAAAAATCCATAAAGCCCAACCAAATAAACTGACATCTGGCCCAAAAGACTTAGATGAACAGGTGTATGTGTGGGTGGGATTGGAAGGAAAAAAAATAAAGAAAAACATTTAAACAAAGCCTCCAGTGACATTCTGGTCACTTAAGTGGGTACACACAAAACAAGCCAAACAACATTTTTGAACAAATCAGCAAATAATGGATTTCTTTCCTCTTTTTTTTTTTTTTTTTGAGAGGGTAGGAAATATGATTATTGAACTTGGATTTCAAAATTATTGTGGTGCCAGTAAGCCACAGTAACAAACTCAGAGGTTGTTCTATTCTAAGATATTCTAAGGAAGAATGAAATAAAGGAAGGTAGGAAACTACATATGCAATCTGGTATTTACTACTCAAAGATACAAATGCAAATCACAATTTAAAGCATCATTATTTAAAGCTGAAATTACCATTTCATAACAAATGCAAATCCGATCCCTGTTTACAACATTTCCTAAAGGCAAGTGTAGGGCTAGTGAGTCCATGCCCAGAGCATGGACTTAGTTCTGCTCCTGACTTCACAGGCATTTAATTCTGAAAAAACCTTCAGCATACATGGGTCCTGTGAAAAGAGTGAGCAGTCCATCCCCTCTGACCATCCAAAAGAGATCAAGCCAGAGAGGCAGGTGCACCATGTTCTCAGTGCACTCACCTGAGCATCTCCTGTGGCTCCCCCACCCGTGGGACCACACTCACCCTGGCTGCCCCAGGATCCCTGGAAAAGTGCTGGGAGCCAGAGGTAGTTTTTGAGGATTTACAGCCTTGCACAGCTTACAAGGCTACCTGCAACTTTCACCTGCAGCCCACACCTTCCCCTTTGTATTCTCAGCTGTGCTAACACAAGAATAAGAGTCACAAATTCTGGAAACTTCTGGTCTAAACTTCCTTCCTTACTGAAGAAAATCTCAGCTAGTTGGTTGGTTGGGGTTTTTTAAACAGAGAGAAAAACAAATGCCAATCTGTCAAGTGTAAGAAAGATGTAAAGACATTTTGTTCCTCTAATTGCTCAGCAGAACAATAAATGAATAAAGAGCTCTAGGAAGTCCTTTCCACTCGGCAGTATTTCTGCTGGTAATGCAAAACAATTTTTCTTGGTACTCCTCTTAATCAACAAAAACAACGGCAAGCGCTACCAGTCCTTTCATATTTGATGAAGGGATTGATGTTATTTATCCAAGAAAGTCTTTATAAATATTCCTTCCCTTCTAAAAAGATCAGTGACCGCAGAGCCATGTCCCTGCAGTACCTCCACTCAGCCCTTGGCCCCTTACAGGCCATTGGAACAGCCACCCATTGGTGTGTTCACTAAAAACAACCATTTGCAGCTTGTCTTTTTAAGGTTTTTTTTTCTTCCATATATCAAAAGTCGTAAGTGTCAAGGGAAAGTTTTTGTTTTCTAAATTTTTAGTATTCCAGAGAAATATATTGACATTGCATTCCGCAAATCTTGCCAAAAATGTCTTTTGTGTTCACAGCTTCAATGTTGATGATACATTTTAAACACTAACAGTACAAAGTATGATTTAAATCAGAGCCTAAATCATAAATGTAAAAGTAATTTAAACTAGTGAACTGGAAACCTTAATTTAAATAATCTCATTTTGCCACTATAGTTTTCCTAAAGACCTATTTGCTTTCAATGGTTGTTAGTTCTCATTGAGAAGGTAAATAAACTACATGTATCTATTTAAATTATTATGAAGCCTAATATATTCTACATCTTTTATTTTTACATTTTATTAAGTAGACAATTCACTAGGCAATTATTTTTTTAACTATGATTTCTAAGTGCTTCAAAAATATTTAGTGAGTCCTAAAGCACCTTTTATAATGATGATTATCCCCATTTTATAGAAGGATAACCCAAAGAAGAGATAATTAACTAGTCTGGGCTCTTTCCTTCACCACATTAAACTAGCTCTAAGGTAACATGATTGATCTCCACTATAACAGCAACCTGTTACACATAATTTTTCACTCTGACCAAGCAATTGTAATAATTTGTAATTATTGATTAAGAGATCAATTAGAAGCAAATACTCAGTAGCAGCAGCAGCAGAAGGCTGAACTAAATATCTGTACAAGAATAAGGAGGTTTTGCTGGATGGTTTCACCAAGATATGACACTTGGAACTATTTTTACTTCATCTCCTAAAATGTGGATGCAAAGGTAGCACACGGCACATTCTGCTGCTGTCTTCACAACACCACAGCTTGCTTGATGAGTGACCTCAATTATTTTGCCCTGAATGACAGCAAAAATAGCATTGAGCACTGAGATCTCTTACACAGCCCAAGAGAACACACCAGACTTTTCAAGTTGTACAACCTCTAGTTTGAGTACTCAGTTCTTAATATGGTGCCTCAAAATTTGCAGGATGTTGTGCCAACAGCACTTAGGATCAATGTTTCACAACAATTTCTGTGTACTGAATATTACCCATCCTGCTGTGCCAGGCTGAGACCTTCCATTTGCACACTTTCTTTCCTGAGGGATAGCAGCAGCCTGGAATGGTTTCTAGTCAATATGGGCCATGTATGAAAAGTGGGAGAAGTGCTACAGAATTATTTTTCCAATGCCGTTTTTCTCGTCATTGTGCCCTAAGTTGGTCCATGACAGGAACTGCATCTTTCCAAAAGCACATCCTGATGTCTCCTACCAAGCCAGCCCTTACCAAGCAGGTGCATCAGTGATCCTGAAGCTACTCTACCCTCCTGTGAACTTGCCTTTCCTAGGATGCACACAAAAATTTTAGCACGTAGGCATTAATGACCATTTCTGAGCTTAGCCAGCAGTGGCGAAATGCACCCTCCATCCCACGGTGCAGGAAAATAAAACAGTAAAAGACACAGTGGTCTATGAAGAGACAGATTTGATAGGAGTGACCACATAAAATGCCAGCTCTTCCCTTCTGGTAAGGGAGTGACCACTACAGGGATGTAGAGCAGAAGGCTCTCGAGGAGACAACGCATTGCTTCGTCAGCTGGATGCTCCATCTCACTGCAAGTCCTCATCTACAGTTTCAGGATAGAGAGTGCTGTTCCTTCCAAAATCAATTCCAATACTGTGTGCCAGACCCCAAACCACACCCCACTGACAGGCCCCACACACACAGAGTTTTTTGCCTGCACACAAGCCCAGGAACCAGGAGGATGAACAGGGAGTGCAGGTCAGGGACCTACCAAGCCAGGCCCCCGCTGAAGCGAAAGCGAAAGGCTGCGCTGGCACCAGCAGCAGCGTTTCCTGCCCAAGCTTCCCAGGGAGATGCAGCCAGTGAAGAAGCCCCACACTGCCCTGGTTTCCTGCCCAGCAGGCAGGCTCCAGCCCATCCTGCCCTGCCACCAGGCTCCAGACAGGATGCTGCTGCTGCTGCTGCTGTGGGAAGCGAGCGAGCTCCGATGGGAGCGCTGGTCCCGGAAGGCAGATGTTGTGTAAATTCATATTTCATCAAAACAGTTAATTGTGACAAGAGGGCTATAAAATTCCTTGTACTGCTAAATTATTTCTCCACTTAGAGCAACTCTACTACCAGTAAATGTTACACATTGCACTTTATACCCAACTGGCAGCACTCAGTGATAACATTACAGCTCTGTTAAATAACAGATATAAAAATCACAGATCTTTAAAAAGTACAAATTAATTTTTCTCCCGTCATTCAACATAACCATTTACAAACAAACATGCCATGCAATTGTCATTAAAAGTTTTCCAATCTAGCGCTGCATGTGTTTAAATATGAAAATTATACTTCTGAAATAAACATTGCTGCTATCAGGGAAAAGTGCTACCATAAGTCACATTGCTATAAGACAGAAACTGCCACCATGAAGACTCAATAATCCCTCACATTTCACCAAGGGAAAGTTCTCTCTCCATCCATCAGGGTCATAGTAAAAGGATAAAACCAAACAAAAACCAGCTACAAAACAACTAGGCAGCACCTGCTAAAACTTGGATTGTTTCAGACCCACAAGTAGGTAAAACAAGAAATTCAGAGACTGCTTTGTAATGAATGAATGGCTTATCCATATTATTGGTGCCAAACCTCCAGGAATCTATGTTTAGCAAATTCATACAATTAGGAAAAAATATAACCCCCAAAAAACAACTAACAGGGTTTCACTTTCTCTAATCTAACCTTTTTTTAATTTATTAAGAGTTTATTATCTGTTCATCCTTGGAAAATACATTTTTTAGTAACATGTATCTCCTTTAGATATTAAGTCTACACTTAGCAACATCTAGAGTAAGAAACAACAAGGTTTTCTGCAGCTCCATGGGGTCACAAGATCTCTACCTGGTACCAAAAAAGCAACCCAGTAGTGTGCCAAAGGGAAAGGAAAGCCTTCATCTGCTCCCCCTCACCTGCCTGGGTGAGAAAACAGGCAGGAGGCGTGGAGGGTAATTCAGTTCTGCAGTGCTCACATCATCTTTCATATTTCTGTTACCACCACAAGCAGGCAACGCCTGCCAGCCTGGCTGCAGTTTGTTTACACAGTATTAGAAACCAGAATTTGCTACTTAGGCTAAAAAAGCCTCACTAGGTATCAAACAGACCTAGACCTTATTTTGTCTGTTTTCTCAGGATGTTCTGAAAGAAGTTTATATAATGCATGAAAATTATGCATGCCATTATGTAACAAAATCAAAGTGCCATAAAATGTACACATGGGTAGTTCTACTTTCAAACAGCAGTAGCTGAACTGTTTCTGGCTTCATTTTAAAAGTACAGATCGCTTGTAAACAGCATTTATTTAATCCTAATAAGTACAATTTATATATAACTCTCTGACCTTGTCACCTACTCAAGTAATCACAATCACCTCATTATAACACACTGATAAATTCAAGTTAAACTCCCTGGGTGTCGCTCATTTCAGACGATTTGGGTAGGTGATCAAAGAACTACAGGTGCACAGATTTTCCCTGGGAGATGACAAATCACCAGAGGTGCAACAGGTGCCATTCCCATCCATTATCATTTTTCCCAAAAGGATGCCCCTGTCACAGTCAGGATGTTTGTGCACCCATGGGTGCTCGGGCAGGAGGTGAGGACACACAAGCCTGGGGCAGTGCAGCTCCTCTGGCCACTTCCCACACCTCAGAGGAGCTGGGGCTGCTCTTTGGTAGGGCCAGGCTGAAATTCTTCCATCACTCCATGTAAAAAGCTGTATTGATTCTCACAGCTTCAGGCTAGCAACAAAAAAAATTAAGTTTTTAGGCCTAGCAACAGAGCTGGCCCCACAAGCATCCTTCTGCCTCTGCAATGCACAGCAAGGGGTTAATCACACATGCAGGTGTAAATCACACTAACTACACAGACAAAACCATTGATTTTAACCCAAATTCTATAAAAGGCACCTTAAAGGTTCAGTAGCAATTTTATTTGAAAGAACCATTCAAGCACTGATTGCTGAATGGCCATAATCAATTATTTCTATCCAAAATCTGCACTTTTCACACATCACAGAAATGGTTGTACAAATATACTACAGCTTCCAGTACCATCTCCAGCTGGGGATGCTCAGAGAGTATTTAAATTCCCAGCTAACTACTAGATGGCACAAAAATCACAGAACCCAGTCCTAACTGCAGCCTTATGCAGAGAAAAATGCCACAGAGAAAAAAAGTTGCAAAATCTGTCAGCAGATTTCTCTGTTTGAAGACATATCTCCGTCAGAAATAACTTTTGCCACGAAAACTACCAGGAAACTCAGAACTTAAAAACGTGGATGTGGTTTTCATAAGACGTTAAATATGCAGAAGAAATATAATAAATACAGCTGATTGTAAAACAGATCACGAAAAAGAAAGGAGACATGTTGCAAAATAACAGAGCTAAATTCGTCCATGAAACGTATAAGAGATTTACAAGGCAAGATAAAAATGGGGAATTTAAGTTCATATTTGTTATTTTAAACTCAAACCAAAGTATGTTCAGATAACCGCACCTAACCACATCGATTTCCAATTAACCGAAGGGGAGGTACTGAATACTTGGCAAATCCGCAGAAATAACTTATGGGAAGAATCCCGGCTTTTCCTCTGGGATGTGGCAACACCCCCCAGCCGATTCCCATTTACTTTCCGCAATTCCGCACACGCAAACCTCGATTTCCCAACCGGGGGCACCGCAGCGCCAACTCCGCGCTCGCCAAGTTCGCGGCAGCGCAGCGCCGGGACGGGCGGCGGGGCCCCCGCACCGGACCCGGGGCACCCGGGAGAGAACGGGGAGAACGCAGCCGGGCCGGGATCCATCCCGTCCCCTCCGGGGAAAACTCTCCCGCTGCCCCCGGCAGGCACAAAGAGCCGCATCCCCCGAGCAGCGGGCGGGATGCGGCCGGCACTGCCCCCGGCGCTGCGTTGGCGCAGCCCCCGCCCAGCGGCCGCCGGGGGTGCGGTGCAAAAATAATTATTGGGAAAAAAAAATAGAAAAAAAGAAAGAAAGAAAGAAAGAATCAACCATCGTGGCTCAGGACGGTGCGCAGGGATAGGGCAGCGCGCCGGGTACCGAGCGAACAAGCGTCCATCCATGCATCCACCCACCCGTGCCGCCCTCGCTCCGCGCATCGCCCTCACGCCCACCTTGCATCCCGCCCGCCGCCGGCTCCACACCGGAATCCGCCGCCACCGCCGCCGCCGCTGCTGAAAATACGGGGCAGGCGGGCGGACCAATGGGGGCGGAGAGCGCCGCGCCCGCAGCCAATGGCGGCCGCCCGCCGCCGGCGCCCGGCCAATCAGAGCGCAGCTCATTAGGCGGCGGCGGCCGGGAGCGGCGGGGGTGGGGAGCGGCTCTGGGCGCTCCTCGCCCGCCCCCCGCGATTAATTCTTTTCCTCCCTTTTTCCTCTGGTTTTTCCCTCCCCACCCCGCCTTGTTTTTCCCCACCCTTTTTTTTTCCCTTGTTTTTCTTTCTTATTTCTCTCCTCTCTCTCGCTCCCCTCTTTTAACTTCCCTTTGCCCTTCTTATTTTAGGCAGGGCCTTTTCCCGGATTTTTTTATGTACTCCCCCCACTGTACATTAATTATAGACACCAAAAAACTTGGGGAGCCCCCAGGGAACTTGTTCTGCTCTGTGTGGAAGGATGCTCTTGCCTAAATCACGACCGATGGCTGGGAAGCACCAGAGAGTGATATTTCATGGAACCCAAAAAGAGGAGGGGATAGAAGCCACTAGAACTAGTCCAGCCAAAATCCGAGCTGGTTTTGGCATGGCACACAAGCTCTGTGCACGCCTTCTGCAAGCTCTCAAGATGCAGAACCAGCCTTTAAAAATAACAAAATGAAACCAGCAGATGTTTCAACCACACAGCTCCACTCCAGCATGCAAAGCTGTTTCATCTGTATCACCACTGTAAAATTCTTAGCAAAGTTTCTTATTCAAGTCAAACAATTGTGGGTATAAATACCTGCTTTGCTAAAATATAGGGAATAAACAGCTCTTTTTTAAAAAAATCAAATCCATTAACATTCGTTCTTGAAAATAAACTTTTCAATCAACAAAACTCATGACTGCTTTATATTACAGCAGAAAACAATCTGCTGTAGAACAGGGGGATAAAAATGACTCAAATTTTCTTCTGTTTTTCCAGTCTGGTGACCCCAATAATTTCTAAGTTCAGAGCGAACTAAAACAGTGACAAAGCCTGCACCTCCCATTTCTGATGCTGTGCTCCTTCTTCCTCACCCCCAGCATTTAAAATCACTAAATTGTATTTGCTCAAAGCCCTTGCCTGAGCAGGCCATGTTGTGAATTTATTCACAGAGTTTGGCTAATACAGGATAACACACGCTGGGAAGTGATAAACCCGATACCAACCCAAGTTTGATGATAATTTACAGGAGAAAGCTTTTCTTTTGCAGATCAAGAGAGGCTTTTTCCTAAGGTGCCCCAAGAGCCAAGAACACAGTGTGGCTGTGAACTGCTGACAGGCAACCAATAACTGTGACAAATTATACATTCATGGCATCTGCAACAATCGATAAACTGACTCACCAAATTAATAAAATATAGATCACAAAGCATACATTTTTATTAAAGAATAACTTCATGATAACCAAGTAATGTGGATGCTTCCAAGCATAAGATTAAATTACATGCTGAGCAAATCTGGCATTTTGTGATAAACTAGGAAAATAGTCTTTGCAACAGCAACTGAGGAAGAACATTGCTGACATAGTCTATAAACATGTTTTATAAAGCACAACCGAAAGTAACCAAAAAAAAACCACCAAAAACCAAAACAAAACCAACCAAAACCCATAGTGAAGTGGCAGCTCAAGAATTCACTACCATATTCACAGTAATTACTTTCTAGACTTCTCCTTGTTTTGTAATTTATTCCTTCAAATACAATGCTGATTTTGGTGTTAAAAGTAATAATCCCAGATTACCTACATAGTATTTACACCAAATTAGTTCCTTAACTAGCCAGACTTCAGCAGTCACTACTGGAGAATACAAAGCTTTTTAGCACATTTAGGATGACAGCAAATATACTTAAATACACAAAACAACTGTCTGACCTGATAGACTGACCCTGCTGGTCATAATTTCATGCCTGCTGAATAACTCTTAAGTTTAAAGAACTTGCTTGAACATAGGAACACAATGAATCCTGCTGAATTTGAAGGTCTTATGTTTTACACATGATAAAGTTTTCCTGCATGGATATTTTCCCCCACTGAGGAATGCAGTAAGCAGAGATTTCCCAGCCTTCTGTTGGAGAAGTTCTTCCTCTCTCAGGGAGGAAGATGGAGCATCTCTTATGGCAAAGGCTTCACTAGTGGGAAGAACAATCTTAGGCACATCCTCAGTGTCCACTGACTGTGTTGGGTTATTCCTACATAGCTCTGAACCATGTCCTAAATGAAGAATTTAAAATACTGAGATCATGTTCATTAAAGTTTACAATTATTACTTCCTGAAACTCCTTAGTACTTGGTCTCTCCAGGCTAACTGTGCCATACCAGTGGCATTAGAAGATTGTCCTAAATTAGTTTTAATCTACAATGCCAGATAAAGTGGTGCTTTCAGAGTGTCTTCACATGATTGATGTCTTGTCAGATCTTGCAAATATTTATTTTATAGCAAAATATCCAGCATTTCCTAGAAGCAGACTTTCATGAGTATTTTACATCCATAATGTTCAGCCACTTCCTCAACTCCCACAGATTTCCAAGCTAAACACATGAGATGTGCTGTTTCCCATCCTTCTTTCTAGCTAATAAATAATGGAATCTTAATTCTGAACTGCTGTCATGAAACAAAGCTCAAATAGAGCCTAAGTGATACAAAAACAATATTTGTTTATACTGGATACGTTATTAACTTAATTCTTTCTTAAACAAATGGCATTTAATAATGCATTAAACACATAAACAGGAACATATTCGAAGTTATAATCCCATCAGCTCCTTCTCATGACATTCATCCTCTCAAAGGCAATATCCACATTTCAATCTAATCATTTGTTGAACATTGTTAAGTTAATAAACAGACATGGTTCCTTAAAAACAGCTTACTACTTAAATAAGCTGCTGCCTTCCCTGGCTGTGGCAATCTAGATCAGCTAAAAAAAAAACATCTATTCTCTGGCATATTATTAGCAACCAGAAATTTATTATGTTATTTTCTTTCAAAATTAAGTATATTTAGAAAACATACCTACATATCCCCACTTACAGACAGCCATTTATATAAATATTTCACAAGCGTTCTGCATGGTGATCATTTCATTTACTAAGAAAATACCCACATTGCTGTGAATCCTTTCAGTCCCCAAAACGTGCCTACAGATAGCAGCAGTGCATATTTTAGAGAAGCAGCAAACAGGACCAGCTTCAGGATTACACCCACCACCCTCCACATAAGATGAAGCAAGAGCATTTTCTCTTGCCATAAATTACCATTCCCTTCTATCAGCAATTATTTAACTTTCAAAAATAGCTGCAACGAGACAAATTATGAGCTATAATTACCCAAATTTATCCCTGATATTAAGAGTGCACACATGCAGATATGTATACCTAATCTGCTCTAAAATGTGTAATATTAAGTATTATAATCACATATAGCAGGGGATCTTTATCTGATGACCCAGATGACATTTCTATGCTAAACATCTGTGAGCCATTCCAGTGGCCAGCAATGCCCATTATTACTGTTTTATCTGGTGCCAGTCACTCAATCCTGGAATATTTTCTTCTAGCACACCTTCCTCCTTCCCAGATGAGTGCAGGGACCTAAGTCCACAGGAGTCAAAGGGACCACAAGCTTCCAGGGGGAAAAAAATATACCTGTATGTACCTATCTATATATCACTGAGGGCAACACAGAAGTCAGGCCACAAGTCCATACTCTGGAATTATCTAAAGGCTGGAAATATTAGAAATACCATACAGAGTTGGCCTGGCTTTGCTTTCTGTTTCATACAGGACCTTGGGCTAGAGGGCACTTTATGGTCTGACCCAGTTCAATAATCATTTCATTAAGTACTTCAAGACTAAATTGCATCATTCTTTTCTTGGAAACTGGAATTATTGAATATCTTAAGTTACTCAAAAGCAAATTAGAATTTGTCTACTCCTGCACTACTAGTCTGACTCAAAGCAAGCACCTCCCACGTTGTCAGAGGTCTTGACAGACCATTGTGTCTCCAAAAGTACCAACATTTCTGCTAAATCTCTATCATGCTGTGAAGTGCTGCCTCTCAGACAGCTGCATTTATCCTGTCTGTACATCCCAGAATCACAGAGTGCTTTGGGTTGGGAGGGATCTTAAAGAGCATCCAGCTCCAACACTCTGCCATGGGCAGGGACACCTTCCACTATACCAGGCAGCTCCAAGCCCTATCAAACCTGGCTTTGAACATTTCCAGGGATGGGGCAGCCACAGCTTCCATGGGAAACCTGTGCCAAGGCCTCACCACCCACACAAGGAAGAATTTTTTCCTTATATCCAATCTGACCCTGCCCTCTGCCAGTTTGAAGCCATTCCCCCTTGTCCTGTCTCTCCCTGCCCTTGTCTCTCTGCAGCTCTCATGTCACTCCCTCCAGGTTCTGGAAGGAGCCCTCTCAGTGGCCTCCACAGCAGAGATGCTCCAGCCCTTTGAGCATCTTCATGGCCTCCTCTGGACTTGCTCCAACAGATCCACAAATCTCTCATTCTGAGGCCCCAGAGCTGGAGTCAGTAACTGCAGCTCTGTGGGGTCTCTGGCTTCACCTTCAGCCTCTCCCCAAGCAGCTCCTGGTGGGTGAGTGTGGAAACCCAGGGCACTGGGAATATTTCTCTGTCTGCTCTGGGGTGCCCTGACCCCCAGGGGAGCACTGACTCTGACCCTCATTCATGGAGAAAGTTTTAAAAACTTCAAGATGGACTGGAATCCACAGAAGTGTGAAATAGATTATAGAGAGTAGTGTAGGTGGGAAATTTAGGTTTTGGGATTTTTAGTATGTTGTGGATGGAAGCAAGATGGAGGGCACAGGGTGTCATCCTGGGTTTCTTCTTCACACTTCTTCTTTCTTCTTCATGGGTTTGGGTGGCATTCTGTAATTGGGCAGAAGAGTCTGCACTGTGGGCTCTTTGAGATCAGTTGTTGGGTTAAAAGGGAAAATAATCCAGGTGTCCTTTCTTAATTGGATAGTTTAGTCTTAAAAGCCCTTGTAACCAGAGATTGTTGGCCATTTTGTGCCTTCTAATGAAAAGCTGCAGAACTCACAGTAGTGAGACTGTTTTACTGATCAGAAATAATAAACACTTGAGTCCAAACATGAACTACTGTCTCAAGTGCCTCCCATCCAGACCCAGAGAAACCAACAGGTGAGGGCAGGGAGGTGACACAGGTCTGGGCTGGGGGCCAAGCAATCTCTGTGTTCTCAGTGATCTGAGAATTTCTTTTACTCACCTATTAAATTGTCACATCTACAGCATTTATTATGCAGTTACCATGATACAACAATGAACTCAGGTTATTATGTTTTTGATTAAGCTTTTCTTGTTATTCTTTGCACTCTTGTAGGGCATTAAAAGTCACAGATTCATAGGATCTAATTTTTGCAGTGAAACTGAACAAAAAGATAGGAACCCAATAGAGTTTTCTTCCTCCACATTTGTTTTCAATGGCAATAGAATAAATTGCTCCACTAAAAAGCCTTGATACTTTCTGTTTTAAAGCACAAGAACAAATGCTATTTTTAAAGTCAAAATGTGTTATAATGATAGGGTTGAGGTTTGCGGTGGGTTGAGTTTTTTGGGGTTTTTTTTTTGGAAGAGTAAAAATCTATTTTTTTCAGTTACAGTGAAAATTCTGAATGCATATTCACATCATTTTGCAAAACTGTCAACACTAGATACACACTTCTTTCTTTGAACTATCTCCCTGTGTTGCAACCCTCATCTAAATTTGAAAATATTTTGGTAAACATAGATGATGTTTCATGGGTGCAATTTTGAGACCATAAGGAATTTAAGAAAACAGTTGATACTGCATTAAAATCTAAAATTGGCTTTTAAGAATCCATCAGCATTCTCAAATCAGCAACTATTAAGAAAAACATCCAGAAATGAGTATCTGTAACTAATCTACTTTCTCCTAAATTTTCTTCCCTGGAGTGTTGTTTTGGAACTTTTGAGCTCCTTTTGAAGGATATTTGTACATTCTTTTGTGGTGACATATTTTATACATTACTTAAATATGTTCTTCTCTTATTATTACACATTCAGCCTACATATCAAGGTAATTGTATCACAACATTTATCCCAACAGGATTTTACTTCCAGAGTGTGTTGTCTCAAGTATAGTTGATAACATCCACACTTTGCTCAGATAAAGAAAATAGTTTGAATGAAGCATTATGAGCACTAGTGGCATAACACATTTCTTAGAAGCACAGGGCTGAGAAGATTTCCCTTGGGATGTTATAGGAGAGACATAAAATAATTTATTTCATAAACTTAAATTTCCTTATTAAGAAAATCCCTATTTTGTTTTGTTGCCACCACTCTCCTTGGAAAGCTGTGGTGGACTCTGGGGGCTCTGCCCATCAGGAATCCTCTTCAGAATTCAGCCTCAGTTCATTCAGCAGTTGTTTGCACCATTTTTTTCATCTGCAGCCATTGACTTTCAGTTCTTTTCCTCTTGCTCCACACAGTATCTAAAGATGAATATATTCCTCATGTCTCCCTCTGAGATGACAGCCTCTTCACCTTACTCATTAAACTGTTCAGAAATGATGAACTCATACTGATAGAGCAGAATATTCTGTTCACTTGTTTTTATGCATATCACAGGGGCTGCTAAAGCACATCCCATGATCATCCAAGCACTATTTATCTATAATGAGAATCTTGTTGCAAGTTTCTATTTTACAAAACTCTGCTATTACTCACTTAGAAGATATGACCTCTGATTTTATGTTTTGAATTTGATTCTACTTCTATTAGCCCAGTGTTCAACATAATCTCAGTTATTTCTGTATAATATCTGTGGATGGGCTTAATAGCTATTTTTTCTACAAACTGTAAGAAAGGCTCTCCAGCCCCTTGCTGTACAATATCTCTGTTTCAGAGCTGCTATTTCCATTGTTTTAAGTACAGCACCCATACTAATTTAGTGAGCTTGTGTTAAAACTAAATAATCTCTACAGCAACATCTATCCTGATTCCTTGTTATATTTAGGATGCCTTTCAGTTTAGCCATTAGCACAGCCTCTCTACTCATGCCAGGCCATTATGTGAGGCAAGCCAAGCTCAACACTCCCCTGGTAACCTCTCCTGCAACACCACACCTTTTAGAAAAAAAATCTTTTTGAACAACACCTGGTGATGAATTTCTGTGGCAACAAATGGTTCTTTAGCCCAATTTTCCAGCAGCAACCACTGAGCTCCCATTCCATCCATGGTTATGCTGAGAGTTAGGACACACAGAAGGAAGCTGTGCCTCCAGTTGCTCACACAAGGGCTGTGTCTGACTCTGCCCATCATTATTCAGCAGATGGTCCTGGTGACGTGTCCTGTCCAGCCCTGGACAGCGCTGGGCACGTTCTGAGGGATCGGCCGCGCTGCTCCGAGCCACGCTCGGGCTTGGTGGATGCTTCACTCCAACAACCAAGGTCTCACTGACCTTCAGGAGGCCTCCAAAACCCAAAGCTCAGCTTGTTTCTTCACTCCTGGTAGCTCATAAGGTACAAGCCTGTAATTCTTAGTAGCAGTAAATACTAATTTTTAAGAGTCTTGAATTAATTCACAATAAGCTCCACAGTATTCCATAAAACACACAAGTGCTGAGGGCTGTGCTGAAGCTTTTGGGGTTTTTTTTTGAACAAGAGATAATGTCTGGATTTCAAAACACTGTGGTGGTTTAGAAATGAAGGCTGAAGGCTCCTCCAGAGAGGTGAAAGAAGCTGCCCTGCACACCACATGTGTGCCTTTGGCACACTGGAGCCTTCAGAACCTCTGAAAGAAATGGTCCTGCCAAAAACTGCTCCTGCTTAAGCATTTTTAGAAGCACTGCCAACACCAAGGCATCAAACCAGAGTCTTTGCCTGTACCTGTCTCCCTATCCCCAGAACAATCAAACACTATTGTTAAATCCCTTGGTATATTAGATCAGCCAGGACTGCCCTGGAGGCACAGAACCCAAATCCCTCTTCCCAAAGGATCCTCCTTGGCTTGAGCAGGCCAGCAGGGATTCAGACCCCTGGCCAAAAGGCTGGGATTTCTGCAGAGGTGCCAGGAGCTGGAGGACCTCTCTCTCCCTCTCTGCTGACTGAGGTGTGTTCCACAAAATGCTGCATTTTAATGATGCAATTACACAGAACTGCACGACCCAGCTCTGGAGTTTTGCAGACACAGAGACACAAACCCTGCTCCTGGCACCACCTCCCTCCGTGGTTAAACTCTGAAGCCACGTGCAGGGAGAGAAGTTTTCTCAAACCCTTCCAAGAACATCAATAAAGCAGCCCTGGTTATGAACTTCATTCAGCTTTGTGCTCATTAAATCACAGCTGCTTCCCCTTGATGCTGTGTCAGATCAGACATCACTGAACCTGCCCCTCTCTCTGTGGGTACACAAATATGCTTTTCCCTTTGTCCTGCAAAACAAACTCCTAACAGAAAAGTGTTTATATTAAAACTAAATGGAATTAAATGCCAATTAACATTTAATAATAGTCTAAAGATAACAGTTCAGATCTGTTTAATCCCACAATAAACTGACTGCAGAGCTGACATTGGTTAGGTTTCAGCTTTTGTTTTGACTCAGAAAGAAACTACCAGTTGATTAAAAAACCTAAATTATCTTAAGCATGAACTCTACAATTGAAATGCTCCTGAGCTTCCCTCCCTGCTCACAAGGAGGTCAACACACCTCAGTTCCCTTGCCCACCTTCTCATCACAGCTCTGTGTGCATGAGGAAGGTTTTTGGACGTTTTACACATATTTATTAATGATCTCTTCTTTAAGAAAAGAAGATGGACTTCTTTCCTACTTCTCAGTCCCTTCATAAACTCTTTGGATCACAGATAACAGAACATATTTAGCCTACCTGGAATGAAAATACTGTTCAGTTTGGATGATATAAACTGTTTTTCACTGAAAGGAATATGTTTGTTTTCAAAACTGTCTGAAATACAGACAACAGCTGAAGGTATAAACGAGGTAAAATACACACTAACATCATTCATTGCATTTTGTGCCCACATTCTTGCTAGAGTGAGACTTCTTGCAGCCCTTCTTGCAACAGGAGTAAGAATAGAGCAGTTTTGAGGGTTAAATCAGAAACAACAGCTTTACATTTCTTTTTATATTTGTCTGTTCCTATATGCCTTTTTTGAACAGTTTAATACCCTTCAGAAGCTCAAAAAATTCTTCTGCCAAAAAAAAAAAGGCTTAAGCATTTTTAGAAGTACTGGATATACTAAGGCTTCAAACCAGAGTATTTGCCTGTACTTGAGACTTCTCTCTGTGAAGACAAAAGCTCTGTAATTCTCAAAAAAAGCAGCAACTGATCCTGTAGTGAAGGCTGAACTCCACCATACCCTGGCACATCCTCTTTCAGTTCTTTGCTAAAATGCATTGAATAATACATAATGGAAAAATACAAGTGTTGTAACTTAATCTGGGCTGTAAATCCCTGCTCCAGACACGCATCTCTCCTCCACCACCCCAATGAACACACAAGTGACAGATGAGGAAGAACAGCTTCCATGGCAGACTTGTCACACTGTTCTGTCACTTACAGTGCTTAGATTATTTGAACAAAATTAGTTTTTAGTTAATCACAGAAGGAAAATTCAATAGAGTTTAGAAAAGGAAAAACTGGGAGTAATTTAAGAAGGTAACAAAGTTCCCTGCAGCAGTCCTTGGCATGGACAGCCCTTAAAAATGGGTGAAAAGCTACAGCCATTCAAGGAGAAACTAGTTTCATTTTGTTTGAAGTAGAAATTCCCTACACCAACTAAGCAAACATCCTCATCCCTTTAATAACCCAAACACTTGAAGCCAAAGTAACAAAGCAAACAAACATTTTTCAACAATATTTCTTCATTTCATAGCATTGGCATGTCTGAGACACCCAGAATTTTCTGTTCTGGGCAGCACTAGGAGGTATTATTTCCTAATTTGCACCACTGAAGAAAATTTTAGACCCATGAGGAGGTCCACATAATTTGTCTCCAAACATACAAACTTGACCAAGCATACAGAACTACCTGCCCTACACAGCCATATAAACAGACATTTAATTATATAAAGTGTTGGATATGTCACAATAAGAAAGCAGAAGTCATAAAAATCAGATTTAACATTAAGACATGCACAAAATTAAAAATGTTAAGAATTTATTAATGACAGGGATAATGATATGAGAATAAAAATTAATCACTGAAAAGAAAACAATTTTTTGGGAAAAAAATCTTTGAAGAGCACCACAGAGTACCAAAGTCTTCCCAAAGTGACATCCACAGTGCCTTGCAAATTACCTTTTCCATTCTCTTAATTCCAGCACTAACTCTTCCTACTATAAATATCAAATATCCATGGATATCCTTCAGATATCCATAAACAATAACAGCGTTGCTATCAATGATAACAGGATAGCATTAATATACAAAAAATATTTCCATTATGAAATATTCTGAGTATTGTATCTAAATATTTGTGTCTAGAAAGACTGGACTTCAGCCTTTTTTAAAAGGAAAAAATGGGTGCAATGAAAAAAGAAAAAAATTTCTATATCTCAATATTTAAGACCTGCCATTTGCTTATACAGCAACAGATAAATCAAGAGCTACTACACATGTCAGAAGTTAAGCTATCGCCCTCATTTCCTCAAACCAGTTTTAGTCAAGTTCTCATTTTAAAATTGTCCAGTTATTCCCTTTGCTGAGTGCAGTATATTTTGAATCTGACATTTCCCCAACCCCCACAAGAGGAAATCCCATCACCAAAAGGGTAAATTCATTCTCTAGAAGTGACTGCATCTGAAAAGATCAAACTGTCCTTTTGGTCCACTGGGCTTTTAGGGTGAAGAAGAGTGAAATACCTAAAATTTACAGCATCAGTAAACAAAAAACAACTGAAATCTACATTAAATGGCTCACTAGAGCACATAAGGCTGCAGAGAAATGGGATTTTACAATGATACAGAGGAGTAGATTTTCCATATTTCAAGACTCAGCCAAAAGGGATGGGGGAAGAAGAGCAGATAGTCATGGCAGGAGGCAATAGGAATGTTACATGAAAATACCTGAGGTTTAATATGCTGATTTGCAATTTTTTATTCATTAGCTAGATATTATTACAATGGAAATATCTGCTTATAATTTTGTTTAGTGCAGCTGAAGCTCTTAAAAAAGAAGAAAGAGGGGGGAGAGAATTGTATGTCAGAGAAGGAGAATAAAAATTCAGAGCCTGTATTTAAGATAACATCTGTGGTCTCAATAAAATATGTAAACCAACTTGCTATGGCTCATTGTGATCTAGCCATGCCAAAACTTTTCTTCAAGGGACTGTCAACAGAGTAATGTAAAGAAACTTATTGATTAAAAAAAAGAAAATATTAAAAAAAAAGATTCTGGTTTTAATGAAGCTGAAGATTAGAAACTGCCTCACATTACCTATTACTTACACAAAACACTACTGCTGAATTGGAAAAGTCAAAGCAAACAGAGATTGCATTAAATTAATTAAAGCTATTTTAAGTTCCCCTCTGCCCTGGAATCCTGTACAAGAGCAGCAGGGTGTGTCTGTAAGGAACCTCACACCTCAGGCACAATGGGAGATGAGGGAGAGAGTGAAAAGGAAAGGTGTCCTCTGGAATCCAACTCAGTCCCAAATGCTTTAAGGTTTCTGACACTCAGGAAACCCAGAAGCCTGAGCTACTGAGGGCTGTGAAATCCTACATGGGCAGAAAACATTTTTATTTCATTTTCACTGCTACACTTTTATTGATTTGCTGTGGGTTTGAACAGATACATTTCTTTTGATATTACTCAACCAACCAGTATCAAAATATGTAATTGAAGGTGTTGTATATGTGTATAAAATCCACATTTGAGCAGACTGACAGAAAGAAGTAAAAGGTTCATTTGCTCTGGGCTTACATGAATTGCTGCAGTTGAATCTTGACTGTTTCTTCACTGTTTTTAGTAGAAGCACAGAACTGACATCAGTGAAACAATGGAAACATTGACTGGGAAGGATGAACAGGTGATATCCATTTTTCCTTCAGAGTCTCCAGTGAAAGAGAACATTTATGGTTTTTTTCAGGGAACAGATGACATGGCTGATGAGTCTGTGGTGGGTCACAGAAGGTTGCATTGGCCATTGGGGAATACAGAATGACCAGGACCATCACCAAATACTGAAATAATTACTACATATAATGGAAAAACCTGAACGGTTTAGAATTTCATGACATTTAATAGGTGGCCCTGGGATTAACATCTCCTTGAAGAAGAGATTTGAAGAAGAACATGAAGAAGAAATTGCTGTTAGGAAAATACTGTCCAATCCTCAGTAGAAAGAACCAGAGTGCATCTCACAGAGAGTCCAGAGATCAAGCCTTATCCAAAGAAGTCAATCAACAATTAATCTCTACATTTCAAAACATTTTTAAGTTTTTATTTATCCTGGTTGATAGGATTTTTTTAAAAATAAATAACTTAGTGTACTAACACACAGAAACTAGTCTAGGAGCTGAGCTGCACAAGAGGCTGGATGAATCATTATTAAAATTAAATCTTGTTGGTAGTCCTGGATAAACACACATCCTCATCTATGAGCTCCAAAAAGCCTCCAGGGCAGCTGGAACTGGGACAGGATGCACAGCTCAGACACCAAGGTACCCCAGACTCTCACCCCACAACAGCAACCACAGACAACTTCTGTCATCTCCATTCCAGCTCCAAGTATTTTACAGATTTAACCACTTTATCATCTCAAATGTCCTGACAACGGTTGGATCACCTAGAGCTCAGAAAACATGCTACAGTTTTCTTGAAAACATTGACTATCTACCAAACTTAGGTGATTTACACATAATGGTAGAATTCAGGTGACTTAAAATGCTAATTGGTAATTTGTGGAAATATGTACTGTTGAAAACACAATAAAGATATGCAATTTTGTCTTCTAATTATATTCCTTCCTTGAGTCTGTTATATTCTACATATTTTTTATATTGCTCACACAACAATGCATTTGCTGTTTCTGGAAAAACATGTAACTGCATCTTCTCTCAGCTCATGACAGCACACTGAGTTACATTGTGATCTCACCTGAGACCACAAGAAAAAACACCCTACTACCAGTTTTTAATGTAAAGGTTAAGATACATTTGCTCTCAAGCTCATTCTATTAAACTTTTTTCCCCTGATTAATGGTTAACTGGCAATAAGTTTGCACTTTTTTAGTGATATTTATTGCAGATTACAAGCATCATGCTGAGAAGCACATATGCAATAAGGTTTATTTCTATTTTCATGCTATTCCTTGCCAAAAGCACACGGTGAAACCCATCTGTTGTATTTCCCTTCTGAGGTTAGACAAGAAAAGGAGACTCTACACAGCACTGTGTCACTGCAAACAATATTGATTAAAGCAGAGTTTGGAGATGGAATCCAAAGTGCTTACTCAGAGCAGGCATTCTGCCTCATTGATGCACACAGATAAAAATGTATATAAAATATGACATAATTGAAGAAATAATGACCAGGGGAACACAGCTCTGGAGTCTGAGATAAGAACCAAAATAGAAGCTGAATCACCAGAGAATTGTTTCTGTACATTTGCTCACATGTACCTTCAAACATGCAATTTTTTTTGTACCACTGTTTTTTTCATTTGTGCCAATTTAATAAATGTCTCTATCAGAAAAACTGAGGAATACTTGGGAGCCCTTCTTTTGTGCCTTGAGTAAAGGATGCCAGTGCTCTGATAGGGCAATGCACACTGCATTGTTTTTCACTTTTTCACAGAAAACAGACACTGTCCCTCCTTGCAGATGGCCAGCCTTCACAATGTTTTAACTGTACTCATTTCCTCATTCAAGACACAAGAAATGTTCTTCCTTTTATCTGTCAAGTAAATTCATGCAACACATAATTCAATGCTAATTTAGTGTGTGAAGGAGAATAAGTAATGAGGATGTTGGTAAAATCAGCTGAGAGGATGCGAGTGGATTGTGATACACAGAGGAAGAAAGGGCACCAAAATATCAGACATAAATGGGAACAAAAATTTCTGACACACAATTTAAAGGGAACAGGGGCAGGCAGACACACAAGAATGGCTTTATGTTGACTACACAGGGAAAGTATTTCAGAATTGGAGACATTCTTGTATTTAGGAATGTATGGGCATACAAACCATAACTGAAACATGCAATTGTACCCCCAAACAAGAGACTGAGCTCCAAGAGAAAGTTAATGTGTAACATACAAGGATATAAATTAAAATACAAAGCAATTCAGCTTCAACACCAAATTTTGAAAAGTTGTTTGCAGTGTGGACAGAGAGATCAACAGGACTGTACAACTTCAGTACAAACAGAAAAACACAACATATTTTTTTTGCCCCCCTCTGAAAAGTAAACACCCACATGGCTTTTAAGGAGTGTTGCATTCAGAGCTCCAAAAACCAATGTCCTCAATATTAAAAATACTGCACAGTGGACAGCCTAAGATACATTTCAGCTTCTAAATGCCCTCTCATCAGGAATGAGTGACTTTTATTGTACAGATACAGAAACACAGCCAACAGGGTAACTTTCAAGAATAACAGCTCTCCCATCTAAACCTCAGATCCAGGGAAGTTGATCTGGGTCCTTTTCAGGCTCAGATCCTTCCTATCACCCAAAGAAGCTAAAGGAGGTGTGTTATCCAAAGTACAAGTTCCTTTACAATGGACTAGAAATGATAGAAACTTCCAGATCATGTCATCTCAAGAAAAACCTTAGACAATTTATAAATGACCTTTCTTCTTCCACTCATGATCTCGCTGGCTTAACTGCAAAACTCAGGCACAGAACTCTGAATTCAGGCCAGAAATAAAAAGTTTATACAGCAAATCTCCACAGAATTTGTTAAACCTTCTTCTGTGGATGGGAGTTAAAAGGTTCTGTGCCCAAGGGTGCTCAGCTTGTGCCACCTCACTGAAACAGCCTCTGCCAAGGGTAGTGCAAACAGTAGCATGGTTCTGGCAATACAGACATCAAACAGCACCTTGGAAAACCCCAACATTTTGTATTAGTGTAATATTTCAATATTTTAAATTTTTGTCTTAGTGTAATATCTCAATATTACAAAATCTTGTATTAGTGTACTATTTCAATGTGTATTAGTGTAATATTATCAACAACAATATTTCAACAAATTTTGTATTGGTGTAATTTTTCAACAATTATTTTCTCATTGAGAGATAGGCCATCTCTCAATCAGAGATTACATTTCAATAAACCAGAATGTTACTCACTGGCTGGGGAGGAGGTTCCTTTAAGTAGGAATGTTTGTTCTAATTTATTTGACTCTCAAGTTCAACAAAAAGTTTCCTGTTATCACATAGATGTTTGAGGGAAGGCCAAAGCAAACAGTTGTAACAGCTTCATTCTATGCATCTTCACATCTCTCTGTAGCTCTATTACTTCTTGGACTGACATTAAAGGCTCCATCAGAAATGCCAAAGTCTGCCAGACATTTCCCCATCTTCCCTCAACTTTATCAGTGCACTAGAAAGATGTTGTTCTTCAAAAAAACCCACAGTTCAACACAATGCTGTGTTTGCACAGCCTACAGACACATCATGTAGAATTTACACATTTAGAGGTATAAAGAATGCTTGGCACAGGCACAGAGTTGTAATTGAGACCATCCCCAGGACTATTAAAGTGATCTAGAAATGACACATCACCTCCTTTTATTTGTAGATGCCTGTTAGTTAATATCTGCTAGTTAATGTTTGCATCACCGCCCTTATTTTAGGGCAAATCCCCAGTTCAATGCAATTTTCTGGTAATTACATTTTCAATTTTTTTTTTTTTCTGGTGATAAATCTCATCCTAGTGAACCTATACCTGCCTTATCCAGTACCCAAATCTCTGGCAGTGTACAAAGATCACTTCCATAATCTACTGGATGCAGTCCAAACCTGAGAAATTACTTCTATGTACTCACTCTCAAACATGTTGGAAATCGTGGAGAAGTGTAGTAAAGTGGTTCTGGTAACTGTGTAACTAAAGCAATAAAATCAACACAGTATTTTTACTATTTGTTTAGTAACAGGACTTGACAAATATAGAGCACTGTAACAGCAAACTAAAATCCACATATATTTTTATTGCTCCTGCTTCAAAAATAAGAAATAAAAAGACACCACTCATAAAATTCTTGTAATTAGACATAAGTTTTTTCATTTTTTGGATGTAGTTCATATAACTGCTGCTACAAGTTAGACACTTCATGAGGTAATATTTAAATTAAAAAAAAAAAAGCCCTGTACTAAGAGAACCAGTTTGTTTTTAAGAACATTTTGCATTCCTGTACACTGGCATCAGAAATGTATCTGTGGTTTCCATCTGGAAACTCCCGAGGATGAAGGAATCTGTCCTTTATGCATGATAAAATCTCGTGACACAGCAAAATATTGCTGCTGCAGTGTCCTCAAGGTACACCCTTCAGAGAGTCCTGTGTGCTCACTCACCACTGCTGCAATAATCCATTAGGTAAAAATCATTTACATGCACAAAACCAGCTCAGCTGCTGAATCATGAAGTGTATAATAATTATGTGCTATAGCTTTTTAGCTTGATAATGCTATTATTTTTCTTTCAAATTTGCTCTGTAAATACATTTCAATTATTCCTTAATACAGACAGTTGCTTGAATAGGCAAATTATGAAACACTAAGTAACACTGTTCTATAATAACTTGTAGGGGGTTTTATTAAACTATATATAGACTTTTCACCTTGCTGTAAAACCAGCAATGAGTTAAGCCTCAGACAGATGAGTGTTATCATCCTTGCACACATAACAAAACAACTACAGGCAGAAATTGCTGCCACAAGGACTCTGAGCACAGCTGGCTACTCCTTGTTCTGATCTCCTGTACCTTTAATCACACACCACACCACTTGTAGGGATCTAGTCACAGATCTGTTACATGAATCAATCCCATCTTGTGCATTACTGCAAGTAAGGGAGCTTTTTATTTTTTTATATCCTTTATATCTCTTTCTTTGAATACTTCAGCCATACTGAGCTTAACAAAAAAAAAAAAAAACCCTGAACATTGATTGGTAAAATTAATCTTTTTTACAACACTTATAAAATGGATATTTGAATTTGTGATTATTTCTTGTGCTGCCAGGGCTAATGGGGAAGTATGAGAAATGCACAGCAGCAGGTACCTGAGGCTGTGGACACTGAAGTGCTGGGTTATGGACTGTGCACTACAGGTGGGCAGTGCAGCTCTAATTTCTGACTCTAATAATGAGGCTGAAAGCCTCAAAGAACTGAATGATCCTCCAAAGTTCTACTAAGTTTGGGCAAGGAAGATAGAAGCCTTCTACAACCAAGGGTGCAAGAAAAGCTTGTCATGGGTTCAGACCAAAGATCTATCTTGTTAAATAGTGGTTGTTTTGGTTTTTTTCTCCTGCTGCTAAGATTCAGGAAAAGAACAGTGAGAAAAAGAAGATGAAAAAGGGCAAGACTTGTATTTCAGAATCTCTCCCTGCCACCAGCAATTTGCCATTCAAGGGCTCTATCAATCAGAATTGTTTCAGCAAACCCAGTGGATTTTTCTTCCACGAACCTATTCACTCTTTCAACCTTTGTGAAACTTCAGTAACCTAAAATATCTGCAGTAGAGCTTCATAACTCACCTGATGTGTGAAGAAATATTTCCTACACCTGCATGCAGCAGTTTCACTTGGTGCCTGCTGGTTATGGCTTTGAGAAAAGGAACAGGTTTGCAAAGGTAACAGGAGAGGGGTTTTGGACTCGTGTGCAGGAAGCAGGACACTGTTTTCAATCCTAGGGCTGAACAGAATATTTTAAGTGCTACACTTCCATTAAAGTAGGTCAAAATCTTCTTCCTTATTCCCAGAAAGGGACTTGATGTTCTGACTATCAATAGCATAGAGTGCAGTTCTGAGTCAGGTACCTTTCAAGCACAGCTCATTCAGACTCTTGCAAGGAGAATTGTTAGTGCTGCCCACTCCTGTTTGCCAGCTGGATGCACACACAGCCATGGAGAAGATCACAAACTTCAGACAAGTCCTGAACTCCTTCCTAAAGGCATCTGCTTTCAGCTCCAAGATTCCTCACCAACCTCCCAGGTCTTTACAGGATGCCACTCATAGCTTGGGTACCTGGGGAAGGCCCCTTCAAATCACATCAGCAAACCTAAAAAATCCTGAGTGCATGGCTTACTTCTGTTGAGTTCTCATCTTTACACCACACCAGCTGCTTGAATTCTTGTTTTCCTCATTTGACTGGTGGAGGCCACAACAGGCAGCCCAAGAGTGTCAATGCAGGCTGCAGCTACAAGACCAATAATCAATCTGCTGTCAGTAATTTATGATTTAATTAAGATATCACAGACATCACTGTGTCCCTGAAACATGAGGTTAGAATGGTTTTTCCCTTATTATGAAATACAGTAAAAAATATGAAAATTAGAACTGGAAGAAGATAAAGTAGCCAGAGAAAATGAGAGCTGAGGAGTTTCCTAATGACCTGATTCAGCTGATAGCTCCCCATGATTATGCTCAGTTGCTGCACAAAGCTTTTATGGTATTTTGGAGGTTATTATCCAGCATAATGAAACTTCTGTAAATGCATTTTTTCCACATCACTTCTGAATTGACTAACACCGAATTCAGTGAATGACACCCTGGTTTACCACGCAATCTTTTCTCCCACTTTATTTTCAACCAGACAAATGTGTTTAGAGAAGACACTGTCATATTTGAAAAACATAAAACTGGGGAGGATTATAGCCAAGCTTCACAGAAACTGAGTTCTGAAAACATCCCATCCAGCATACTCTAAATGCTTCCATCAAATTTCCTGCCATTTAAAAAATATGCTAATCTCAAGCATTAATGGAACATCTTCAAATGGTGAGTGCATCTTAAAATAACCTTACCAACTGCTGAAACCTCAAGTCTAGATACATTTTTGTCTTAGCAGCAGCTATGCTAATTCTCTTCTTGCTGATAGCATCATATGACCAATATTATTCTTAAATAAACCTAGAAGGAAAAAGCTTTAGCTTACCCTTACCTTCTATGGAGGCTACAAAAAACCTTTTAGCAAGTAACAATCAAATCAGTGTTGCTCAGTTGACCTAAATATTAAAAGATATTTCCTTGTACTTGACTAGGAACTTGACTGTTGTTGTGAACAACATCTTTTACAATAAAATTAGCACCACAGGTCACAACAGATGATGGAGCAGGTGCAGCTGAACACTCAACTAATACTTGAAGGTAACTGGTTCAAGGGCCTGGTATTTTAGGTGTCATAAAAGAGAAAATATTGGCAACAGTGTCAGCATCTCTTGTTTCTTAAAATGGTCATCAGTAGATGAATATCGGAGTAGGGTTTTTTGAAATCAACTGCTTTTTTCCAGTTTACACTTTCTTACTAAATTAGTTTTTATTTTCTCAACTCATAATCCTTTAATGCTACTGAAAGGACATAATTTAATTGAAATGTAATTGATTAAAAAGGAAATACATCATTAATAGAAACCACAAAAAAGCATTATGCATATATCAATGGGGAGAACAAGGTCATCTGGTTTTGGATGCAAAATCATTAGGCATTACTGCCAATCTACAACTCAGATTATACTCCTAATGTCAAGGATATGATGATATCTTGAATGTGCTCCTATGTATAATTTTAGCCCTCCCTCCCCCTGCTCTGTCCTTCACAGCCAAGGAATGCTGCATAGAATAACTTCTCTAGAACTTCACAGTTTTCAGTACAATTACATAAAATACGAGGTTCCAGAAGTTTTGCCAAAAAAATTTAGTTTGTATCAATTTGTAACTCCTTTACATCAATTCAAATTTGTAAACCCCTTTACATCAATAGCAAAGTAGCCCAGCTACATTAAGTATAAATTTATGGACTTTCTACAAATCATGAAAACTCTGCTTCTACTGTTTTATGAAGTCTGTATTTAAAAGACAATTCAAGGTTTATAAAACCACTGGCATCTGTAAACCTGGCAGCCTAAGTCAGGGTCTGTCCCATGCCCCAGCTACATTTGAAAATTTTCCAAAAGTCAAAAAAGCCACTTGTACTGCAGAAGGAAGGGGGGAGTATTCAGGGGCCTTTTAAATTAACTGCAACTAATAAATCAACCTCCTTTTATGCTGGATGTAATGTAGTTCAATTGTAACACCAAATTAAAGGAAGATTTTCAACAGAAAATATACCTCTGTGCTCATGGAGAAATGCTGATAAGCTTTAATTTCTGTACCTTGTGGCAGTTCTGGTCTATGGAATTGCTGCAAACAGGCAAAGAATTCCAGGAACCAGAGTCCAGCTTTGATAACACAGTAAGCTCTGCCACACTCAGACATCAAGAAGAAAAAAAAGAGGAGAAAAGATATTACCTGGATCCAGAGCAAGGAACTGCACAAGGGACACAAAAGACAGAATGGACACAAACATAAGGCAAATTAGAGGTCACAGCTACTCCAGACTGAGGAATCAGGGGCAGGAATACCCTAACTACCTGTTTAAACATGCTTTTTCAATTAAATATCTCATTTTTGGATACAAAATATTTTATTAGATTTTTAAGTAATCTGTGTTGTGTATGTGTAGTCACATATAGTCAAAAGGAGTTTTAAGAGATGCATGAAGTTATTAAAAATAAGTGCTCCAGAATGTAATAGTGGTCTCCTGTATGTGCCAACTGGGCTCAATTAGCCCAATTATTAGTTCAAATCTTTTCTGTTAAATTGAACATTCATAATTGACTAGTATAGAGTGAGCCTAAGCTACCTTCTTTAACTTTGAACTCTATCTTCCTATCAGAAAGATCTCTCAAATTTTATCAATGCAAAAGGATTAACCTGCCTGTAAGTTAAAGCAAGTTTAAGCTAAGTTACAAGTCTGCCTTGTAAATAATTTTGAAAGAGAGCTTTTAAAACTGCATAAAATGCAAAGTTTTTATCTAGAACAATCCAACAAACTTCTTTCAGCAAATATGTTTTCCAATTAGATGGAAATTTCCAGGAGCTACAAGTCAAACATCCCTCTGGAGCACTTCATGGCTCAGGAAAGACCACAGCTTGTATCCAACAAGCCTTTGGCACCACCAGGGGAGCTGACATGAAAACCCCATTGGTATTTCTTTTAAAAAGGAAGAATCCACAATTTCAAGGCAGGGCAGGAGTGTTTTTCATGAGTGATCCCTTAGTAAACTGCTAAATAATTTTAAACTATGTGGAAAGCTATGATTTTTAGGAACATATTTGCAGGTGCTTCCATTCATAAAAGACTAATGTAAATAAAATCAAAGTGAATGGAACAGAGTTGAAGATTAAATTAAAAAAATAACTTTTGATGCTAATGAATTTCAGTGGAAATCCACTTGGTGTATCACCAAGCAAAAAAAAAAAATCACAAAGAATAATTTAAGAAATATCAGAAAACCAGGAATGAAACAAAAATTATTTTATTTCCTCATTAGAAAAGGGAAGCAGAACAACAAAGAAAATGAGACTCAGAATTTCAGGGGAAAAGGCAGCTAAAGACCACATTTGACTGCAAGACCACACACTATCAGATGCACCAGTGCCTTTCTGGAGCTGCTGTGAAGTTTCTTTCACCAACTATTTCAGGATACAGTCATGTTATTGATTACTGTAATCACAAGGAGCCTATAAAATAACCACTGATTTATGGTTAACACAGATAAAAGGAAGCACTAAAAAACTAAAACTCAAAAATTAAAAAATTCTTCACTGGATGTTTTCAGCTCCGGAATGAACTTCCTTTCACTTCCCTCCATCAACATCTTGGATAGGGGGCAAAACTCATCTAATCATCTGACATTTTGAGAAGTTTCAAAGACTGACACACAAAAATTAAACAGGAAAGGATTTTGTAAACTTTAAGATTATACTAACAAACGTTTCAGAATTCTAGTGAAGGATTAGGTACCAAAGAAAGTTCAAACCAAGTTAGCATCCCTTTCAAAAACAACACAATTTGATTTTATTCAGATACAGCTAAGAGATAAGGGAAGAAGGAAGAAAACATGGTCTGGAGGTATGATACACTGTTTTTAGAAATATTTATTTTAGGGCAAGTTTCTTAGGAGACTAGAGGGGAAGTGTCAAGGACACGAACAGCCCAGTGATGGGGGCACTCACCTCAAAGAGAAGGAACAGTTCATAGTTTTAAATCTCCTTCCAAAACTTCCACACACAGAAGCACTGGGAACAGAGAAGCTTGAATTTCCCTTTCTGAGTCACTACTGAGCTTAGTTATCCCTTTTTTTTCCCCCAACACAGTGAGTTGAGGTTGCATTATATAGGCAGCAGCAAACAACACAGAAAGGGTAACAAACTTCCCTTCAAAAAACTAATCAGCTTTGGATTGATGATAACCTGGAACAGAAGGTTTCCCTGCTCCTGGGAACACACCTTCACCTATTGAGGAGCCACTGTTTGGAGCAATGCTTGGAGAATCAACTTTAAGGCTCCCTGCTCTAGGGAGGGAACATGATTTGGGTCTGGTGATGGACATCACTCCCTTGGCCAAGGAGTAATGAGGTGGCATTTCTTATTTCTGTCTGCAATATCTGAGCACCTTTAAGACAGATTTTCAAAGGAAGCCAAGCTCACCTAATTGTGTCTGTCCATCTACCCACTAGGCCCTCCATAATTAAATATTTAACTCACCAGCAAATTTCAGCTAAAAGCTGCCAGTAGTCAAGGAGAATTAAAAAAAGGGCAGCAGATGAGAAGGCAGACACAAATTAGAGGCTGTGCCCTGTGAGAGGCTCCAGTAGGACATCAGCAGTAATCCCTTCTTCCATGACACCTTCCAGTCTCCTGACACAGCCTCATCAGCACACAGGCAGCTGGGAGAGGTGTGGGACACGCTCTGCACACCAATTTCTGCAGCAAAGCACCTCCTTCGGTGCCTCCCTCTTTCTGCAGAACAGGCTCCAGCTGCCCGTGCTGCCTGTGAGCACAGGAGGCTTCTGCTGGCTCCACACCTGCCTCCAAAAGAGCTCCTTCAGTTTGGGGATCCTGCCTTGTCTTTGTTTGAGGATCCTGCATTTGTCACAAAATGCACACAAAACTGCTCAAATCTGCAAGAGGAAAGAAAATTCAGAAGGTCAGGACTTGGAGCAACCTGGTCTCATGGAAGGTGTCCCTGCCCATGGCAGAGGGGTTGGGATGAGAGGATCATTAAGGTCCCTTCCAAGCCATTCTGGGATTCTGTGATCTTGAAAGTGTGCAGTATACTTGAATTTCATCCATGAAGCACAAAGGGATTTCAAGGTGCTGATGATTTTGGATGGGTTTTGAAGTAGTGAGAAACCTGCCTTTCCTGTAACTCCTAACTCTGGGTGTCTACATCCTTTTGCAGATCTGGACTGAAGCATGTTGCTAGGCTGCCAACAACTGCCAGGCAACAAATCACAGCACACAGATTGAAGCCACGCTTACAATGCAATACATTGAGCATGTTTTATTGTTAAGAAATCAATAATCTGCATTGCCATAATAAAATGTAAAATGTGATTATGTTTTTCCCAGGGGGTAGAAAAAATAAGAATAAAAAAATCTGTACATCATTTTTATTGCCTTTCCAAAGTGAAACTTATACATTCATTCTTCAATCTGTTATAAAATCAAATTAATTTCCACTATTAATGAACAAAACCTCTCTCACTGCACATGTAATCAAGAGCGATACTACTTCTTTCTGAGCTCCTTTTATTCATTGCCCCGCCAAATTATTAAAACAAAGCAGTTACTATGGTAACTAATTCATTCTCTGCATTATTATATTGTTTCCAAACATCACTGTCGACTCACTCTGACTTACATGCCCTAAATTCCAGTTTGAAATTCTAAACTCCTGTCTTGTTTGTCAGAAAAGCCCTTTACAATCTATGCATTCATGCAGATAAGGATAGCTAGAGCACAGCTGTTTTTGTTTATTACAAGAAGAAGTAACTGTTACTAAATTATTTGAGTTTGATAAATTGCTGATGCCTGCATGGAAGTGAAGGGCAGCACTCGGGAAACAAGCATGGGAGTCTGTGGAGCACTGCACAGACTGGCAAACATGACCATCTGCAGGTTAGCTAAACTAACAACAACAACCAGAAATGACTGGCAGATGTTGTGGAAATTAAGCTACACCTGCCTAAGTGGTATTTGATACCCAGGAAAAAACCACATGCGTGTGACTGATGCAATCTTCAAGACAGAAAGGAACAGCAGGGAACAAGAAATAGTGATAAAATTGCCTGGGAAAAAGTTTTCTTAGCACTTAATAAAACTATTTCTTCTAATGTGCACTCCTTGACAAAAAGAGGCATTTATCGTGTATTTAATTAAAACTTATAATTATTCTTGATTACCTATTAGCAGGAGTCATAGTCTAATTGTATTTGAGTGTCATTATCTAGCACACAAGGAAACTTTCTGAAAAATACAGGTAGGATCAAAAGAATAAAGAGTCTTTACTCTTCATCATTTGCTCTCCTACTGCCATTGCCTGTAATTTTTGGTGTCTTTTTTTGCTGTGTCTCCAGTTAATTGGCAGAATGAAAGGTTTGAAAATTCAGTGCATGGGAGGATACTTTGAAAAATAAGCATCAGGGGAAAGAGAAACATGAATAATTTTTAACAGCTAATTTCTGGCTTTAAAAAAAAATTCCAAATACATCTGCTCAAAGTCACAAACAATTTAAATTTAGTTCTCATAGGAAAGGGTGGAAGAAGGAAGTTTTTTATTTAGGTATCTGAGCAGGGCCACAAACCACAGCAGAGTTCTGCATCTCCAGTGGTACCAAAGGGTGTGATTTCACCTGCAGCAAGTGCCAGGTATTTTCACAATTAGCAAAGCCTCATAGTTTAAAGGGATTCCAAGAGTATTACAACAGCCTGCTGCTATTTATATCCCAGAACATCTCTGACTGTTTTCTGTCACAGAAAAAGAAGAGGCAGAGGCAGCTTTTTTTTTTCTAACCTGGTACCTGACTTCAGAAGAGCAACAAGATAAAACAAGCACAGGTTTCCTAACTCCAAATGACCTGTCCATCAGACCACAATGATTTCTCTGATGAGGAGGGACATCTCTGCTGGGTACTCCCTCCATGCAATTCCTCCTGTTCAAGGAGGGGCACCCTTCAATTCAGTATTGACCTCCTGGAATGAGGACAAGAGGATGGAGCAGCCTCCAGCACTAAAAGACTGTCTCCACTTTTATTTTCTTGTTTCCACTTGCATAATCACACTCCCATCCTGACTGCACTAAGGGAGGAAACAAAATAAAATCCTTTTTTGCATCTCAGACTGCACTTCCCTGAGGATGAGAACTGCCTCTGTGAAAGCTGAACATGACTGCTTTAATTAGATGGCTATGTAAATTTTTCAGTATGTTTACCTAGACACTTAATCTTTGTACAGTTCAGTTTTCCAGAGCACAGTGCAAAGCAACATCAGAGCATCTTCCCTGACCCCAGGCAGAAATAAGAACATAGTACCATCAAGTACTTTAGATTTCTAAAGCTTCTAAAATTTTTATCAGCCATGCATCTGCACTGTATAAAAGCTAAATATCTAGCCTGAAAATATTTTTATTAATGGAAGAATAGGAGGAATAAATTCTCTGGAGATTATTCAGGAATTAGAGGATGATGTGTGGTTATGTACTGGATTCTGACTCAAATATCTGATACTACAAATACAATTAATACAACCCTGTAAAACCAGTGTCATGCTATATTATTTTCTGTATTTAACACTCTGTTTGACACTAACATTAAGGGAAACTATTTTGACTTTACTGCAGTGTCAAGATGTAACTTTCTGGATAGATCACAGCTGAACACAGCTGCTGTCATAACCAAGTGTATTTTATTTTAAGTGTATTTTACTTCAATATACCAGTCAAAATGTGACAACACAGATAAAATGCATGATGCTGGACACCACAAAATTGCAGTTTTTCTTTACAACATTCATAACTTAAATCAGTGACACGAACATTTCAGCAAAATTTAAAAATCTCAGATTCTTTTCTAAAAATCTCAGATTCTTTTCTCCATAGATTTTTCCTCCCTCAAATTTTCTTACTGAGGCAATGATTTTCATTAGCAGTTACTGTTTAGTATCACTTAGAGCAAAAGAGGCTTCTAAGCCAATTCCCTTTTCATACAACTTGCATTGTTACTGTAAGACCTCTGCAATATTGTAATACTTGAGTGGATGCAAATCCAAAGCCTGTCTAGGTGAAGACTGAGATGCAGGTTACTGCAGGAAGCCAAAAGAAAGCTAAAAACCACTTTGCACTGTAAATACAGATATAAAGGACAAAGCCAAAAACCAAACACAAGCCTGTGCATAAGCATTTCAACTCTAATTCTAATGAGATAAAGGATGCTTTTGCAGTAGGGTAAACATAACCCATATATACAGATCATTTTCCTTTGGAAAGAGGCAAAAAATCTTGTTGAGATTCCTGGTAGCATCATTTGTTATTTTATTATTTTAAAGTCAATTTATCTTAGTCCTTAGAATATGCTCTCTGTTCTTTGAAGGCAACTTTTATCTAATTCTCTGTATTACCACATGTTCAAAAATGCTTTCAAAGTTTTTACAAGCAATACACAGAAAAATAGTGTTGAATGGTTAAAACATGTTTGTATGCAATGAACCAAAGTATGCATTTTTATGTTAAAACACTTGTATCTGAATGGAAATTGATTTACTTATGGAATATTCTTCTATAGGTTTTTCATAGAAAACTCTGCTTGCTTAAACACTTTCATTTGCTCCACTTGAAAGGTTTTGATGGCTGTTCCTGCAGAAAGATTTTGGTAGCTTTAACTATCTAATTCCTAATTTAATTTATACTGCATTGCTACAGAGAAATGGAATTTACTCCAGTTCAAATGCTTATGTATTTGCTGAAGGCACTTAAGGTTAGGAAATCACATTTTTGCAAAGGTTAATTGGTACTTTATAAAGGAGCTACTTTGACTTAGGAAACAAATGATAAAATATTAGGAATCTTTTAGCTCCCTCTGCTGCCCTAATCCCTCACTAAGCCACCTCTGAGGTCTGTCAGACACCACGAAATGAGGCAGCCCATTAATCCCTTTTTAAGAAACATTTGGCATATTAAGTATGCCCAGTACAAATACCAGTACACAGGAAGAGAACTCTATAAAGCCCTATTTGATTTACCATTGCCTTTGCATTTTATTATTTCCTTTCTTTCTCCAGTATCTGTAGCAAGTGAGACATCGAAGAACACGTTCAAATTTGCATGTTAAGAAAACTGTAGCTCTTGTTCTCCAAAGTCTGACATCTGCAATTTCCACTTACAGAAAGAGCAAAGGGCACTCACTGCCTGGAAACATTTATCCCTCCTTCCTCTTATTTATAGATCAACTTTCATGGTACAGACCAACTTCAGTAAAAGATCCTTTTTGAAATTCAGGGAAAGCCCAGACCTTGCCAAAGTAAGCCATCTTCTTACTAATATAAGAAAACTCAACTGCCCCTGCAAGGGGTCAAATCCCAGTTTACATAAACTAGACAGGATCCATCAATGGTCATGAAGAAACACTTGGTATTTGTCAACCTGGTACTTCCCACTAGGTAAAAAGCCAAGCTATTACACACACAAGCAAAAGAAATCAGGAAAGTGAATATATTTTTCTTTTAATTAAGTCACTCTTTATTACAAAATTTCTCTATCAATTTGGAAAGACAACCAAATTCAATTCATATCTGATTTTTTTTCCCTCTGCATTCCTCCTGGAATCATCAACGTATTCCACATCAACTACAAACTGAAGATTCATCTTATTAAATCTCAAGCAGCAAAAAGAAGCTCTAAAAACACAGATGTTTTCTTATCAAGAATGCAAGCCCAGGCCATCTCCTTGAAAAGAAACTATTCATTTATCATGCACTTTTACTGTCCTTCAAAGTGCATCACACTTGGCTATTTGCCAGTAATCAAACCTTCCCAAAGAAAGGCTGCCCTTCATAAAAGCAAAGATGAGAGATTTTATCTGAAATTTCAGAAATTCATCCCATTAATAAGCACTTTCTTTTCCAATTCGTGATCCTGGCCAACTCTTCATTTCTTAGGTAATAAAGCATCACTGTTAAAATAGCTAAAATACATTGCAACTTTTCTTCTGGGTACTTTTTAAAAAGATGAAGCAACATGCATATAAAGAATAACATTAACACTAATGCTGCACAAAAAGGAAAAATAAATTAGGAAATGATTGGATGAGCATTCTGAGTGCTAAGATGCTTTTTGCTTTATCAACACCAGAAGAAAAAAAAACAAAACAAAAAAAAAACCCAACAAAAAATCCACACCTGTCTGGGGACAGACAGGGTCTTCACAGACTTGTACTTGGCACATGTTGCAGTCTTTGCTGTGTAAATATCACATGAGGTGCTCTGGGAAGAAATTACTGAATTGGGAAAGTCCTCTGAATTTTCCAGTAACATTTCCAGCATTGTGCTGTACTTTAATCCCTAAAACCTGTGCAAACAAGCAGGAAGAAATGAGAGAAGTCCCTTTCCTCCTCAACCAGGGTTCCCTAAAGCTTGGAAACCCACCAAAAGCAGTGAATAATAAATATATAGTGCTCAGGCAGCCAAAAATAATGTACTTAAAAATAATTCACAGTGTTCACCAAGCCCCTTGACAGACAATTCAGACATTCCCCCTGCCTGCAGCCACCTTCTGTTCCTTCCTGCTTCATCTATTAGCACCCAGCAAATGCAAGAGGAGTCAGACAGCCCAAGGTAACTGCCAAGCAATGGTCAGTAAAACATACATGAATTTAATTAAGGATTTCTAGAATGTAAGCAAATAAACAGCATTGTTTACAGTTTGTTACAATATAAAGCACAATAATACCTTAATTAGAGATAATAACTTTTCAAAATGCCAAAAACATTTTGAATTTTTCAAATTACCCACAAAATGAACACATTTTATTTTTGCACTGTGACACTTCCAACTGTTCTGCCAAATGTATACTTCTGTAATTATGCTTTGCAATCACCAGCATCACCGGAGAGGGGGACAAAGAACAATATAATCAGTAACTAATTAATCTTTCACATGTCGTGGTACCATTTATCTCCAAGGGAAGAATCCTAAATGTTATTTTACAAATTGTGAAGTGAGTTTCATATTACCATCTCAGAGTGCCTCGAATCATGTCCTTATGCCTAAGCATAATTCACAGTTAGTGGTGGAAGTTAGAAACCAGAATTTAATACCTGGCTTTTTTAAGGGACAGCCTTCAATGGCAGAGCATTGAAACGTGCACAAAAAATATAATTGCAAACAGCTTTGGGATTAAAAGCAAATATTCAATTTTATATTTAAGAAATCATCAAAGGGAATCATAGGTACCTCAGAGACAAAATCATTTACTGAGCTCCATTAAGCTTCATTATGTTCAAGAATTCATGAAAAAATACATAGTTAGTAGTAGTTAGCAAGTTATTGCAACCTATTTTTAAGTGAACTTGCAATAGAAATAAAGTGCATTTTTAAAATATTCTCTTCTTAGGGAAAGTTCCAGAGAAGAAAGCAATGCACAAACTGATGGACAGAAAAGCTGACCAAAAGATAAACCACCTTTAATAGTTCTACAGCTCACTACATTCCCTAAGCTTTGTAAAACATCACACAAATTGCTAAAATATAAAATATTTAGGTTGTGTCATGAAAGGTACAAATATCAGAGAACAATTCTGCATAATTAATTTTTAAACCTGAACAGGATATATGTAGAAAAAAAGCCATTATAAAACAAACCAACCCCCCTAGTTTTTATCCCTTTTTACACTCTTTGAAGTCATCATCAGGGAAATGGGTTTACAAGCCTCAAAGAACATTTGAACATACAGACACACAAGAGCAGAACACAGCTCCAACACTTGGGAGCCAAACTGGGTTCCCCCAGCTGTAAAATGTCAGGCATGTTTCCATACCTAGTGTTTTACCCCTTCTCTTCATGATCATGCTCTGCCTGGCCTTCCCACTCTCTTTTTCTAACCTAGCTATTTGGTAAATGGGATTAAGGAAGGAAAAAAACCCCTTTTTTTCCTACATCACTTTTCAAGTGGATCAATTCCCTCCACTGCATGGCCAAGCAGATTTTAGCATAGGATGGATGCAGTGAATTGTGCAGGGCAGGGAAAAACAAGCCAGACAAAAGAGCATCACTGGATGTGAGCACAAAGCCTGGGGGAAGCCACTGCTGTTTCAGTCCCAGTGGCTGCTGGTCTGTCACCTCTGTCCCTGGCAATGTTTCTTCCCACATCATCACAGACTTTTTGCCTCTTAGGTTGTTCTTTTGCTCAACATAATCAGCCCATAAGGAGGCTGAGATTGCACTGAGTGGTCTGAGCTGCTCTAACTTGCTGGCTGCCATCAGAAGGGACAGCTTTGTCATTCTTCTTCATACCTTGCTGATTCAGCTGACTAACACAGGCCAAAAAAAAAGTTAATATTCTCCATTTTTTATTGAAGAGCTGGATACAGAAACTCTAGGATGGGGAACTGAGACTGGGAGCAGAGAAGAGGAGCATGCACACTCCTAGGTCAGTTCTAGCTGATCTAACAGCAGAGATGCACAGAAAGTGGGGCAGCCTTCCCAATTTCATCATCCTCTGCAGTCACTTCCCCATTTCTCTGATCAGTCTCCAGTGAGCAGTTCTGGCCACTTGGCCAAGCAGCCTAGGTGGGACAGAGTAACAGTGTGGACCTGGTAACCATGGGTGGGCTTGGCCAGTTTTGGAAGACTGACAAGGAGATTCATCACCCAAACCAAACGTGGAGCTGCACCCTTTGATACTTGGATGAAATGTCCCTTTCTCTGGCTGTGTTAGGCTGAACAGTCCCAGCAACCCCACTGAGCTTTTCCAGCTGCCCCTTCCACGTCAGCTGAGCAGTGACTGGGACTGAGGAATTTACCCAAATGGAAAATACGCCAACAAAAGGTTTTACTACGAGTCAGCTTCTCAATGTAGCTCTTGGTAGAGTCACACTCACTTTGGCTCAAAGAAAGGGGTAAAAATCCATTGCCAGGGACTCCTCACACAACACAGCTGCTGGCAAAGGGTCTCAAGACCAACATGTGGAGGAGGCAAAGGTTTCACCACCAGTTCACATCATTAGGAATGATGCATGTGCCCACCAGTCTGTACACTGTCTCCCATTATGTCAAAAAGAAATTAACTATTCCCTTGCCTTTAGTGAGAAACAAACATTTTAATATAAAAATTCATTTAGTCCAGACCATTCATTAAAAACAGTACAACTTATTCCTCAACCTGCTTTCATACCAGCTCTAAAAGCCCTTTTGGAGAGAATAGCAAGAATATGCAATTTGTCATTTGTGACCTGAAGTAAAATGACAGACCCAAATGATTACAAGTCCTTTCACTAGAATTCACACTATTTTTATTCATATTCATTTAATGTTTGGGGGTCTCCTGCAATTTTTGTTTTGTTTTCATCTGACTTTTTACTTTCTTTCAAGGATCAGATACAAGCTGTTAAATCAATCTACATGAGGCAAGCCTGTACAGAAAGACTCCTGAGAGCACTATGTGGTCATCTTGCCCTTTTGAAATTGTTGTTTTACACAAACCCACAATCTTTTATAGTGTTTGAGTAGAATGATGTAAAATGCTAAGATGAAAGCCAACTCAAATCTAGAATAGGTCACAGACTAGTTTCTCTTATTTTTCTAGATCTGTTTCCACCCAAAAACTAGCATTTGTGCACATTCAATATTATCTCAACAGCAACGACAACTCAATTAAAAATACCCAGAATAACCAAGAGAAAATATCAGTATTTCACAAAACTAACACAGTTAACATTAGAAATTGAAATGTCCAACCTTCAAATATGCGATCCAGACGTTGCCGCTTCACTTTGTGTTTGTCCATGAGAGACACAAAAGTGGAAGCTCAAAGAACGTCCCCACACAGCTTGGTGATGCTCTTCTCACACCAGGCAGAAATGCTCAGTCTTTTATAAGCTGTGAAGAGAAAGATAAACTTTAAAATACATAGTTTTTAAAGCTTTTAAAGTTTATACATCATTTTTAGCACCTTTGTCCAGATGATCTGGAGATGATCCGTATGTAATCTAAAGAATTAAAAAAACTTCATGAAGTTCTTAAATCATATTAGGTAAATTGGTATTTATTTCACAGCAAACTGTCCTCTAAGCACAGAGATACAAAGCACAGGGCACAACTTGGACCAACCAGTGTGGAAATGTTCCAGGACAGCTGCTGTTCTTTGCCTTTTCACTTCAAATACTTTTCTGCCTTTCCAATGAACAAACCACCAGCAAATGCAGGCACCTTGGGCAGGCACAAGTCCATATTCTTATAAATTGACAGCAACACTATCACCTGAGATGAAATTGGAAAGCCACAACTTTGCATCACAAAGCTCACAGTGAGAGAAAATATTTCTTTCACTCTTAACTTCCGGGCTCTTGATGATAATGAAATCCAGAGTTTCAGCTTGGAAGTTGAAGGAAACCAAGTCAAGGGGCAGAGACACAGGGAAACACATCCTGGTGACAAGAGGGAATGCCAACATCTCTATCAACCAAATGGCATTTGGAGCAGGTTTATGCATGACTAGGCAAAGCTCTTTGGCAGCAGATCCAGGCAGGCACTTTTCAGATTCTGTGGAGCTGGGCAAGGCAGCAGAAGGGCATTGCAACAAGCAGGCTGCATTTTAAGCCAAACCACTGAGAAATGGGAAGGGGGGATGGGGAGAGAAGAGGAAAAATCCCTCAATGAGAACCTAATTATAGCAGTAGAATATAAAATGCAGGTGGAGCAAGTGGATGTGGTAAAACTATGGATACAGATGCTCTAAAAAGCATCATCAGAGCACCACTTTTATTCACTTTTCAATATCTGAGTAGACTTTGAGAAACAAACACAGAGCACACTGTAGTACAAGCACTGTGCACACTAAAATGAGCCAAATACTCCACCTCCCTGTTTCTTTTTATTCCTGCCCAGCAGCTTTCAACATCAGTGGATAGGATTAAATGGCCTTACAAATGACTGAACCTAGAAATCTGCTTGTTACTTTCTAGAGGCTGAACTGCACTAAAACCAAACATAGGCACATTTCATTAACATATCATCAAGATTCATGAACTGCAAATGAAATTATAAAGAAAAATATTTTGAGTATCAAGAACTGCACATTTGTATTTGTACTAAGTATCTTTACCAGTACTGCCCGGCTCAGTGCATTTGGACTTTTAATAAAGTTCCTTCTTTGTGGTTTTTTTTTTTTTTTTAATTTAAAATGGAGTTAGTGTGCAACATTCATCATGCTTTTAATGCTTAATTCACCTTATTGTCCTCTTCACTTTCCCCTCACACCTGTTTATCCTCAAATTCAAGATTCATCTGCTGTTTTGCATAGATTCCAGTTAAATATAACATCCCATCATGAAAGGGAGAAGAAAAATTGATGAGGAATGCAGAATGCCATTTTTTTACTTTTTAAAAAACAAAGACTGTTGCCATTTTAGAAATTCACTTTTACATTTCTTAACATTGGCATTCTTCCAAAATACAATGCTCTTTAATATTGAATGTTGTTGTGTTATAAGACTGCACAAGCATTACATCAAATCTAACATGGATTTTATAATCTTATAAGCCAACTATGTAACTATAGAACTATATAACCACCAGCCTTGGCTTAAGCCAACACCCCAAACCTGTGCACAGGATCAGCCTTCAACTAGTCTTTAACTTATTTGCTTATCATTTCTGTTTTATAATCTACTTCCTTCAATTGGAAGGATCATAGCATAAAAAGATCATAACATAGAAAGGCATAGAAACATAGAAAGATCTAAAGCATAAAAACCAAACCAGAATATAATCAACATTTTAAACACTAATCTTAGTTTAAATTTGTATAGCTTATTTAATTTCCCATCTTGTAGAAACATCCAGGCCTGCTGCCTCCTTGTGCTGTGTTGTTTATTCATTCAGCAAAAGATTTTCCCACTGTAGTCACTCTGCATACAAAGCTGGATGGCAGCTGTGAAGAACAGACCATCTGTAACTATTGACCTACCACTGAAAGTGTCACCAGATGTTTTCTATCTGTCTACAGTAGCTTCAAAGTGTGCCATATAAATCAAGTTTTTTTTTTTTGCTTTCAAGCATTGTTTTAACATTATTTCATTGATAGTAAGTTGTCATAAGTTTAAAAAATATTTGAGCAAAAAATAAATTAACATGTTAGCACCATTCTAAGTTGAACCCTCACACAGTTTTATTACACATCATGTTCCAACAGAAGGGGCAGATGATGATATGGGAAGTGCTTCCCAGCAAAACAAAAGCCTTGTAATTGTGGAAGTGTTACTGCAATTACTAAACCACAACATGAATAATTGTATTTGAGAAATTCACTAAAAATACGCACACGGTGCTGGATGAATACCTGAACACCAAATAGTATTTAAGACCAAACTTCAGTAGTTCAATATTTTAAGGGAGAATCCAAGTGATTTAAGAACATGTAGTGCTTATCATATATGTCAAGTAGTATCTACAAAGCCATCTGAGATACCATCAATGAACAGAGCCCTTTTGAGCAGTACACCTTTTAGATCAAAATACACACTGTTGCAAACAATATTAGAGTTTTTCCTTCAGTTAATCAGATTATTTCAGTGTATTTTTAAAGAGACTAAGTCTTGGGGTATTGCTGGAGCATTTAGCTCTTAGGAAAGGAAAAGCTTTATTTTGAGACTTCAAGATAAAAGGAAAAGCGATTTTCCAACATATTTCCAGCAGAGAGAGCAAATCCTACAGGCTAAAACAGAAAAGATAAACAAGTAAGTCAACTTTGAATTCACTTTTCAAAACAGATAATACAGGTAATGAATGAGGGATAAACATTACCTATGAGCGAGAAGATTTGAAGGAAGACCCATTCAAAAACCATGATTTCTCCAGAGAAAAAGGATAAAAAGGAAGCAAACTAAGAAATTAATTTTTTTAAGAGAGCAAACAGTAGGCTAATTATACACACCCTGTGTATGTGTGGGTTGTGACAAATTCCACAAGGAGGACTCCCCTCAAACCCAAAATGTTGCATCATGCAGTGTTGGACCATTTCCTTTGCATCAGTCTAATGGGGGAGGTTGGCATGGGCCAGTTTCAACTAGATCTGAACAGAAAAGTGCATCACCTCTGATGAGTTACCTCACTCTGAAAGGGATCCAGTGTCACTGTCATATTTTCTGAAAAATCCTCTTGCCCAGGATTCTTCTCCTGGGAAGCTGAGAAGCCTCAGAGGAAAAGGAAAAACAAGAATTATCTGATTGCTTCTCCTGGCTTTTGCTGCTTTGGAATGTGGTTGGAGATTTTTTTTATCCAACAGGTGCATGTTTGATTGGTTTCATGTGAATTGTTTTTACTTAATGACCAATCACACTTCAGCTGTGTCAGGACTCTGGCGAGGGTCACGAGTTTTCCTTTTCATTCTTTGTAACCTTCTGTGTCCTTTCTCTATTCTTTAGTATAGTTTTAGTACAGCATTCTTTAATATAATATAAGCACATAAAATAATAAATTAGCCTTCTAAGAACATGGAGCCAGATTCTCAGTTCCTCCTTCATCCTGGGGACCCAACAAATACCATAATCCAGAGAATAAACTCTCCTGAGCACAGACTTCCATCCACAGGCTACAAACTGCAGAGACTGATTTCTACATTTGCCCCACTGTTAGTTGCAGGCATAGATTTGTAGGCCACCCCAAATCACAAGATGAAGCATAAGAAATCCAGAACAGAAATTAAACTCACAGAATTGAGTGCCAGGTTATTAGAGGATAAGGCCATGAAGATCTGTGTTACCCTTGGGAATCTCAGCCTTCACTTAACTCAGCCATTCTAGCTTAAACTCCTTTGTCTGAAGCTACAGTGAATTATTCAGATATTTTTTCTTTCTACTAAAAACTATCAAAAAGTATGATGTTAGGCTATCAAAAGAAACATTCTAAGTTTACTTTCCAAATTCCAGTGCCATCAGTTCTGATGATCAAAAATCAGATAAATTTCCAAGGCAAGCCTGACTAATGTTTTACTTCTCTTTCCTTCCCACCCAAACTGACAACATCTCTATTTTCCATCACACCTCACAAGCCTTGAAGTAACATTCTGCACAGCCCTGGAAGCAATAAATAAATATATTCATAGTGTTTTTCCTCATGTTAGAAACGATTTAATTTTCCTAAATAATTATACATTTTGTTTTGCAGTAACTGTTTCTTTCAATCAGTAAACAGATCATTTAGTCCAACCCTCCTGTCATGGGCAGAGACAATTTCCACTAGAGCAGGTCACTCAAACCCCATCCAGCATGGCCTTGAACACTTCCAATGAGGAAGTCTCCACACTTCTCTAGGCAATTGTTCCAGTGTCTCATCACCTTCACTATAAAAAAATCTTTATATTCAAGTCAACCGTACCTCAACATTATTACTCAGAAATGGAAATGTATCTAAATTTCAAAATATTTCTGTGGTACAAAACAAAGTATTTTACATTTGGCAAAAAAAAAAAAAAAAAAAAAAAAAAGAGGATCTAACTGTGTTGATGAAGAGACAAAAGTAAAATGACATAAAAATGCTAAGAGAATTTTCTTTTATTTGAACATTAACTTAAAGATGTATTTACTCAATAAAGAAGTCAACTTTCTGAGGCTATGGGCTCTAATTCTGTGAAAAAGGAAAAATAAAGTTTATGATGTAAGAAAGAAACACTCTACTTTAAAAAGCTCTACAATTTGTAGCTGAACCCTTCTAATGTCAGTAGCAACAGTATCAGTTCTGTATAAAACAGAAATTTTTGACCAGAGGACTGGTGTTTCATAATGAAAGTTAGGTAATGCTTTAGTCTCAAAATTATACAGTGTACTACACCTAAACATGGAATATAACAAAGAGAAATATCTGAACTTTTTTTTTCTTTCTATATTCCATTTATAAAAGTACTATTTAGCAGTATTTATCCATTGCTGTTTGAAAAAAATTCCAATTAAAGATATGGAGGAACCTCAAGTAGGTTTGTCCTCTTTAAACCTCAAATGTCCTCCTAAAAAAAGAGGACAAAGACTTTTGTTTGGGTATTTCTTCAAAATGCAGCAGGGACTGCTACAACAGCACTGGAACATCCTCTTTGGGAGTTCTGCAGGACAGCTTTTGCTCTTACATCCTTTCCTGAAGATCCTGTGACTTACACTGAAAACTCCTGCAGTATGAAACCATCACATTACTATCACTGTGCTCAAAATATTCCTGCCAAGATTAAAGTTACACTTAAAAATAAGTATGGCACATTGAGCAGGACAAAAAGAGATTAATTGCCAGAAGAAAAAGTATATGTCAGCCTTTTTGTGCACAAATTGAAGTTATTCCATCTTGTCTTATGAAACCTAATACTGAATTAAGAAGGAAATATATAATTATATTTGCCTGTCAGACAATTTATCTTGCCATTAAGTATGGCTAAGCCACTTTGCCTTACCATTAGATGTCAGTACAGTCTAAGAGAAACTGTACAGGGAGCTTCAAGATCAATAAATTAATCACAAAAATGAAGCCATTACTGAATTAGACACCAAAACACATATTAGCTACTCAGAAAAGGACTGAAACCCCAAAACATTCTAATGGCATTACCTAAATCTAAGGTGAATCTGTCTCAAAAAGATGGAGGAGTAGAAAAAGTGCCTGAAGAGGCAGTGAGCATGGTCCAAAGCATGAAATAGCTTGCTGAAAAACTCCCCCAGCCTGAAGACAGTATGACTGAGTAGAATACAGCAAAGGCACACTAAATACTCTCCATGTCTTAACTCAGTGTCTGGGAAGCACACAGTGAAATAGCAAGCCAGAATATTAAAAACAACAGGAAGCTTTGTCATGGACTATGTAATTAAATTGTGACATCTGGTGTCACAGGTATTGTGGATGCCAGAAACTTAAGTGGTTATTAAAAGGGATAAGATAAGTTTATGGAAAACACATCAGTGGCCACTGATAATAACAACCACACCACCAACCCAGGTCAGAAATCCATAAGCTGGTAAATGCCAAAGGCAGGGAAAATGTCAGCACGTGCTTTGTTCACAGTCAGCACCGACTGCACTGTGTTCCACTGACCAAATGTCTGTTTAGTTCAGCATCCAGCATTTGCCAAGAAATGAGGTGCTGAATTAAAAGAGCAAGAGCAGAACAAACAGGATCCTTCCTTCAAGCACAAACCAGTGGCCACTTCTGGAGTCAGAACATGGAGAGATGGGGCTGCAGCCCCTCCTGACACGTGGCCACCCCTTACATTCTTAGGGAATGCTGAGATAAACTACAAAATGCAGAAGAGTGAGGCTCACAGCTCACAGGGGTGCACAAAAAACATCCTAAGTGCAAAGTAAAACTGAAGTAAGTAATTACTTATTAGTACTACTAACACAGACTCAAAAGATACTGCTGGAATCATCAAACTGCCCATGTCTCTAATGTAAACCTAAGAGACATCTGAAAATCATCTTAATTTAAAAACTGCCAGTGCCATAGACTCCACCCTAGCACACAGAAAGCTCTTCCAGCAGTAGGTGGCCTTTATTACAGGCTGGTTTTGCTTGTCAGGTTGGCTAAAACTTCCAGGGATTGGATCTTTCTTGCAGCTTTGGCTGGCAGATGGAACAACTCCCTCATGTTCTTTGCCCAGGCACCTCTTAGGTATCACCAAGCCATCCCTTGGTCTACCTGCAGCTCCTTGATCCTCTCCTAGGAAGTCATATTTCTGATCCTAAATTGTGTCAAACTTGTGCATCCTTAAATTCAACAGAAAGTCACCAAAATCCTGATTAGTGAGTGCTGGAACACAAAGCCTTGTAACTGCAGGAGCAGTCACATCAATATCAAAAGCAGAAGAACTTTTAACCACTCTCTTTCACAGACCTTGATTACATTCAGTGACCACATCTGAGATTAAAAAACTTTGCACTCACTCCAGGAGTTTCTTCATCACTGGTGCAAAGTCAGCTCTTTCTAGGATGAGGTTCTCTGCCCCAGGTGTACAGCCAACAGCCTCCTCTTCTGCATTTATGACACAAAATTTGAATTCAATTTCACAGAATCGCAGAATCATCCAAGTTGGAAGAGAACTTCAGTATCATCAGCATTTTTTTCTCTATTTGTGAATGGAGGTGTTTTTTCCTGTTGATAAATATATTGAAAATCAGGCCAAGAATTCTCTTTGTCAACACACAACTAAAACCAAGGTTTATGGGCTTTTGACATATTGTCCACTATTTTTTAATACTTTGAATTCCCTTTTGGACTATTCTTTCTTTTTAATTACTTTAGCACCAAATAAAATGCCTTCCAAAATTTAGTGCAATAATTTGATAATCATAAGCCCTTATTTTTATGGCATAGGACTGTAAAATGGCCTTTTTGACAGGGAATATGGTGAAAACAGTAGAAGAGGTTGTGGTAGTAATTCTGTCATTACAAGCTTTTCATGAGGTATTTGTCTTCACCATAAAGATTTTTTTCCCAGAGCTTTTTTTTCCCCCCTTAGCAGCATTCTCTCTCATTTATACATCTGTCCACAAGCCAAAAATTACTCACTGCTGAAAATTAATTTCTGCAGATGTGTATGACTACAAACAGATGGGAAGCATGTCTGCTATCTCAGATTTCTAGGTCATGAATTAAACTTCATTGAAGAACTCAAGCTATTAGAAAATTATTAAAGGCTAGTGACCTAAGACATGTACATTTCTAGGTAAAATTGAACTGATTTCTTTAGTGTCAGAAAACAATCATTGAGCAATATTGCAGCTATGATTCTCATCAAACAATATCTCTAAAACTTCCATTTCAGGTATTCAGCACAAGCTTCTTCAGGGAGACCACCATTGTAACAATCCTCAGTCTTAGTCATAAACAGATGTAAAGGAAGGAAAATAAAGAATTTGGTGTGGTCTAACATCATGAACCTGATTCACTCACATGTTGAATTCCTGGCTTTGCCTCTTACTCTCCTTACTTGTGGAATTGAACCTGATGGGTGCATCTTTCACCTCACCCACAGCTGCTTTGGTTTGTAAAGCAACACAGATCCACAGCCCAGTGTCCTGTCACAACTACTGCTTTACAAAGTACCTTGGAATATCCAAATAAAAACCACCCAGAAATGTCAAATAAGTCAGTTGTTAGATCAGTGTTAATCACTTCTGCATTTTTCAAAGTCTGAAAAGAAAGAAAATTACACTGAAAGAAGATCAATCTCCATTCATGTTTCTTTTTTCTGAACAGGCAGAGGAGCTGGAAGCCCTCCTCCTTTTTGGAGATTTGGATAGAAGAGACAGCAAGTGTGTCAATGAATGAAACACAATCTCAGGGACTTTGAGAGACAACAGCAGTGAAACTGAACTGCTTCTAATTCAAAACAGAAAATTATCATTATTTGAATCAGAAACTCAAATGAATAATATGTATTTAATATTTTAATGCACCTGAGAAAGCACAACAGGATACAAAGTATTAGTCAGTGCTCATGACAATAAAAAGGCTAATGCCTTGGTTAATGAATTCTCTAAGAAAGGAAACAATTACTGGTGAACTTCCCGAATCTCTATTGCTAGAAAGGATTTGAACTAGCAAGGAGAAAAGATTACTTTTAACCTTTTATTGATTTATTGATGGGGTTTTTTTGTCTCCAAGAAAGACACAAACCCACATCAAAATGCCAGGCACATGGACTCTGTGCCTACTCCACATGTAAAGCTGGTTCATCTGTCACAGATCTACTATTAAAAGTATCCCATGGATGTTCAGAAACCTGTGCTTTACAGCTTAAAACTCCTGATTAAAAAAACATATGCTTGTGCAGTGGAAAAGAAAGAGTGGGGAAAAAAGAAAGCTCTATTCTGAAAGTAAATAAGAAATGACATCTAATGACATTTAGGTTAGAAATTTAGTTGTGGCTAATTAAATTCAGACAGAGACCTGTGGGCCTGGTGGTTTTTTCTCCACACCAAATGCCTCATGTTGGATACCACGAGGCCAAAGGAAGCCTCTAAGCTGTTGGAGGCCTGGGGCACCTCTGCTGTGGGGACAGGCAGAGACAGCTGGGGGTGTCCCCCCTGCAGGAGAGAAGGCTCCAGGGAGTCCTTGGAGCACCATTCAGTACCTAAAGGGGCTAAAGAGGGCTGGAGAGGGACTTTTCACAAGGCCATGGAGTGACAGGACAAAGGGGAATGGCCTCAAACTGACAGAGGGCAGGGCTAGATTGGATATAGGGAAGAAGTTCTTGATTGTGAGGGTGGGGAGACTTTGGAATAAGTTGCCTGGAGAAAAGCCTGAAGAAAAGGAGACTCAGGGGTGACCTTATCACTCTCTACAACTCTCTGAAATGTGGTTGTGGTCAGGTGGGGTTGGTTTCTTTCTCCAGCCAGCACTGACACAAGCAGAGGACACAGTCTCAAGCTGCATCAAGGGAAATACAGGTTGGATATTAGGAAGAAGTTTTTTACACAAAGTGTGATAAAGTTCTGGAATGGCTGCCTGGGGAGGTGGTGGAGTCACCATCCCTGGGTGTGTTTGACAAAAGCCTGGATGTGGCACTGGGTGCCAGGGTTTGGTTGAGGTGTTGGGACTGGGTTGGACTCGATGGTCTTGAAGGTCTCCTAACCCAGTGATTCTGTGAATTCTGTGCCCAGAGAAGTTGTGGATGTCCCATCCCTGGAGTGTCCAAGGCCAGGTTGGATGGGGCTCTGAGCAACCTGGGATAGTTTAAGGTACCTACCCTACCCATGGCCGGGGTGGAACTGGGGGATCTTTAAGGTCCATCCCAAACCACAGCATTTTATGATTCTATGGATATGTGCATCCTTGCTGCTGTAAGAAAGAACATCAAGTACTGGGAAAACATTTTTGAGATTGAATACTTTACTTTCCACTCAAAAAGTAAACAGAGTAATATTTAAATGTTATGATTTGTGCATTATTTCTTCAATATTACTTTTATACCTAGAAAATATTTCAGTGAAATAACTTTCTACAGATAAGGCAAATGCAACTGTTGGTCACATTTTTGTTTGCCCATATTACTGCCCTGTGGCAGCAACATAGCACCACAGCAGGATCAGTATCTCAACACCACAAACATTAGAAATGTAATTTTTTCTCCTATGGAAAGCTAACATCACATCTTTTCAAAATATCAACATGTACAGTACTGCAGCTCTAGATTGGATACACCTGACATCATCCACTTAAGGAATCTCTAAGCTTTTAGTTGGTATAAATGAATTTTGTAATATTGTGTTAATTAGAATACTCATTAAAGACTTTAAGAAAGGAAGTTTAAATGTTTCACCCATTAACTACTACATATATATAATTTTTGCTCAGTTACTAGAAGGAGAAAGAAAAAAGCAAGAAGGAAAATGATCATTTTGCATTATTAGACTTCCAAAGACTGTTTCCAGTTATGTTTTGATTGAAAAAAGAAAATACCAAGGATAAAGCTTTGCTACTCTAGCTCCTACTCTTCAGACTATAGCAATTCATTCCAGTCAGAATAAAGGATACCTGGTCTGGCTATTTATCTATTGCTTGCTCAGGTGTCGGGGTAAAACTTAATTTTTTAGTAGTACCTGAATTAAAAATGTATTTTTAAAAAAATTGTACATTGCCATCTATAAATTACATGTGTTTGGATTTGTTTTGTTGGGTTTTTTTCAAATACATTAAAAATGCTGGACCATTACTTTAATGAGAAGACAATTTCTATCACCTAAACATACCAAAACAGTAAAGATCAAGTGGATTTACTCTGCATTTTCCATAAATCAATATTTAAAAATTATAAATTATGCAATTTATACATGATCATTGATAACATTTAGCAATAGCATTTCTACATTTCTCTGACATTTTTGAAATGTAATTCTACTATATCTGGTACATAAATCCTCTGGAAGTTTGTGGAGTCAAAAGACCTAAGTTTCTTTATGAGCAGGTATAACTACAGTAAAAAGGATTTTTCCAGTAGATATTGAAAAAATGTCTTCCCTCCTTGCTAAGCAAAAAAGGCAATAGAAGAGACCAAACAAGTGCCAAGTTCCACTTACAGCCTTTACAGTTTAATTTAAGCCATCTTTGTCAAGCTTTGCACCTTTACCCTCAGTCCCATCAGCCACACAATAGTTTGCTTTGGAAGGGACCTTTAAAGACCATTTAGTCCAACCTCATGCCCCTCCAGGATGGTCAGGGAACACCTTGGACTATATGGGGTCACTCAACACTTCCAATGATGGAGCATCCCTGGATGCTCAACCACATCAAGATGTTGCATTTTACAGATCCAAAACAGTCTGCAAGTGCTATAAATTGTTGCTATAAAAACCCCAACTATTAGAATATCTGTTTGTCAAAACAGAAGATATTACTGAATTCTACAAAAATACCCCAACTATTAGAATATCTGTTTGTCAAAACAGAAGATATTACTGAATTCTACAAAAATACCTACAAGTTAAATTACCAGTTTATTTCCCACTGTGACTCCCTCACCCAGCTCAAAGGGATCCAGCCTCATAGGCATCACTGACCATCTTCCCACAATCAACTTTCATACTCAGCTAGAGGAATTGTTTAATTAGCAATTCTTTCCCCCCCACTTTGGTGTCAATCTCCATCTCCTGACATGACATTTCATTAAGAAATTTCCAGCCAACTACACTCCCATCTCAGTCACAGCAATACAGTGCCCTTTCACACCTTGCTAAATTCTATACACAATCTTTGTTGCAATTATAGGCATTGCTTATGTAGAAGATTAATGCTAGTGGCTGGGATATTGAATCCTTTAACACAATTGAATGTGGGGAAACAAATAATTAAAAGTACAATTAGATAGTCTCATGCATCTGAAACTGGCTGACAACTGTTTGCTATGATATAATATTGTAACCAACACTACTCATTTTCCAGACTGATTTTGTTTTGTCTATACTCATCATTTAAGCTCATCCACTCATTCTTTTATTCAGTAGGAAGGCAGAGGAGAGAATTAAAGTCCCTGCAGGCTGCTTAGCTGAAGGTCTGCAAAATTTGCTTTCAGATACAATTTTTGAACTAGATTTTCCTCTCTTCTGTTCACATAGTGCTGAGATGTTGCTCTCTAGAGGAAGGACCTTAAAAACCTGGGACCTGTGTTCTTCATCCCTGCATTCAAAAGTTCCATTTAAGAGCTCTCAAACATCACAGAGCAGCAGCTTGCTCAGTTTTTGAGACCCACTTCAATGCAAAACTACCTGGTGAAGCAATTCTGAAGTTTGCAGAATGGGGCAAACAGGCACTGAAATCCTTAGGCAGGTGTGAGAAATCTGGGGAAGCTTCTCCATGCTCATGTCAGAATGCAAGAGCCCTACATGACACACACCTGGCAGTGTGAGTCAGTTCAAATGCATGAAACTTTTGTTTTATTCCAGAAAGGTTTTAGTGCAACTACATTCATTACAGCATCTCAATATCTTTCTGAGATGTAACTGATGGAACTATAAATTACCACAGTTTATACTTTTCTCTCATGTCTGGGAAGAGAACTCTGTGTGCAGCTAGATTATTTTTAGTTTCCTTATTTGAACATATATGCTGGGTTTGTATCTGTTAGAGAAGAAAGATCAAGCAAATGCACTTGGCAGCTGGTCTGGAAAGTGATAAGACCATAATAGTCTTTAATGGAAATTAATTTCAGTCCTATACTACACTAAGAAATAAAATTTCCAACCCATATTAACTTGAGGTTAGTTCTTGATTATTTAGAATGCTTCTGTTACTGAAGAGTGCAGTTTTAATCAAGAAGTTTTAAGCTTTTCTAAGTTCATAGCATCTTGAAAATAAGGCCAAAGCTGTGAATATAATATTCCCCTCAAGATCTAACAAGAGACTTCCAAAAATTTGTAAAAAGACGGGAAGTTAGACATGGACAAAGTAGTTTGCATGCCTCAAGAATTGTGTTCCTTAATTTTGGAAGAAAGCTGGAGGTGTGAGCCAAGAGAAGTAGCACCCAAGCCACCCCTTCACATCCTCAAACCTCTTAACCCCTTATCAGGCAGATGGATGTAAATAAAGAATTATTGGATGTAAATAAAGAATTATTCCTTCCTAGAGGAGACGTGCTGGTATCAGACTCGTGGTGTCAGACGTGCTGGTGTCAGAATATACTGAATATGCTTCTTTAAGAAACCCTTGAACCATTTGACTGTATTGATCTCCTGTCAGAGAGAAGAATGGCATTTCTTGCCCGTGAGAATGTCACACTGTCACCAAGAAGAAGAAGAGACATCCACTCACCACCCATCAGTGAGTCCCTCAGCAGCGGCCTGTGCTGCTCTCCCAGGCACACTCTGCTACAGTGTTGACTTTTTAAAAGGTCTAGATAAAAATTTACATGAAGTAGATCAACTTCCCATTGATTTCTGGTATACTATGAGCTCTTCCAGTAATGTCAAATGAATTATATTTGGCTAGAATCAGAGTACCTCGAGAAAAGCAGAGTTTTGCAGTCTTCCAAGCAAACCTCACTGTGCTACTTTTAATTGTCAGTAGTCCAAGTTGTTCACAACTCCTCCACTGGCCAACTACTTTCAAAAGTTCCACTCAAAGGGTGTTCATCAGCAGATCTGCAGGAATCACTGTATAAAACTGCTGCTCTTGGAATCTGTTCCATAGCTGGGAAACCTTAGTATTTCATCTTTTCCCTACTTTTGGAGCGTCACAATGCCTGCTGTCCTATCTTCTTTGCACTACAGCTTCGTGACCTCCTCCTCAAGATGACTCCTGAACTCTGCGTGGTATTTGCTTATTCCTCCTTGATCCTTCATAAGTGTTAGCTGCACTGTGAGGACAGGAAAGCTCCTAAACCCAGCAGACTGCCTGGATTATCCCCTCAGTTACATAAGAACTGAGTGAAACTTGGGCTCCTTTTGAATATGGGAGCCTGTATGGAAGGGACTCAGGACCAACTGCCTCTTATCCTTTCCTTCATAGCATTAGCATCTCCACCAAAATACTTGGAACTGTTTCACAGCTTAATATTAAACCCTGAATAGCCAGCTGATATTGTCCTGCCTTCAGAAAACAAAGGAGACAAAACCAAAAATTCCACTTTTTTAAGCAGCAAATTCAAAACAAACTTCAGAAGAGATGGTCCTGGTGCTCTTTATAAAACAAATACTAGGGGATGCTTGCTTTACTAAGAAACAAAATATTTTCCTCCATGATCTGGAGAGAGGTTGCAGCAACTTCACTAAATCATATCTGGAGTATGGTTAGAACTGCAACAATGCCAAAAAAATGCTGTTAGAGATGATGTGACTCTAAAAGCAAGCAAGTAGGCAACAAAAAAAGTCTTTGTTTGAAAAAAATGCTTAAAACAAGTAGACTTAAAGAAAAAGCAAACAGTGGTCTACAACAGGACTACATACTTTTCATATGTAGAGAACCAAGAATGCAAACTACAACTTAAGTGCTCATATTATAAACATCATAATTTTTATGTTTCAATTTACTGTACATAAATGACTTCTAAACCAAGTAAAATATAATAATTATGGAATATGCATATGGGGGGAAAAAACATGAGAACCAGGGCCCAAATAATACTCATCTTGCTTTGGTTGCTGGTATTATTTCCTCAGAAGTAGTTCAAAGGCTGCCTCCAGAATATAAAGACCCTGCAATCTTTTTTTGAATGTTTGAATAACAGCTCTCCCTACACATAATTAGATTTGAAAACATAAAAGTATTTTGCTTGAATAAATAACATCAGAAGTTCAAGACTCCAAGATGAGTATATTTGCAATTATATCAAAAGCAAATAAAAAATAGTTCCCTGAAAAATCAAGTCTTAAAATAGACCAAAGTACAACATGTGCCTTTGTTTTATCTGAGTGTTGCATATCTGACTGAGATTGTTAGCTTCTCTGTGTCAAGATCAGATGAAAATTATCTGCATAAAGGGAGTAAAATGTCAAATTCTGAATATCTGACAATTCTACAACAGATGGCCTTAAATACTAGTGATTCAGTTGTTGCTGGCATTGGGTCAGTTCTTTACTTGTTAATTAAGGACCTGAATTTTGAACTATTATTTTGTTATAAAATGCCCATCAGGCCAAAAAAAAAAAAAAAAAAAGAAAATCAGAAAATGCATGGCTAAAGGTTTTAGAAAGCTTGCTCTCTGTTTGTGCAAGATTTTCCATTCTGACTCATTAATAAAATTCCAGGTTGGGAAAAAACCTCCTCTCCCAGTTGTTTAAATAAGACTCAGATCTTGCTTTTAGTAAACACTGGCAGTGTGCAGGTGCAGAACTGCTCAACCCTATCCCTTCCACCTCACGTGAGGATATATTTTATAGTTTAAGATGCTCAGATAGCAAATGTTCAGCCTCTTCTTTGCACAGCCTGGCTTTGAAAGCAAGTCACAGGAAGGGTGACAGGAGGCTGTTACTTCTGCTCTGCAAAGGAATATCCAGAGTCAATCCTCCTCCTCCACAAACTGGAGCTTGCCAGGAGTTCCCTCATCATTTCTATCACAAAGCTGAGTTTGTCCTTGTCCTTCACACAGGACCTGCCTCTGCCTGTGTGCCACTGCTGAATCTCCCTGGCTTCTCTTCCCTCCAGCAGCTGAAAACAGAACATTTATCTTGTCTAACTTTCTAGTCCACCACAAATTGCCCCAGGATGCTCAGGGCAGCTTTAGCACCCAGAGAAATGTCCCTGTCACCCTCCTGCCTAGGGAATGGTCCCAGCAAGGGGGGGAAGGAGTGCCATGCCACTTCTTCAATGGGCACAAACAGATTCTGGAACTGGAATCAACTGAAGAAAAGTGAAATGCCTGAAAGAGATAAAATTCAATAGTGCTCATTAAGTTCAAGATCATGCTAAATTATATCCAAGTTATCCTGTAACTGAGGAAAACCAAATAGCAAATAATAGCCACACAACAGCAATGACAACAAGCTCTCTCCTTGATATTTCTTTCCACTGTCATGTCCTCTGTGTGGAAATCCATTCCCCCAAACCACTTCCAAGCCAGTCTACAGCCATATTGGTGATGAGACCCTCACCAGCAGTTACCATCAGGAGAAATTCCCCAAAGAACTTGAAACTAAATTTTTCCCTCCTGAAGCATCAGTTTGTTATCTGATGCTTTGGAATCTATATGCAAGAGCACATAAGGGTTGGCAATTACACAGTTGGGTATTTATAAACTCTGAAAATATTACCATATGCTAGAAAGCAAAAATGATATACCACTAAATAAACTTTCCCTTTCCATTAGATGCACATTCCCTGAAAAAAATACAATTAGGCAGTAATCAGCCTTGACAATACCTATTTAAATGTAAGAAAATTACTTTTTTTTTTTTACAGAAAGAAAATAATTAAATTTTCTAAGAGTATGCAATTTTCAAGTACTTCAATGCAGTGACAGATTTAAAAGCCAGAAGATGCATTTGAAGGAAATGGAAATATTAAGCTTAGAAATCTAACTTTTATAACTTCTTTACTTTACAACTACCCAAACACTGCTCTGAAATACCATGGAACATAGATTTGCTTTTAAATAGCAGCAATATCTTTGACTTCTGTATAAGGCAAACATAGCAACTTCAGACCTTTTAAACTAAGTCTTGACAGGTATTTCACTTCATTTATAAGTTACACTTACAAAAGTGTTTTGTTTAAATGGCCAGTAAGTACAAAAATCACCTTCAAAGAATGCATCCTTTAGAAAGAAATCCTTCTTGACACATTTCATTTTGGTTTCCATCCATGTAGTAGCAGTTATCTGATGTTTACCATAAGCTAAGGATGCAATTCTGGATGTTACATTGGTCAGACTTGGCAGTGGATAAAATTGGTGTTTCTTGGCTTTTTGTTTGATGTTAGTGGCCGTTTCTGACTGGCTCTGCTTGCCCCAGAGGGCACAGCTGGAGAAGTGCACAGCACAAACACAACAGGCTCAGAAAGCAGCAAAGCATCTGCCACTGCTCCCAAAGTGAAGCACTCAACCCATTCTAAATCTTAATTTTCTATTGCTAATTAAAAGTAGAAATTTGACAACACTGAAAAAAAAAAACAAGAGAAAATTAAGAATCATTAAAACATCTTATAATCCTGAGAACAAATGGCTGCCTATGGCTCAAGTGAGCAAATTCTGATCACAGGGGGTGGGATACTTTTTACTGCAGATCCCAAGGACTGAAAGAACAATGCCATAAATTAATAATAGCGAGTCTATAAAGGTTGAATTGATACTGACATCTTGGATATTATTACAGCAAATGACAGATTAATGGACAAAGGCACGAGATCCCAAAAGTCATCCTAGATATTTAATTACTAGGAAGTAACCAATAATCATATTAATTAGCCCAGCTAAAATTCCATCAAGCAGTAAATGATTTCAAAGGAAATTTTGGCTATAACAATGACAAGTTAAGTAGTAACTTAGGCCAATGCCAGCACAGAATAAATGATTTAATGATCCCCATAGAAAGTTTTATTTTACTGAGATCAATATCTGACCCCTATTATACACTAAAAGCCATGCCTAAAACCAATTATAAGAACTATTGTTGGTACTCAATTACAAAGAAATTTCCTTCTCAATTGTCATTCCATCAAAATTAAATACATAATATGGAACTCAATGCATCTTTCTGACATCTCAAGAGCAATATGAGCTATTTATATTTAAACATTTTATTTTAAAAAACCCTATAAATCTTCAGGACTCAACTTCCTGGCTTATAAAAAAATCAAAGCATTTTGCACCAATATGTATTTCTAAATGCAACATATTGTTATAATTTCTAAGTGAATCATGGAATGGGGTTGAAAAGGACCTTAAAGATCATCTCATGCCAACTCTCTACCATGGGTAAGGAGAGGTTCCAGCAGACCAGGCTGCTCCAAGCCCTGTCCAGCCTGGCCTTGGACATTCCCAGGGATGGGGCATCCACAACTTCTCTGGGCAACCTGTGCCAGTGCCTCACCACCCTCACAGTACAGAATTTTTTCCTAATATCTAACCTAAATTTCCCTGCTTTCAGTGTGATCCCATTACTCCTTGTTCTATCCCCGCAGTTCCTGATTCAATGAACATCAATAGCAAGACTGGTTTATCACTGCACAGGAAAACTAAAAAAAACAAAACAAAACAAAACCAAAACAAAAAAAAAATGAACTTCAGATTTTACATTATTAAAAGTATATTTTAAAAATATAAACCCTTTCAAACTTGACTTTCATCAAATGCAACAAGTACCCCACACAAAATAAAGGGTTTTATGATGCAGTGAACCTTTTTAAACTAAAAAACTATAAGTTGTATATTGAGTTTGTACCATTATGAAACAAAGGAAAAATTTCTTCACTTAGAGGGTGTTCAAGTACTGGAACAGGCTGCCCAGGGAGGAGATGGAATCACCATGCCTGGAAGCATTCAAAAGACATGTGGCTGTGGCACTTGGGGACAATAATGACCATGCTGTGGTTGGACTCAATGATCTTAGAGGTTTTTTTACAACCTTTATGATTCTATGCTTTTTAGAGGTAATACTTTTTATACATATAAAATCTATATATCCTCTATAAATCCTACTGGGCAATAAAACATTTGTATTCCAATTTTGCACCCTGTTGTTGCTCAGATCACATCTTGCTTGTGCACAAATTCTGCCTGTGAATGATACCAGGCAGCAACAAGGATAATTGCCACATATCAATCAAACATCACATAAAAAGGCTGTTCAACTGACAAAATGGGACCTGAATGATGGAATACTCAATTAAAAATCAAGAACTAATGGAAGTAAGATTCTTGACTAACTTGACTTCCTCATGTTTGTCATGGTCTAAAAGCAGGCTGTTATTGCCTTAGTCAAAAATAATCTAGTTTTATATTTATTTTTTATATATGTGTACATACCAGTCTAAATTTTCAAATATCTTCATAAAAACTTCCCACTGTGCTAATGCAATAGGCACTTAAAAAAAAACTTACTGGCTATTTAGATGCAGAGTCATTCTAATGTTGATGTAAAACCAGCTGACTCATAAGTTCATTCAAACATATTCATGTTTCTAGAGTTAACTCACAAGAGACAGGACAGGGAAAAAAATCTAAAACCAAAAGCAAATAACAAATACCTGCTTTTCAAGTCCATATTCAATTCATAATACTTACACTACTGTTTTCCTTCACTGAGCAATTTCCTTAAAAGCTTAAATTTTTAACCAAGTTTGTTTTCAGGAAAATAAATATAGCTTCCAGAAATTACTTGAGGAATAACTATTAATCTCTTTAGTACTGGAAAGTGTAGTCATAAACTAGATATTAACCTGAAAATACACTGGACAATCATTATGGAAATAAGTGAGCATTTAAGGTAGCACATCCCTTAATAGAAATACACAAATAATGAATACAGAATTAATAGGAAAGATCTCCAGTTCCATTGCAAAATTGAAATTTAAACCAAAGGCAAACTTATAATGAATTTTGGAAAAAGACTTTCCTACAGCAAGATTAATAATTGCTTTCAATTTTTTTAAATAGACAAAATAATAAAGCCTCCATATAAAATATAGCTGTAAAAAAATCCTGTGTTATCAAAAGAATCGTGCAGCAATTCATCTAGACAGTTCTCACTCTAATGCCACTTTATGATTACTGAGGTTAAAAAATGGGATCATGAAATAAAGAAGATTCATTTCTCAGAAGTTCTTACAGCTGAAAGTGGACACTAAGATTAACACATAGACAAGAAATCCAGGCCCTACAAGGATGAGAAATTTAGACCATCTGTATTACACCAAGTATTACTTATGCATTATTCTTGGCTTTTCATCAAACTCTGACCCTTATAAACATCCTTTTTGTTTAAAGCTTTGAAGATTACAGCTGTTCTTGTCACTGTTTTGGAAATCACTGCTCAAAACCTTTAAAATGGAACATATCTGAAAAGACTCAGTAAAACTGATATTTACCAAAAAAAGCTTATAACTAAAGTAAACTTTCAACATTCTGAAGATGAAAATAGCAAGAACAAATAATCAGGATAAACACAACTAGCTTAAGAAAACTTCAGGAAGGAACTATGAAATATGGAAAAATGATATAAAGATTATATACTCGGCATTAGGGAATATTGAAATATAAGGCACAGAAGGCTTTTCTCCTCTGAAAATAAAAAGAAGGATCTGTATACTGAATTAGAATTTATCATACCTGCTGCTTACTCTGAAAGTTAAATTAGAATGAACCAGTTACAATTCCAAAATAACTTGGGATAACCAGCTATAACATTACAGCAAGAAGATGTTGGCATTCATTTAATTCATCTGTTCCAACCCTTTTTCTGAAGCAGTAGAAAGCTATACCAATGTCTATGCTCTAAAAACAGAAATAAAATAATACACTGTATAGATTCTAAATAAGCACATGTATCAGAAATCAGAAAGGAATTTCTATAGCTACAAAATAGCAACCACCCCTACTCCACACATTTTATGTTTTAATTCTCCAATATATAATGACAAATGTACAGGAGAGCATCTCTCATGTTTTGAAGACCTAAAATAAGCTTGGCAAGCAATTTCTATCTGGAGTGATCTTATTGCAGTCTTTACAATAATAATTAAAGCAGAATCAGAAGCAAAGCAGCTTTATTGCTCTGAGGTTGCACCTGAGATAACCTGGGAGGAAATGTAAGAATGAATAAGCAGATTAATAAGGCAAAATGGCTCAAAACCTTGCTCTGTGACACACTGCTATCATTCCCAAGTTTTTAGCTATTAAACCATTGCCCATCTATTGCTACAGGTATGCCCAAAGGTCTGCTGGCCAACCAGAGGCTGCAGGACTCCAGTGCCCAGCCCAGAATAATGTCATTTTATACAACCACTGCTGGCTTAGGCAATGTCTAGAACTACACCCTGAACATTCTGGCAGCTGCAGGGAAAACTCAGGAAAGCCATTCAGGCAATTTGCTTTTATGTCATAAAATAACCTGTGGACTTTTGTATACCCAAAGTGAACTATTACTTCAGGTCAGATCTATCTTCCCAAGAGGCGTGGAACACTCCTGGAACTCTTCATTTTTGACTTTTATTTGATCTTCAAATCTCAAGTACATTTGTACAGCTCCAAATATAATCTAACTGAAGCTCTTTAGGCTACTCCTCTGGGAATGTTCCAATGAAATTCAGAAGTCCACTGTCACAGAATCACAGAAGATTTGGATTTAAAAATCATCTCGTTCCAGCCCTCCTGCTGTGGGCAGGGACACCTTCCACTACACCAGGTTGTTCAGAGCTCCATCCAACCTGGCCTTGGACACTTCCAGGGAGGGAGCAGCCACAGCTTCTCTGGACAACCTGTGCCTCACCCCTCTCTGGGTGAAGAACCTTTCTAATATCCAACCTAAACCTTTCCTGACAGAATTTCAGGCCATTTCTGTTATGAATAAGAAGCTTGACAAGGCCAATATTCAAGCAGCAATCAATTTATTATTTAATATGGTAAAGTATGAGCAATACAGCGCTTACTGTACAGTGGGGGAAGTTTTCCCTCCAACTGCACACCGATAATTGATGGTTACAGGTATTTATAGGGGTACTCATCAGCTTTTTTCAACAGTTTCTATTTCCAATTTTTTTACTCATCAGCAATTTTTATTCCAAATTATTACATCACAATTCTATACACTATTGTGATTTGAATTTCTCAGGATGTATTTCCAAAGGAGCATCCCCAGATGGTGATGGTCCAGTTTCCAAAAGAAGAAAGATGAATCCCATCTGGTGGAGTCCAGCTCCCCAGATGTGTCCACCTTTTAATTGCAGAGACTATAAATCTCATAACAGTGATGTCCAGCTTCCCTTTGGTCGAAACCACAAATCCTTGAGGTGATGTTCATCTTCCTTTCTCGAGCTGTTTTTCTCTGCTTCCATAAGGCGTGAGATAAGCATATTTCCTTTATATATATTCCAAAGCTAGAGTTTCAAGGATACAAGTAATATTCTAAAATTATACTTCAAAAGGTTATTATTGCAGAGCTTTTTTATGGATTAAATGCAAGCAAAAAGCAACATCCTTAACACCTTAATTCCAACGCTCCTAAATCAACCAGGGTTAATTGCAAACAAAAGATAGGTACAAAGGCCTTTTTCCATGCTTTATTTTCCTCAGTTATTATTAGAATTCACAACTATCCCATTGTTGATGTCCACACATTTTGCATTCCCAAGTACACACTTGGCCTGTTTGTACCTGACACGAAACACAGCTTTGCATCTCACATTTCCTCTTAGCATCTGCATCTCAATGCACCTCCCTGTGTACTGGCATCTCATTCCTAGCAAGAGGTTAAAAAAAGGTGAGATCTGCAGTTTGCAGACCCCCAGCACAGACCTATAGGGCCTGGTCCTATGTTTATAGCAAAGAGCAGCTTTAACAACAACACTCCAGTAGAAGGATTTCTTGGAGAAATTGTGCAATGTCTTCTACCAACCTGCTGCCAAAAATGCAATGCAGCTGAACATGTGCATTCTCAAAATGAAGGTGCAAACATGGAGAGGTCACTGGGCAAACTGCAAAGTCTTCCAGAAACACCAACAAAACTTCCTTTCCTGGAGGTCAGAATTCTAATTCAAGAGATCAGGTATTCCCACCTTTGGAACAAAAAAACAAACCAAAAAAACAACCAAAAAACCCCACCCTACACCATGAAGCTCAAATTACTTGCAGTACTATGTCTAGTGTTCAGGACTAAAATCTACATAAAATCTCACAAAATCTCAGAGGAAAAACAGCTTTATTCATTTATGAAAAATCACGACTCAGACAACCCTCCCTCTTTTTTCCTACCAGCAATGAGGCAGAATTGCACCCTAGAAATGTTCAGTAGAGTGGATTTTCAGGTGATCTCACATTTATTACACAAGCTTAAAGCAGAGCACCATACCTAACAAAATGAGATTCAAGTGATTCTGTCTGTATGCTTCTGATTCAGAATAATTTACAGTCAACTTACTTTCCAACTGTTTTAAAGATTTTTGTCTGAAGAAGAAATCAGAGGGAAAAAGGACTCAAAAAAGACATGAGTACAGGCACCACAGGACTCCCTGGTTTCACACCATCCAGCAAAAGAGCTCTGAAGAATGTGACAGCCAGTCCTCTGATCTGTGATTCCTTGAGGTCTCCTCCCAAAGCACTTACTTCAGTTTCAAGTAAAAAGATGAAGATGATACCTTTTTCCCAGCCCTTGAGTCTGACACTAAAGTCCTTCAGTAGACTAATACAAATGAAAATAAAATCAGTCCCTTTGTAAAGACCTAAGACCTCAAATATATAATAAAAAAACCATTGTATCAGTACCTACTAGCATTGATTTAAGTTTAATTCAATTGAGCAAAGCCAAATATTAAATTTTTACTTCTTTACTTTAAATACTTCTACATAAGAGCAAAGACATTTTATTTATATAGTTATCACTGGAGAGAGAGCTCAAGTTATTTTTTTTTAAAAATGGTGAAACTCTGAGCTTCAGACACCTACCTAAGATGCATTAAAAACCCTTAAAGAAGCATTTATGGTCAAATATTAGTGTGATAATATTCATACTGTCAACAAGGGAAAGGGAATCTGCAAGGCATGAAAAGCTTTGGAGGTCACCAGTTCAATGATTATCCTGAAATGATTAGAACTTTGCTTCCCCACAGCATAAATTGTCTCAGTGTACAAAAAGGAAAAAAGCAAGTAAAGCAGTAAAAAAGGGCCCTTACACTTTGATATTGATTCTCTCAGAGTTGTTCCAAGGGACAGTGTTTCTTCTTGAAGACAAAATAGAGATTGTCTTCTCTGTAGTGACAGCCACACTAACTCACCTGTCTTCTATTGAAAAACATGTCAGACTTGTGCCTGCTAGAATAGGGTTTTTTCCCCTCAGAAAAGACCTCAGAAATGTATTTGTAATATTTTCAGTGATTTTTTTTTCCTCCCTTTCAGAAAAAAGGTTAGCCACATTTCATTTTTACCTTTTGTTATAGCTTCCTTCCCCTCGGTCCTGTTCTCAGCTACAAACAAATGAAAGCATCATTTGTAACTGTGAAACACTAAAATGGGATTTTCTTCATTACTTCCCATTATAAAGTACACTGAACATTGCTCACTACTGCACTGCACTCCAAAAATGCCTGTAGCACTTCCTTTTTGTCAAAGGAAACTGCACATCTACATTAACAGATGTTTTACTTAATTAAAGCAAAACAAAAACCCAGCTACAACAGTTATTGATTCAAGTATTTCTAGCACATTTATTGTGTCCTCCTTTTCCACATATAATTTCTATTAGGTGTGTACTGCAAAAAACTAAGACATTGCAGGGCTATTCTAAAATAGCAAAGGCCTTTAAAAATAATGTTTAACTTCTGTGACTCGTTCAATCAACTCCAATTAAATCACTTGGTAAGAATGGATTCCTCCCAGGAGGGAATGCTGCACATATTAAGTCATTACACTTTTCAGGGAAAGTGACATATTCCTGTATTTAGAAAATTTATAGAGCAGTGCAGTTAGTAAAAATTGATTATAGCTGTATATCACTGATAAAAACATTAATGGATTAATAGCATCTATTTCACATAAACACAATTTTTGATGGTGAACAAAAAAAAAAAATCAGTTCTGGAGACATGTAGTTGTGTATATGCACCTAGTAAGCTACTACCAACCTGAAGTAAAGAGTAATTTAATCCACATATCTCTGTTCTAGGCATCAATTCCTTAAGTGTTTATTAGAATCATTCCAAGTACTTTTCTCTCTCATAGTTAGAACACAATAAATCATGAAATCCAAAATTTAAAAAATTACCAAGATGTTTTCAGACACCCTTTGCATCCAGAACTCCCAGCCAAGATGACTTTAGACTTTTTCTTATTGTACCACCACGAGACATGAAAGACCTGTTAAGTCATCTTAATGGAGAACTTGTCCCTGGGGTGTCTTCTGCAAGTGATACATTTCATTGACTCTGATAGTAAAAGGGTCATAAGCAGAAGCAACAAATATGCAATGTAGCACTGAATGTACATTCTGGATTTATTAGAGAAAATTGAAAGCATTGCAGCACCAAAACCTAATACACCATTAAATACAGCATAAAACACAATAAATACCTCTGTACCTTACTTTTATTATATGTTTTAGGAATATTTTAAGCCACAGTACATTAAGCTATTTTATACCCAGCATGGGGCCCTGCAGGTGATACATGAGAGCTCCATCTTATTTCTCCTCCTCAGAATGTTCTTATTTCTATTTTGTATGCAGTTTGTCACAATTTAATTTAAATAGCTGTTAAATAACTGGTCCTAAACCCATTATATGCTTTTACATCACATTCAAGAAGTACAGTACTCAGAACATCTAAGCTGTTTTTCTGCATACATACCTAAAAATATAAAGATTTTAAGACAGCAGCCAGTACATATCATTGGAACATATTATAGCAAAGTGTAATAACATTTGTGGAAAGCACAAGATTCAGTGTTCAGTATGAAGAGCAAAGAGTGATGTTGAGAAATGTTTCTTTTTTGTAAGTTGATAGGATAAACACACTGCTGGAACATTCCGTCCATGGCAGGAGACTAAAAAAAAATTAATGCCAAATTAGTTGTTCAATGCTGACAGAGTGAATGGGACTTTGCCCAAAAAAACCTCACATGCATTAGAAAAATTCTGTCAAAAAACAAACTTAGTACTACATCTTTGTGAAGAATGCACCTCAAACTTCTAAATAGAGATAAACTCTGTCCACTAAAGGCACCCTCACACAGTGATGGACAGAAGAAGCCACCTTTAAATGCAACTCTGGAAACACAATGTGAAAGCTACCAAGAAGTGAAAGTGCAAATCCTCCAAATATCTGTTAGGCTGAAACCTCTTGAAAATAAATGAAATAAATGAGTAACGTGAACAAGAACTTTTAATGTATATTCAATCACTGACTTTTCCCATATTCAGTAGCTGACAAAAGGCTTGGGATTTGCAAATTTAACCTCTAACAACAAAGAAACACAACAAAACCAAGCAAAATCAGATCATCCAAACTAGAAAAAAAAGGAAAAACAACCACAACTCAAGCTGCCACTGGACTGTCGTATCTTTGGGAGCCTTTGTTTACTTCTCAGAGATATTAGATTGTGCCATGACCAAGTGGTGCAGCTTTATTGAGTTTAAAATAGCAAAGATTAATGCAATAGAGCAGCCTTTATGAACTTAGCAGCAGTGTAAGGGCTGGAACTGGAAATTCAAGAGACAAACATAACCACAAGGATGCTCATACATCAACTGCTGCATCCAGGAGGTTTTCACATGAACATTTTTTGTTTGGTTTGGGGTTTTTTTATACTATACATGCCTTTAATGAACTGCAACATTTAGTATAGTTCAAAGAACTGGACTTACTCAATTCTGTTTATTTTATTTTTCTCTGCTCATTCTGAAGCACAATACTAGCCATTTCTAGATCCATTACTTATAAAGCTTTAGATCTTTGCCTGTGATTAAGCTTTTTGCTGATGGCATTTATGCAGGACAGGTAGAACAGACAAGTTGTGCAGCAAAGAAAAGCAGGGCCTTAAAAAAAAATCAAAATTAGTAAACTTTCAAGACTTTGAATCATTGACACCTCACCTTTTGTCCTATAAGACAGAATAAAGGTCACCAAAATAAGATGGATCATGCAAATGCCTCCAAAAGTAAGTGCCTGCCTATGATGCATCAAAATAAATCTTGTTCCCTGTAACTATGTGGAAAATACCATCCTGATGACTTCTGTTAGCTATTGCTACATTTTCTGCTTCAAAAGCATTCATAAACTATTCAAAAAACCCTCATGTGGGAAAATGTTGCTGTTTTTCAGAACATTAATACTACGTTCCTATATATCTAAGTCAATTGATTTGATTCTTTACCAGCAATATAGATAAACACAAAAATAAACTATTTTGTGATCATTCTGCAGTTCCTCTGAGAGCAGCTGTTACTGTAAACATGTTTTGCTAGAGGCAAACTCTGTTCTTTCTCTTTCAATGTAATTCCTGCCTTCCTCTGATTTTCAAGGTTGCTTTAGTGGGAATAAAACAATAGGCAGCCAAGCCAGATAGCACTGTAGTTTAAGTTTTAGCAAAATGTTTCCCCACACAGTAATACATATTTTATACACATAAATCTTCTTCCAGCTCCTGAGAATGCAAAGTTTGAGTCAATTCTTGGGTTTGTCGTGTTTGGTTTTTTTTTCAGGGAAAGCTTTTACAAACCATCACAAACTGCACCACTACAGTACTGAAGCTACTCAATACTAACATGCAGTTTTCTGCATGAGAATTTTGAATTACTTTATGAATTCTGCTTCAGTTACAGTTTAGTTCATATAAATATTTTATTATCAAAACAAAGAAGAAAAGTTCTAGTTGTTTTTCTAAATTCCCCTAGAAAATCAAGCAAATCACTTATACTGAAGGGGAACTGGTGCAAGAAGGAATTTAATATGGCAGAGATCTTACACACATACACACACTGATTATTTCAGTATTTCCTAAGACTGGATGTGGCACTCACTGGTTTAGTTCAGGTGTTAGGGCATGGGTTGGACTTGATGATCTTAAAGGTCTCTTCCAACTTAGTGATTCTATGATATGAAATCATCTCTCACAGAAGCTCAAAAACAGAAGAAGGAGAAGGTATTTATGCACCATGAACATGGATTGAGCACAGACACATCATGCTTGGCCAGCCCAAATGCAAAAGCCCACAGGAAGGACAAAGCCCCACACCTTGCAGCAGTCTCAGCTGGGAGGGGAGGGAGCAGGAGCTGCAAACTTGTGCACCACTCAGCCCAAAGACATTAAATCAGTGCCTTGGCTGCTGGCACATAACAATCCAAGCAGTTATTAATGTTTGAAATCCTTTTCAGCAAACCAGAGGAAGAATCAATGCATATACAGCAAACCCAGTACAGTACCAAGCTTGCAAAGGGGAGGATTGGTATAATAGATTCAGCTCAAAGGAACCTTGATGAACCAGAGGGCTGGGCCAGCAAAAGGCTTCTATCAATTAGAAGTAGAAAATGGCCCAACTGGAGCAGAGAGACCCCACACCTCAGAACAGACTGGGAACAGACTGCAGCCCTGCTGGAAAGAGTCAGCTCAGGGAAAAAAAACTCTCACAGAGCCCAAGTTATCTCAGCAGCAGAGAGAACAACAGAGCTCAAAAGCAAAGTTGCAGCTTGCAAGGTTCACATCGGTCTGAGACCTTTTCCTCAGGGCACAGGCAGTGCAGCAGTGGAATGGGCTGTCCAAAGAGATGAGAGAAGCTGTACCCTGGAGATCTCCAAAATGAGACAGACAAAGTCTGAGCTGGCACAACCTTGTGCCGTCAAGAGCTCTGGTCTGATGGAGAGGCTGGACAAGACATCCTGCAGGAGTCCCTGAAACCCCACAGGTTTGTGATTCCAATCCACAAGAACCCTTTACAAACATTCTTCCATATCTTAAGACATTTTCCCTCAGCAAGGTTCTATGTATTAGCCAAGAGAAGTCTATTTTCACATCTGATTTATCTAGACTAAGAGATTTTCTCATGCAAGTACAATTAACCTCTGCCAAAACTAAACTTGTAAACTATTTCAAAGTGTTATTGTGAAAAATGCCTCCAGGTTTCAGCAGTTAAGAAATTGGTCTAACTAATCCAACCCAATATTGCTGTTGGGTGAAAGAAATGTCTAAGATAGTTGCTATGCCCAAGCAAAAAAAGAGGAGCTGCAAATTTTCCCTATCCTCCCCTAAAGCTTCTGTCTGTGAGAAATTTTCAGCATTAACTGAAAGGCTGACCTTAGACTAATTGATTTATTGGCTTGTGGCACAGCAAAGTATCTCAGTCTCCTGAGGACAAACCTGGGCTGCAGGACTGGTTGTGTTTTGGGGTTTTTTTTTAGCTGAACATTATTAACATTGAACATAACAGTCTGATTTGAAAGACAAAATGAAGTCTTGGTCACAGTAGACATCATCAACATCACATTTGTGACACTGGAGCCAATTTTAGGCTCAGGATTCTTCAGGTGCTCACATTCAAGCAAGGTTTAAACAAAACTGATTCCAAGGTTTGGAATTCTATGTAACTAAAAATCTAATCCCAGCTAGAACAGACACTTCCATTATTTCATTGTGTGGGTTTTTCTGATCTGAAAATCCATTCTCTTCTCATAGCCTCCACCATGCTACCATAAAGTTTACTAAGCTTTTGAATATTTCACCCCTTTTTTCCCCCACTTCTCCACTACACTGAACACAAATTACTAGTCTGCACTCTGAAGACTTCTGTAAAACTTCCCCATGACAACTCCTGCCTCTCACTCAACAGAAAGGAATTAAATTATGTTTTCCCAAACCTATGAAGCCAGACCAAAACACCTGTGACATTTTCTAGCAAGTACCCCTGAGCCTTCTGCTGTGAGATGTCTCCCTCACACTTGAGACAAGTTCCCATAAAAACATCAGCAAATTCATTTAGCAACAGTGGTTCATAACTTTGTACCAATTCAAACAAACTCTAGAGCACCTCAAATGTCCAAGTAGGCACCCTCAGAGATCAACTATTAAAGCAGGTGCTCCCCAAGAAAAAAGGCAGAGAATGATTTAGCACCATCCACATTTTTTATACAGCATCCCAAAATGCTTTACTTTATCTGAAGGATTAAAACTCACACCTCTCTCCTACTAGTAGTGTTTAGGGCAAAGCAAATCTAGAATAGGCTGTCTTCTACCCATCTGGTTACATCTGAGGCACAGCACAGGAGAGAGTTCAAAGCTGAAAGTGGGGGACAGAAAGTACAAGAGGATATTCTCTAAGAAAAACAACACCCAGCTGAGGCAAAGACCTCAGGTCTGGTTATCTGCATTTGAAATTAATTTCAACATTTAGTAAAAAGCACTAAGGATATTTTTTAAAAAAGCAAATTTGTCAGCTCAACTTCCAAAGCAGGTTATTCAAGATGATTACACTGCTAAAGGTAAGGAGGCAGTGTTCATTTCCCAGCTTCCCAGCACACAAACAATTACTGTAAAGCCAGCATTCCTACTGCCTTATTCTTAGGCTACAGAAACATTTCTCATGAAAGTATCCCACTAAGCCAGTAAACAAATACATGTTGCCACCTGCTAGAAACAGGAGACAACTGTTCCCAGCACTGTGCAGAGAGCAGTGCAAATCTGCTTCTGCCATGTGGAGAAGCTGTAAACTACTTGTCTAACTTGGCAAAGAGAATATTAGGGAAACTTTACAAGTCTCTGCACTTGTTTATGATGAGACATTAATTTATATCATTCCTGATTAGATCCATGTGAATACTTTTGATCTATAAATAAGACTCCCTGTTGAACTACATGAAGCTAATTCAAAACAAGACATTCGTTTGCTGGAATGTGAGCAGCTGTGCAAAAAATAATTGGGATTGCTAGTCAAGGACTTCTATTTCAAAGTATTCCCCATGTAAACATGTTTTTTGTTGTTCTACTCTACAATTCATTATTGTATTTCTATGTACAGTATGATATTGTAACTCATTGATGTTATTAGAGTTGAAGGCAGAAAACCTTTTTTCTCTTTGCAGGAGAGCCCACCAGTGCTCCAGCCTCTCACAAATTATCTGTTTTATCCCAGCCAGGATCACAGCACAAAGCAATACAGTTTAAACTCACAGAATACAATTACAGAATAATCATCACATGACTAGAAAGAGCTCGAAAAAACAAACTCTTAATTGTGCCCAATAGTGATCCTTGAAGCAGTTTTTAGTATTTTCTCTTGCATGAGGTCTTTGGATGTACTTTATACCTAGCTTATAATCTCACTTCAACTTTCATCCCATTCCTGAAACTCAGCCATCTGTTATGCCTGAATTGCTCTATCAGTCTGTTATGCTTTCCAGCAATATAAATTTCTTACTTTGTCAAGTCTCAAATATGAATTACAATTCCTCCAGTGAATAAAGTAAAAATGAAATTTCAACTCTCAGCATGATCAAACATCCTCCCACTGTCCAGATATGTGGGCTCTGAAAACACAGATTTCTCTTCAAAAGACTTTAGAAATTACAGAAAAAGCAGCATCAAGAAGGAGCATTTGCTTTTCCTGGCTGTAATCCTCTCTTTATTACAATGTCCCTTGGTAGTCTCCAGTTACAGCAGTTACACACCATAGAAAGTCAAGAGCTGAAATGAATTTTTCTTTAAACTTATTTTTTGCAACACAAAATGTCTTTAGTCAATTCTAAGTAGGAAGTGACAACTTGTATTGACAGACTTCAAGTTGCTCAAAAATATTTTAGGCAATTCAGCCCCCAAGAAAGTGGTTTAGGGTCACTTTTCAAAGCAGCAGCTGGGTTGCTTCCTGACATCTTCTTGTCCAGAGAACATTCAGAGGCTGGCAAACATCTGGTTAGCAGCAACAGCTCTGATTATCTCTGACTTTCAGATTACTGGAAATGCAAGGTCTGCCACTTGCACATCAGCCGGGTCAGGGGATGAACATCCCAGGCTGTGGTTACAGCCTTGAGCTTTGATCACCCCGAACAGAAAAAAGGTAAAAAGTGCCAGGTTTAAGAGCATGAGAATCAAAATTACAGTGAGGAAACAGGAAACATGGGCTAAAAGAATGAGAGTGAACACAAAACTTGCTTGTGGTTTTACTCTCTCCTACTTAGTGTCACAGTTTTATCATCAATTACAAAATCCTGTAAAAGCTTGTTAAAATTTTTGGTAAGCAATCAAGAGATAGCTCCCTGATAATGAAACTTCTAGTTAAAATCACTTTACCACTGGTTATAGCAAAAATATTTAGTTATATTAATTCTAGTTTCATATTGGTTAGTTTTTTGAAAACTCTCATATAGCAGCTATATTAGGGGAATAAGGTGTTTAAAGGCTCAATAAACACTTAATATTCAACCAAAGAACCAGCAGTATTTTCTGTAACTTATATAAAAATCAATGCTAAACTTACTGACTAGTGAAAAAACATGGCTAGTACACGCATCTCAAATTTTCTTCTTAAGGCTTGTTCTTAGTGCCTTATCAGTTACATTTCAGTGTACAGAAAATTTAATTGACACAATTAAATCAGATTAAATTAACATGATTAAGGGTGCAAAATCAGGCATGTCAAAGTTAGGAAACACTAAAATTAGAAAGTAACATGCTCTGCATTTTTCCAAATATGAAGAAACCTTATGAGAGAAATCCCACCTTATTCCTCAAGAATTTGTTTATTGTACACTATTCAAATCCTGCTCCCAAAAAAGAAAATCTTAATGTGCTTTTCAGCGGCACTTTCAATTCTAATACCTGAATTTTCACACATTCCTTTAGTTTTGTAGAGTATGTATTGTGAAGAAAGCACCTTTTGCAATCTACAAAATAATGAAACTAAGGCACAAGAGGGTTAAGTTCAGAGGTATTAAAGGACTCAAATAGCCAATATAAGATTGTTAGACTTGATTTGTCAAAGGGCATGGTTGACACAGCCAAAAATGCAAGTCCTGGCTTAAGGTACATCACACCATCCCAAAGGGATGGGCGGTCACAGCTGCTAAAGGAAGGTCATCTTCAAGTGTCTCCCTTCAATTCTCCCAGAAAAGTGAGTTCATTCTTCACTTGTACAGCTCGGTATTTGATTATCCAGCAAGTCAATATACCCCAAAGAACAATACTGAGGTAACCACAAAATTACTGACTTCTGCTGACTTAGTGAGCTAAACCAGTTTGGCAAGCAGGAGATTTGATGTAAAGGAAGGAAAGTGACAGCTTCAGGAGAGGGAGTGGGATTTCCCCTCTTGGAGGTAATTGTTTACTGGATCAGGTTACACATCGCGCCCAGCTGAATGACTGGCTCAGGAACAGATTGCCAAAGCTGGCAACTACCCCAGAAAGAAAAACAAAACCAACCATCACAAACCTTTCTAGCAGTGCAAGAACAGAAGAACATCTGTCTTGCTCCTCCAGAAAACAGCTTTTCTGACTCTTAACTGATACCCACCACTGCTGCATCCTAAGGAACAGATCTAGCCAGGAAAATGCCCACTTCCTGAAAACACATTCCTTGTTTTCAACACAAGGTAAAAGAGTGTGGGAACTCAGCACATCGTTCCCGATGTCCAGAGATGCCAGGAGAACCCTTGGGGGTCTCGGAAATCCTGGAATGTTGCCAGAAGTGTCTGGTGGCTTGATTTTGATCCATCCACAGAAGTGACAGCAGTTTGAGGACATGAGAATCACTTTAGAGTGAAGGGTGTAAAAGGGACACATTTAGAGGGTGAAATATAAACTTTAAGGTTTTTGGTACAGGGGGGTTATGGAGACAAGATGGAGGGATCAGGGCGTGTCTCGTCCTTCTTCTTTCTTCTTCTTGTCTTCCATCTCCTGTGGTGATGTTGGCACTTGGGGATTGGTTTATGGTGAAGGTGCACTTGCCAACATGGGTGAAAAGTATTGGAAAATAAAGGTAAATATCATGTACGTAGATTTTAGTATAAAAAGACATGACCGCCCCGTGGGTGGTCAGAGTGCCCTTGGCTGCCTTGCAGACCAGACCTCTGTTGGGCAGACAGAAAATTTTGTAGATAAGGAACAATAAACAATCTGAAGACCGAAAAGCTGAAGAGTCCAGACTCGTCCTTTGAAAGGCGTGCCACCCAAGAACCACCCTACCCGTGTCGGGGCAGAGACAGACAGCCGGACCCGACAAAAGAGCTCATAAGCAGTGACTCCTCTTAGCATGGTTCTGCACTGACCCATCCCCAGAGCAGAGTGCTGGGCTGCCACAAACAGGCTGCACAGAAACTGACACAAACAAGAAATGACACCTCCGGCACACTGAATCAAGCAGAAACCCTGCTGACAACAGAATATATAGATAAATAATAAAAGATGCCATCATAGTGAACGGCATATCCATTTACCACATTCTGAGGGCTTTACTCTGGAAACCTCATAACTTATTTTAGTATGCACTATGCATTCACTGAGCCCTCCAGCACCCTTTTTTAAATGGAAGGAATAAAAAATCTGTCACATGGAACATTACTGATAGTGAAAAGTTTCATATTTGCCATAGTAGCTCTGCCACATGGGCAGTGACAATGATGGACAGAGACTACAAAACAAACAGATATAAATTGTCTCTGGGCAACAAGACCAGGCCTTAGGGCTTCACTCCATAAATACTCCCAGCTATGCTGATGCAACTGTTCCCAGGAATGCACAGTGCAACACAATGCTGAAATGTTTGTGTTTTTTTAGTCAAAGAGAAAACAAACAATCAAACAAAAGACCACAGAAATCCCAACCACCTTTTAAGCACAGTTTACGTCATTAGTAAAGTTTATAGAGTCAAAAGGAATTAGACTTCAGTAGAGGGTAAGGGAGGAGGGAACATCAAACTGTGTTTTCACATGACACATCAGAACAGCGTTTCATCTTTCCTGCCACCATGTGATTCATTTCCCCTGGTCTCAATTCAGCATGTGATCTTCTCATTGGGAATGGGAAGAGTTAAAGAACTGAATAATTCAACAGTCCAATTATTTTCGTTTTCAACTCCTCTGTTCTTATTTTGACAGCAATGTCATTTTAATGGACTACAGGTTCATGGCCAGAACCTCTTTAACTGAGTTTTTGAGGTTTCTACTTGAATCCAGAGATTATTTTCAGGTTTTGATGAAAACACTTGGGGCAGATTCCAGTAAACTAATAACCAGATAAAATTCCAAGTGCAATCTTCCCAAATTTCCAAGAACCATTGGAAAGCATGAATAACTGTTCTCCTTTTTCAAATGTTCCCCGGTTGGAGATACTCTTCATTCTTCTTAGCCTTTTCTGAGATGGAGAAAAACTTTCTCTATGGAATTCTTGAAAATATTGTAGAGATTTTTCATGCTACATGCAATTTCATTTTAATGCCAACTTTTAAGTTGCCTTTATTTTCCATCTTTCCTTTATTTTTCTATTTGCAACATCCCACACTAGTATAAAATTAACACTTGGCTAATACATTTGATGGATTTGTTAGTCACAAACTGCATGTTCCAACAATATTAAAATGACAATAATGAGAAAATTGCAAAGCTTCTTTTTAAATCAAATTGAGCCTTTTTCATTTACTTTTTTTAAACAGCTAAATCCCTGACTGAGCTATATCACAAACAAAAGATGTTTGTTTGAAATACTGGAAAGAATTCTATTCTGTTCTTTCCATCTCTTTGTTCCACCTTTGGTATTGCAAATCAGATCAGCTCCTATGCTCATGCCTGGCAATCAATAAACAGTATTCAAGTCTGTATAATTTTTGGCAGTTTGTTGTCGCTTTACTGGCTGTAATTAAAATAACAAGCAATCAAACAGTAACTTAAGTATTGTAAATAAAATAAATTGTGAAACACACAACTTGTTAGCCAGCTTTTACAGAACTAAACATCCAAGTGCTTTTCATATACTCTAGGTATTTGAAAAAAGAAAGCAGCAAGTGTACTGCAAAGTTGGACAAGCTGGTTTATTTAATTTCTCTGTCCTGGTTGTGCTGAGCTGACTCTAACCAGCTCCCAACTGAAAGATCAAAAGATCAGAGATTCTGCAATTCTATTTCTCATTTACAAATACCTGAAGTTTATTTTCTTAATTCCTTTTTAGCAAAAAAAAATGTGTAATTCTCATATAGAAATGTCACCATTCTAAATATTTCAAAGTGAGAGAAAAGTTCAAGACAAATTAAAGCATTTTGTTACCTTCCTGCTTTCCTTTTGTCTTTAAAAACAACTAATTCTTAGGGCTCCTAGAGTCAAATACTTGCACACTACAGATACTTAAAACTACAAATAACTTCAAGTATACTCTTTAAAATACTCCTAATTTACTCAAAAACCCCATGAAAATATATGTACTAAAATGTATTTTCAAACTTGAATTTAAAGCACTTGAGAATTAGGCAAATTTTAATTGCCAAAAGGAAAACTTAATAAACTTTTCTGAGAATCAGCATACTTGGCCCTGCAATTTTCCTGTATCAATGTACACACTGAGAATGAAAAACAAGGAATGTAAATTTATGAGTAATGTTAGTAACATAATGAGATACTCATTATTTTAAATTACAACATGCAAGCACATTTACAAAACAGTCTGCAAATACCGTTCCAACTTCTCTAGGAAAAAAGTAAAACCATATAAGCCAGAATTTAAGATACAGGTACTACACAGATCTTCTTTGTTAATTTTTAGTATACTAGAGAGGTTCAGCTCCAGCATAAAAAGTATCAGAAGAAGCAAAGTGAGCAGCAGTGTAATACCACCTACCTATGGTGGTTAAAATTAATATCAATTCTTTCTACAGGGGATATTTTCAGAAATCATTCTGATAGATGAACATGACTCTTTTTCTGAGTCAAACTACTTCAAAAGTAGCATGAGAATTTCTGCATAGATAGACAGATCTAGTGTTATTTACATGCTATATTTTCTAATTATTTTAATAAATATCACAAATTTACTGCAACAGCACAGAGCCATTTTCTGGAACAGGCCCAAAAGAAATGTAAAACATTGTACAGAGGGCTCAATGAAAACTCCATTTTCAAGCAACAGCACCACTCAAGGCAACCTGGAGAACAATAGGATACACTCACCCTCAACAGAATACAAGATTAAAAGCCCAGATTCATTTCTGAACTTGACCAGACTTTTCCAGTAATGAAAACCCACATGATTCTAGGGGAAAGATACCAGATATTCTAATTTATTTTTATAGTTCCTTGGCTGAGTGGTTCCACCTCCTTCAATATCCAGAAGCATACTTTCTTCTACAGACATTTGAAAATAAGAAGGGGGGAAAGAGAGAAGCTTTGGTAGCCTCTGTGGGCATAAATCAGGTTTAATTTAGGACCAACCAAACAAATCCCAGTCCTTGCTAGACCAACATGGCACATTCCAACAGCCTTGCTCTTGATTTCAGAGCCACATGAAACACTGCCATGTTTCCATGGGCTGTTTCAGCAGCACAAAGCAGACACTTCTTAAATCATCCAAAAGGAAGTTTCAAGAACTTGACACTGAGAAAGAGGCAGACAAAAAGAATCAGATTTGAAAGCATTAAAAAAAAAAAAAAAATCAGTCCTATGGTAAAGCTCAAGAATTTATCTGTCAATCAGCCATTGAAAACAGTCTGGGGAAATAGCCTTCTTAAACCTTTGGATTAATGAACAGTTCAAATTGCACAGTCTAACAACATTTAAGTATTTCCACATCAAAAGTTAGATTTTTTTTTTTTCTTTAAGAATAGCAAGGGAATGCAGTTCCATGCAGACACTACAAAAACAAATCAGCTGTAAAAGAAAAAAAAATTAAGGTCCTTTGAGTACAAATTTGCAGTAGATAAAACCTTAAATTAAAAAATACAGTCATTAGTGGGTATGTGCTCTAATTAAAAATTCATTTGACCAATTTTACCCCACTATTTCTCCAGGTGGAACTCTCAAGATCCAGATTAATTAAATCTCACTAAATACTCTGGCCATGAGAATAAAAGAAAAGTTACTGTTTCTCCAGCATAACTTTGAATTGTCTGGCCAGACATGTGAGATAGCAAAAAAATTCCATCAGCCCTAAAACTGTAGACGGAATTGCCCTTAAGGACAAACACATAAATCTAATCATCACATTTCTGGGCACAGGTTCCAGGTGGAACAGTAAATACACCATCCTCCTCAAGAGGCTCATTAGGTTCACTCATTTGGTGTGACTAAGCCTGTGCTGGGAGGAATTAAGGTTTTCTCATTAAATCTCTCTTATCTGGAGGGATGGGAGGGGAGAAGGGGGGGGTCTCCAGAAGAGGACTCCATGAAGGTGCAAACAATGAGAGTGGAGCCTGACCCATGCAGCCCAATTCCCACCCACCTGTGCTGGAAATTCAGCATCTGAATCAGTGCCTGGGCAGAAGAAGAAGGTCTGCAAATGCTGAGCTTTCACTGCCCAAGTAGCAATTGCACAGTTACACAACAGTTGATCAAACAGCTCTGGAAATCAAGAAGAAAATTCTTTAAAAACTCCACTTTCTGAGAAAACAACTTAATTCATGTGGAATTATGGACCATAATGAACTCTCAAATGCTTCAGCAATATAGTCATGAATAAACCCATGAGGGCTGAATAAGCATTTACACAAACACACTCAGAGAGTTCATAAAATAGCAGGCCACATCAGATTAAAAAAAAAACAAAACCACAGGATGAAAATGGTCCAGAGCTGCATCTCATATCTTTAGAGCCAAACTATAAAATAGGGAAAGCTGGCACACTCTGAAGAGAGATTTTTTGAAAAGGGCTGAAAACCAAAACGCAGATCACACAAACTCATTGACTGGGGCTCCCAAACAACTGCCTACCCACGTCCTTGCACACACTAGGAAGTGCTGAAGAACACTTGAATTCAATGGACAGATTGAATCTTTAACTGATAGCTCATAGCACTCACAGCTTCACACTGGAAATTGGTTAAATATGGTAGTCATTGCCAACAGCTGACTGCACCAGAACATATATGCCAAAAAACAAATGAAACATGCAGACAGAGCAATATTCCTTCATTAAAAAGCACAATTAAAAAAAAAAAAAAAGTGAGAGGTACTGAAACTTCCCATAGTTGTGCTGCTATTGTATTCTTTGGTTCATAGAAAAAGTAACTGGAAGGGAGAGCTCAAGAGGTCACCTGGCCTGCTCCTTTCCTAGCCCAGATCATCTTCCCTCAATGCACACAGAGTTGTCTAAACAGGAGATGAAGGTCTCAGGTAACAGAGACTGTGTAGGATTTCCAGGCAGAGGACCCCAGAGTTTCTATACCATTATGCTTAAAAAAAGAAATATCTTCTGGTTGGATGGCAATAAAGTTCAACCTGCCTGACTCTCTCTTGCTTTGATCCAAGCTCAGTATTTCTTGTACTCTTCTACCATGTCCCTACAAATACTTCTTGCACACCTAAAAGCTGTTACACTGACCTTTAGCAACCTTCTCTTCAGATTAAACTTTAATTAGTTCTTTTATTCTTCATTTCAAGTCAGGTTTTCCAAGACTTAAGTCCACGTGACAATTTAATACAATTTAAAAATAAATAAAATTTAGAATTTCATATCTTGCAATGAAATAGGGTATAAAATGAAGTACTGTGAAATAAACAAAAAAAATCTGGAAAGAATCCTAGAACAGCCTCACATCAAACAAACATTTTAAAAAGCTGAATGTAAGAAATTAAAGGGTTTCATTGGTCTCAATATTGTAGCCAACCTCAGTATCACTACAGGAGAAATAATACATCACAATTTTATCAGTAACTTTCACAGATAAAATCAAACTGACAAACCAGATGCTTTTTCTCATATGAGTATCACACTGGCACATCCCTTCTTATTGGATTGTTTGCCTTCCCTTTTCCTACAGTTCTCATATTGATGGAAAACAAATGCCTAGGAACAGTTGTGTCATCACCTCTGCTGTTCCAGGACCACAGTGCATGACTGATGTGCAGCTCACACATTGCTCTCACTGGCTGTATCAGTTTGTATCACTTCACAGAAAGGCCTTTCTATAATTACAGATTCATTTCTGTCTCAATATTAAACATGCTACATTACAAAAACATCTGACCCAAATAAAAGCTGAAAGCAGCTGTTGTTTTTCCAAGATGATTCTTCCAGCAATCCATCACAGAGAAATAGAAAAGTCACAAAGCTTCTTTAGAGCAACAGTGAATTTTTTTGGTTTTAGATTATTTCCCAACTTTAGGTCTTCAACATTTAAAATCCAGTCTCTAAATAAAATTACTGCCTGTTCTAGCTCAGAAAAGTACTTTATGTCAGACAGACTTTTATTATTTGTTGATGTCTCACCAATATCCAGCCTTTTATTTTTGGACACTAACAGACAATTTCAGAACGCAACGTATACAAAGAACAAGAAGTAATGAACAAAAAAATCTAGTACACAAACCAAAAAGGAATACAAAGGAATCCTAAAGGCATTATCTTAATTTTGTCCTGGTAATTGCTTGGCCATACCATGACTTGCAGCACATTTCTGTATCGCCAATATTATCCCCTAGTGATTCCAATGGAAGTGGAAGGAGGAAACAATATTCAGCTTTAAGAGGAACAAGGCATTACAGTACCAGTGATTTGTTTTAATACCCAACAGATGTTAACAAGGTTTTATATTGCTTGGCAGGGTTTTGCTGTGCTGTAAACCTGACTAAGACACAAGACAGAGGTGCTGGTTATTGCCTTACCTTTCAGGTCTACGTCATCTTTGTAGCTTATCCACCATAATCCAAATCCATTAAAGCCACATCAAACTCTCAGAGAGCTACAAACACTGGATAAATGTGACCATCCCCTTAACCTATGACTTGATCAGCATCAGATACAACAATAGTTTTATACAACAAATTGAATCTAGAGCAATAAAAGTTTCTATGTTGTCTTTAAATTACACATTTTCTTTCTGCTGCCTTGAAGTATGGAGATCTATAACTCATAAAAGCAGCAACCACTTCACCCAGGAGACACAAGGCCTGAGATATGAGAGTCTTGTTTTAACACAAATTTCTGGAACACCTTAGGGTTCATCTGATTATTTTTTCAATGACCAAAGAAGAATCTAAGCATTTCCAGCATCAATTCCTCACCAGAAAAGCACACCTCCCCCACAGAAATGTACCTCAGCCTAAAGTGCATGCCCACAACCAACCATCTTCCTAAAAATTATCTGGAATTAGAACTAAATGTAACAGCTGTTTAAATGTTATAAAATCACATGTGAGCCTTATCCCCCAAAACCAGGTAGAGGAGGGAACAAATTCTTTCTCCTGAGCTCATTCAAACACTTGAGGCAAAAAGTTTCTTAATAATTTGAATATCAGAGCATAATTCTTAACCTGACTCTCAAGGATGCACAAGCCCACAATGAAGGTGCCACACTTTGATACACAGAGAACTGAAATCTGACAGCACTCCTCTTTTGCTTTTTGTGCTTTCACATATGAAGTAACAGATACTCATGTTCAGCCTTCTTTCTATCACCTCACCCCACACATCCCAAATGAAGAATATTTTTTGAAAAGTTTGGGTCTACACCTGTTATAACATCACTTATTACACAACCTAAATGTGTCTAAAATGCTTTATGACATTATTTATCTTCTAATACACACATCTGCAAACAGCCTACATCAGGAAGCATTTCTGTGTTTAGAAAAACAGTACCCTGTGACATATAATACCTTGAGTTTGGAAAGCAAAAACGAGCAAATACAAATGATTAGTAGTTTATTTCAGATCTTGCAATAGCAAATCCCCAGTCAAAAAGAACAGTAAAATGGAATCATGCCTGCTTTGACAAACAGCAGCCACAAAATAAGGTGGCAATTTCACACTCCCTCTTGCACTGTAATCTAAGTGACTCTGTCAAATCCTGCCCAGGCAAGGGATTTACAAGGTGTCAAAGAACCATCACTACTAAGGGAAAAGCAAGGCAAAGAATGAATAGGGAAGGCTTCTCACTGGAGAGGATGTGGGTTGTATCAACTCTTGCCATTAGGATGCATGATTTTATTTCCAGGTTCAGTGAATTTTCTGCTCTGCTGGAATAGGTATTAGGTCTTGGCAAATAATCCATCCTCACACCACACAGAAAGGAGAAGATGAAGACTGTAAATTTTATGGTTTAAGCACTAAGTGCAGTTGGTGAAAAGATCCCAGATATTTTCTCTAGAAAAGAGGAAAACTCATATCTAGATCATCAGGTGACTACAGAACTTGCTGTTGGACACTTTTTGCTCTGAAGGAGAAGAAAAATCCATTGCAGCTTCCGCTTTGAGCAGGATACAGAGACATTGATGAATCTGAGCCTTTTTTCTCATCAGTATGACAAAAAGAATGGTAAATATTTCTGAGACCACTGTCTATTATCACCTTACCTGCAGCCTCTTAGTCCCTCAGAGCCCACAAAATCCTTTCACTACAACCAGGTCAGCCCATCACTGCAATTTTACTGTTTGTTCAAGCATCAGCAGCATCCATCAGCACCACAGGTCAGGCTTGCAGAGAACTTTCTGTTCACAGTTCTTGAACTACTGCTGGTGTGAATCCACCTTCTGTTTCCTGCTCTGACAGATTCCTCAGGATACACTTTTTTCTGCCCTATACTGACACAGTGTCCACTAGGAAACTGGTTTATAACTTGGTTTAATAAGGGACTATAACCAGGCTGGGTAATCTCCCACAGAGTTCTACCACATATTTCTGAACACAGAAAACTTTCAAGACCCTTTTTTTGGATTGTACTAGGATCTCTGAAAATTCAAACAATAGAAGCTTTTGGCTTGTCAATTCAAATATCAGATTCTTATTAGATCTGGGTTTTTCAATTGGCAACATGACAAATTCTTTTCCCACAAAAGAACTGCAGCAGGAATTCCCCTGATGTTTGTTCAGAATAACCTTCCCAATCACTTAAGAGTCAGTGTTGAGGAGGGAAACCTCCATCACAGAGAGTGCTTTGGGACATGAGATTGCCAATTGCTGGATGTTTGTCTTGGACAGTGCAAAAGACTTTTGGTTGAATGTCATGTTATTTATTTTGGTAGCATAACTAAACAGTGACAGGATGTTTGTTTATTCTGCTGACAAGCTGCACCCATAAAGCTTAAGAGATGCACTGCATTTGACAAGAAAATACTGCTGGAAACCACCTTCTTTGATACATCACTGTTTTGTTAAAATCCCATATAGACTCATTTTGTACAGACACCAGTTCCATTACTCATAATGGTTTTATGAAAGAACAATATTCTTCCTTAGAGACTCAGCACACACATAATAAAAGACAATTTCTTTCTTACTGCATAGTGATAGCTAATGTGCCAGTATTTTATTTCATTTAAAATTTGAACTGAATTTAGTTTTAATTTAATCTTGAGTTACTTATCCTATCCAGAGGTATGTATCAATGCTGAACAACTAAAAAAATATAATGCTGAATTACAATCTGCTGCCTTATCCTACTTTTTATGAGACCCATTTTTACTGTCAGTCTTGACATCAATGTGAACACCAATCTGAAAAAATACTGAACCACACTGCAAACTGTGTAAAACTTTCATGGCACTGAAACCAATACACAGGATTATTTTAACAAGTAGCTGGGCATAACACTATTTCTAAATTAAAATTTTACTGCAGTCTCAAGCTGATGAAATATGTAACATTTTTGCTATCAAAGTGCAGCAAGTCAAAGCTAGAACTTTACAAATACCTCTTAAAAATCACATTCAAATTATCTGATCCTTTTAATACCTAGTGTTTATATCACATCTTTCATTTCAAGGCTCTAAAACACATACAAAGACTGATAATAACAAAAAAAAACTAATTTAAGAGAAAAACACTGGACAGTTCCTTACTGTAGACAAACTTCTCAGGATGATGGGGCAAATTAATATCCACACTGCATATTTTTTAGCCATTTTGCAGTTAATAGGCTTTTTCAGATGTTTTTACTGCACAGTCAATGGTTACTATTTGTAACAACAGTGACTGTCATTTTTAATTAGCATTGGGTAGCAGCCTACTAACATAAAAGACTTTCATTAGTTACAATAAATAATGAACCATGGGTGCACAGAAAGCCCTCAGAGCAGCTTCAGGTATACACTGGTTTCCTGGACTGCAACACAGACAAATTTCTTCCAGAGCTATACAAACCTGGTCACTGCAAATTGTGACCAATTTTACACCAACTATGAATTTAGGAAAGAAGACTGAAACTACAGTGAGCACACTTGTAGAAATTACTGCCTGCAGCCTAAAAAAAGCCCATTGTGATCCTTTGTGATAAGAAAGATCACAGAATTATTCAATATCCTGAACTGGAAGAGACCCACAAAGATCATCAAAGTGCAACTACTGGATGGTAAATGGTAATGTGTTTTAGTAATTACAATTAAAGACAAATGATGACATTAAGACAACACCTTTCAGGACACAAAGTCATCTTAATCTGACAGTAACAGCTGAGATTCTACACAAAAGCCCTCACTTTTTATAACATAAAGCTATTAAATAGATCATGAAGGAGAGGTACTCTAACTTTAAAGAAGCATTGGAAAATTGACTCCAGGTATTAAAAAAGTTACTGTTCCAGGTGCAGATGACTTCTTATCAAACATTAATTTCCAATTATGACATTGTCAGAATTCTCTGTAAATAGCATTGTGGCAATGGCTGTCAACCAGAGAAGTGGCTTCCCAAAAATGCCTCCAGCTGAGGATATTGCTCCCAAAACATACATCAGAAATGCATGGTGCCCTGCACATTTCAGCCTTACCTTCCAATTGTCAGAATGTCATCATCTCTTCTCAAAACACTAGAAAATATTTTGTACTCTCTGTCCTTTCATATAATTTGAGGTACTCCAGCTGACAATACTCTGACTCATCGATATTATGCAGACGGAAATTGCCCACAAAATCAAAGCACCGGGACAGAAAAAAGCTGGCAAGGAGTTGTTTATTGAGGCAGAAGCAATCATAAACACACTGAGGAACTTCCCAGACTGTACTCATAATTCTCATTAGAACATGCTGCCCATATGTTAGGAGAAGGGTCAGTTTGGCATTTTATCCTGTAGACCTCTACAGAAAACACCCACTTACATCTTCAGGCTTGCTAAGACTGTCCCTCTCCCCCAGGAGGGATCTGAACAACCACAACCTACAGCCAACTCAAGACCAGACTGCTGTGCCTTTTCTTACCCAATTCTGACATTGCTCCATCTAGAAACGCATCTAAAGGAACAGAAAATCTTACCGGCAGTTCTAAGAAATCTGTGACTAGCACTTGGCAGAGAAACTGCCAATGGGCTCTAAATCAGAAAAAGAAAATTATGTATATGCATTTAGGACACATTACTGCAAGACAAAACACTATCAATCAACTACAAACAGTGAAACAAACAATGCAGAACAGAGGTAAAGATTTAGTCAAATACAGAACAAAACCAAGTGCAAGTCTACAAAGCTTAGAATGACATTAAAGACTGCTGGAAATACCTGCCATGCTTACCTATGCATCTACTAACTTTGGTGTGCAATGCTAATTAGAAACTTGAAACTATCTATTCCTTCAACTCGTGCACTCTGCTGCGAACTTCTTGTCCTCTCTTGGTTTATACTGCTGCCCCCAGCCAAGCAGGAGCAGACAATCCTTTCTAAAAAGCTTTAAGCATTTCCACAGGTTAAGTTTTCCCCTAATTAGGTGGGCAGAGATGCTCAAGTTAAAAGCAATATGACATAGATTTAATTCAGTCTGATTCAAATCAAGTATCAATAAGGTGCAGAAACCTTGACATACAGCCAGGATGCAAGGGTGTTGATTTTGATATAGTCCTACAAGCATCAGAAAAGTTACATTTTTAATTGCTCCAACAGGGATGAACACATCCTGGTTTTGACATCTTCAGCAGTCTAACAACATGGGGCTGAAAGCCATACATTCTATCCCCAACAGATTAAATAATTTTATCTGCTTAACTTTTATGTTCCAATGACTCTACCATAATCTTTACTTTCTTCAAGCTGCCTTCCCAGGAGGTAAAAATCTGCAAAATCCATTTCCTGTCCCACAGTCATAGAGTAAAATAGGAAATGGCAATTGTTTCTTGAGTGAATCCTTCCCAGACACTTTGACCTTAAAAGTAAACAGAATCTTTTCTTTCATTTCTGTGCCAATATTTGAGGAAACACATCAACCTGTGCATAACAATTTAAATGTAACACATCTCTTTGCCTGCTCCTCACAGTCTGAACTGCACTGGTCACCTCTCAAGTCACAATATCAGGGATGGTTTTTGTATCTATTTGTACTTGAGGGCCCGGGGAATGACATAGTAACTGCATTAGATCAAATTGACATGACTCATATGAAAAAGTCAGAATGACAATCTCTCCCTGATACCACTCCCTCACTGCAGAGATGAAGGAGGAAAGAAGAGAGGATCTTAGAAGTTGTTATTTAAAGAATATATTATCCTAAGTATAGCATTTTTTTATCTCTACTTGTCTGTCACAGCACAGCATAAACAAAGCACCAGAAAAGATACCCATACATTTTACAGTTTAAAAGAGGATATGAGAAAATGTCACGCCATACTCTTTCTGGAGGCATATCAGTAAGCAAAGAATGGAATTCATGAAAGATCTACCAAAAATAAAGGCATGCAAAAGCTTTTAAACCATCATTATCTCCTTGCAAAACAATGAGATTCAGTTTGCACAGGCATTACCAGATCACAACATTATCCCTGGTTAACTTTCCTCTACAGATACCTGAGAAAGGTAGAGAAATACCTCAAGAACACAGCATAATTTAGAATGATTTCCACAGAATCACCACCTGATCTTTACTGTTCTAAAGGGAAACTGTCATGTAGTTGCTGCTCTAAGATTTACCAAGGTAAAAAATGACATAATTTACAAGACAAAGCATACACTCAGTTTCTCAAAGCTACAAGGATCCTTCTCCACACACACACCTCTTACTGAGAAATATAAACAGAAGCTGTTTGGATACAAAAGCTTTTATTTATTCTATTTTTTATGTGCTAAGACATATTCCAGGCACTGTGTACTCAGAAAATACCATTGTATATACAAATTTTACAAACTAAGCCATATTGTCTTGTTCTGCACATGAAGAAAAATACTCCTTTCAAAGGGAATACTGTTGGGAAAATGAGTTTTTAATATTAGAGTTCTTTTTAGAATAAAATCCTGTCCTTTAAACAGAAAAAAAAAGTAGATTTTTAAAATATACTTAGTGTTAGGGACTATTTCAATTATATAAAAAACCCCAGTACCCCAAACCAAACCACAGCAAGTGATCATTTTCAGTAACAAAATACTGACTCTGTTGTCTACAAAGGTAAAGATATGAGTAGGTAACTGAAGCAGGGTCACATATGAAAAACTGTGGAAACTTAAGGTGCAATTTGTACTTCAAACTATAATCTCCTAAATTTTGTCATCAAGTTTTATATGTAAATGCTCTTCTCTGTCAATTGATTAAACTGATCAGATTAGATAAACAGCAGCCCATCTTCTCACAGAATTTTCAGAATCACTGGGTTAGGAGACCTTCAAGATCATTGAGTCCAACCCAGCCCCAACACCTCAACCAAACCCTGGCACCCAGTGCCACATCCAGGCTTTTGTCAAACACACCCAGGGATGGGGACTCCACCACCTCCCCAGGCAGCCATTCCAGAACTTTATCACCCTTTGTGTAAAAAGCTTCCTCCTAAAACTCAACCTATATTTCCCTTCATGCAGCTTGAGACTGTGTCCTCTGCTTCTGTCAGTTGCTGCCTTTTGTTCAAGATTTAAACTAGATGTATAATCTGTCAATTCTCACTCTCAAGGTACTAACCAGCCAGCTGACATTCAGCTACCCTACAAAACCCCACATTAGTCACAAGTGTCTGAAAAAGCCTCATCAGCACTAAATATGATTTTTTTTCTGGCAACATTTTATCATCAAATCACTAGTATTTTAATTATTTGTAATGTTTTAGGACTTTTGATGCAAATATGTCAGTATCCAACATGTGTGCTGCTGTAAGAAAAAATATTGCTTATCTCAAAAATTCATCAGTAGATATTGAAGGAATTACCATTACACCTGTTTTGTAGATGGAAAACAGAAACAGAAAGGTGAATTGATCTACCCTAATCCAATAGCAAAGAAATAAAAACACTATTTCTTCCAATTCCACTATTCCTATCCATTAGGTTATACAGCATCCTGTGCCTGAAGTATCAGGTTGGTTGTTCTTAAATATAATACATCCTAATAAAGGAGGATGATAAAACAATTTCAAAATACACTGAAAAGGAAATTAATTGTTACACATCAATAGCTATATCTGAGTTTTGCTCTAGATATGGAAGCTTTCTGCTTCAATCTAAAATAGCAATCTCTACATAAATAAAAATTTCCCTGTGAAATAATAATCCATTATTAATGCAATAACAATGTACCATTCCATAAATGTCAACTCCAACATGAAGAAAAAAGCAAAATATTGTCCACTGATAGCAGCAATTCAATACTTCTCCTCTTCCTCCTTATTGGCAGAGAATACAATTAGTGAACTTTTAATACTTTCGAAAAAGTGACAATTTAAACAGAAAAATCATTAAAATTTGTTGACCATTCCTATTGTGAAAACAATTTGTAACAAATGTGAATTTCACTGTTGTTGGGTCTATTTTTTATGATTTGGCCTGAAGTCCAAAAGCATACATTCCATTCATGGGTTTAACCAGCAGTGTTGCACAGTGATAGTGAATCCAGTCTCCTGAACAGGTACCTGATAACACCCTCTCAGAGCAGCTGATAAGGGAAACTGAGGGATTATGACCCACAAAAAGCTCAAAGTATCTCCTAGCAAATCCACAAACACCGTGCTTCCAGGCTGTGCTCAACTAGCAGTTCCCCTGCCAACTTCTCATAAAACAAGTGTTTTACAACCTCAGTGGGGGCAGGGAGGAGGGGAAACCCAAAACTTTACAGTATTTTATTAAAGATGTGTCTAATGCATTGCCAAAACCCCAGTACACTTCAGCACCTATTCCTAGAAAGCAGAACACACCCCATGTCCCCCAGATGTCTCTGCACTCCCATTGCAAATGTACTTTTCACTGTCAGAGGGAACTGTTCCCACTACGCTGGAAATTGAACCTGACCTCTCCCCTGTTTCCTAAGCTTTCAAATTGCTAATCACTAATTAGCATCTCTGGTGGCTCTCTCAGAACATCAGAGTTTTATGTGCAAGCATGACAATCCTTCCCATGCCCCTTGGAGCTGATCAGCATAATCTGAAGTTCTTCCCAAAGAAGCTCAGGATAACACTGAAGCCTCTCATCTCAAGGAAAATCAGAAATGTGGTCCAAGTCTCTCTGGCTGCAGTCCAAACTCCCCCAATATTTACCAGCTAGAACACTAAGCTCTGATTTTATTTCCTATGACCACCATTTTTGAAGTTTAAAAAATATCCTAAACACATATCATAGACATGCTTAAAAATAGGAATGTGAAGCAATCCAAATAAATCAATATTACTTCATTCTGCAAAAACCTAAAATTCATTCACTCAGAATAGCAGACTTTACCTGATTTTGTGCTGCCACTTGGTAATGTCAAAAATCTATGCAGGGTTCTGCTTTTGTTTTGTTGGAGTAGGAGGATTATTTTAATATGCAGAGGATTGATTTTGTTCCTGTATGCATGAGCTGCTGTTGATATTGCCAACCAGAAAGACTCCTTTCTAGAATTATCATCAATATATATTACAAGAGAGTGTTTACTTCCACCCTGCCTCTCTTTTAAAAGCCTCCACAGTGTTAATTCCCAGAGCAAAGCTACAGGTCTCCTACTCAAAATTTCTCTTTAGATTTTCTAATCCTTTTCTCCTTAATCTCCATTATGTGAAAAAGAAACCCACATATGCATGGTCTGTGGGAAGCTAAGTAACTTTACCTCTCACCATAGTTACCACATCTGATTTAACCACTGGCTCTGGACATTGAATAATTGTCCTTTAAGATTTCAGATTTTATTTGTGTATGCCTCGATACATTCATCAAACATAAAATTCTACAACCAGACTGATTTTAATGTCGTTAGTAGACGATTACATTTCAATTTATGTGACTGTAGGATAACATACCATCCACCTCTGCTATTTCTGTACTGTGTACTGCTGTTTTCCAGGATCTCAGAAGCAAAAATGTTTAAATGTTACATTATTGACAAGGTTTTCTGTCTAATCCAGTTCTTTGAATGATTCTAAAACAATGTTACATTCAGATTTTCATTAGTGTGCTCAACTATTCTATTAGACTTTTTTGTTTCTCATGGTAACCAATTTTATTTGACTTAACGGAAGCTGTTCAAATATTTAAAGGCACTCCGAGATGGCAGGAGTTTATCTAGGAGCATACATGATGTGTCACAGATATTCCTTTCCTTGCTCTTTTGGATTCTGCCCCCCTTCCTCCCCCTTTCAAAAACAGTAGCAAACAAATGAGAATCTCGACCTGCCACACTGCACCGGGAACGTGCTCACTTCATCTGTTTATGTAAATATTCAAGTTACAATGGGCACATTTCGAAACCACCAGCTCGGTAGGTAAAACAGATGCTTCTTACGTTCCTTCATATGCACCGAATCCCTCTGCCAGAATCACCAGGCGCAACGCAAGAACTAAAGTATAAACATCTGCAACACCTCTCTGTTTTCTTAACATTCTTTCACACGTTTTCTTGCTAACTCCAAAAAGGCTCGACGGTGTAAAAAAGAGAGAGAGGAAAAAAAAATAAAAAGAAAACAAGCCAACAACAAACAGTGAAATTGGAAACATCTGCGAGATAGCTACGGAAAACGGAATGAAACATGAATAAACAAAAACATGGCGAAAGTGGCCTGGGGTTGTTACACTGTCAGATCATTTTTCCAAGCCCAACATCAAGGCTTTTGTTACAAGCAAAGCGGTCATTTGCATGGAGAACCAACAGGGTTTCCTCTCCTTCGGCGGCTCCGCGGCCGTAGCACACACACACACACAGACAGACACACAGACAGACACACAGACACACGGTGGCCGGCTCGGAGCCGGAGCCTCCCCGGCTCACAAACACCGCGGCCGAGCCCCGGCCCCGCCGCGCAGCCCCGCACAGCCGGCACTTGCCCAGGGAAACGCGATTTAGGGATAAAAACCAAGAGACGAACCTTTGGAGCGCTGCCCCAGCCGGAGTTGTGTGTGTCTCTCGCTCCCTCTGCTCTGCTGTTGCTGACAAGATCAGGCTGAGATTAACAAGTCCATGCTACTCTGCCAACCTCGCTCCTCCGGCGGCTGCACACACGCCGGGGGCTCGCAATAATACCAAACTTTCGGAAAGTTAAAAATGGAATGGGTTGGAGGAATGTAAAGCAAAATGGCAGGGAAGCAGAAAACACTGCCTGGACAATTATTGCAGCAGCAAGCAGGGCACTGCTCTGTAGTCAAGGCTGTGTCAGCACTTTCTTTCTAAACCCCCCCATTTTCAGGGGGCTGTAATTCAGAAAGGAAAAAAATAAAAAGAAAAAATGCTTATGGCCAAAAATATTGCAGGTAAACCCCCTTCCCTTTGCATTTTAAATCATCCATTTAGACCATTCAGAAAGTTACAGGACTCTGTGCACTTCTCAGGCAGTCCCACATGCCTTTTCTTATGCAAATACAAGTCTTTTTTTTTAAAGAGGTTTCACAAGAATTTGACCTACATTGTGAATGCCCCCTCCTTTTTTTTTTCTTTTTTTTAATAAAAGCAATATAAAACATACCTTAACATCGAAACCCAGTTTGCATAAACATGGGATAATTTCTAAGTTCTACACACACATGGCCTGAAAGGTGCCAGATTGGTATCAGAGATATGAAAATGCTCCCACAGACGACCCAGCACAGCCTCTACTGAGGTCTCAACCCCAATTCATTATGGTAACTTGGTAACCCAAACTGCTGAGGGCATCTGCATTTTCCCCGGATAAGGAAAGGGTCCTTATAATCATGTTAAAACAAGGAAACAAAGCATTTGATCTGTATTTCCTACTTTACAACTACACTCTAACCAGTGACACATCAGGGCAATCACCGCTGCTGTTGTTAATTGCAGGGTTTTGGTGGTGGGGGCTTTTTCTTTTGTTTGTTTGTTGGGTTTTTACTCTTGGCAATTGGGTTTTTACTCAGATACAGAAATAAAACTTTTTACACAAGACATTTACACTGACACATTTCAGCTATGTTTAAAGTAACAATAACAAAATGAAGGGAAAAAACCTCCAAACCATGAACTATACAGGCATATTGCTACTTTCTTTTAAAGTAAAAATACACCTTTATTGTAAAGTCTGTGCAGAGTGCTGGGCAAGAAAACCAAAGCATAAGTCTTGGTTGATATGGAATAGCCAAGAAACATGGAGAACCCATGATAATGGACAATACCACCACACCCACCTGCTCAGAGGAAGAGAACTCTACTAACAGTGGGACAACCTGTGCTCCTTCCCACCTGAACCAGCACAGGCCTTCACATTCCTGCCTCAGGCCAGTCTGGTCTGCAAATACAAGAAATGATGGTGACACACACACACCCACTTCTGCCACTTGGCACTGGGGTTATAATGGCCACAGAGAGGAAAGAGAAGCAAGTGTGATAAAATCTCCATCCACAGCAGTTTTCTTCAGTGTATGAAAGCAGAGCACTGAGGTTTCTGCTCTGCTCCACCAAATAACACACAGAGTGTTTATGTTCCTGAAAGATACATCATTTGCATGCAGTGTTTAATGGTAGGCAGATGTTTTTCTCTGATCATTAATCTGGAGCAAAGTGGAAGGCTACTGGAAACAAATGAGTGAAGTTCTCCTAAAGGTTTGGAGTATTCTCTGCACACTGCTTAAGTTAAACTAATTGCTAATTCACATTAACAAGACACTGAACGAGGACAAACATTAACACATTATGATTCAACTGGACAATACCAAGAAACACAAAATGGAAGCGGATTTTTCATCTTCCTTTTATGACACCAGGGGACAAGGAAAAAAATAAAGAAGATACAGTACAAAACTTCTTAGTAGATCCAACTTAATACTTCCTCTTGAAGAATAAAGTAGTAGGATTTATAAGAATTCTAAATGCAAAGGTATATAGGCAATTAAACTAAATTTAATTAAACTAAGACTCAGCTTTATAAGTTTGTATGGTAGGTTAAGCAGAAGACATATATTAACCTAATATTTAAGAAAAAAGTACAACCTTAGTATATTAATAACCATACCCAGGAATAACAATTGCCATAAATATTTTGTTTAATTTAGCAGGAAACCACAGATTTTAACAACATCAAAAGATCATTAGCTTAGTTCTCATCCCCACATTTATCAGGCCAACATTTACACTATAAATCCACAGCTGCAGCCCAAAGCTGAAAACATGCCAGCAATATGCATAGGTTGTATCAATATTTGCACATGGAGCCTTGAACATAAATTAGTTGACACTCAACACTTCAAGCTTTCTCCCTGAAGTTGCAATATTTAAAGGTTAAAGATTAGACATGCTCCCTCTTGTGTTAAACTAAGAATACATGAATGCATGCTGTTTTCTCTGACATGATGGTTGCTTGGCCATCTGTTCCATCAAGCAACCCCTTTAGCTCTGGCTACTAACGTCTGACAAAGCTTCACCAAAAACCCTCCAGTTTAAAGACAGATACAGTCTGAGCACATAACCTGTACCCACAGAGTATCTGCGTTACATTAAACTAGCTACTGTATTATCAGAAAGGACTATTAAGAGATTACATGTAAACAAAACCTGTTGCAAATAAGTGTCTTGGACAAATACATACATGACTTGATCAATTACATGGCAAGTCACACTTCTTCAATCCCTACAGGCATCACAGAGTTAAGGTATGCCAGGTTCAAGCTGCTCAGTACCATTAATCATGGGGAATACTGAAGAGCAAATTTCCTTCTAAATATTAGCTTACAGGATACTTGAGACAGACAGGAAGAACAGGAATATTTTACAATGCCACATAATTATGTTTGTAAATACAGCAACAATTGAGCAAAGTTTTCGATCCTCCACCCAAGCAGCTCAGGGTGAACCATTCCCATTGCACAGAGCCTTAATGGAGTCAAAATCCCCCTCATAAAAATCCTCTTGCAGGATCTGGTCCCAAGATCGTGTCTGGACATGAATGCTAATCCCAGGCATAACTAACGCAAAAGTTTTACTAACACACTTGTCAAACAAAGGCTTTGCACCTGGTGTGGGCTTGGTAAATTATGTTTAGGCATACATTTGCTGGTTATGGTCAGCATAAGGCTGAATGCTAGGGCAGCTGTGAGTAAATATCAGTAAAAAGAGTCGAGAGCCAAAGAGAATCTAACACTCAACTACATGACTTCCCACATTCCCTTCTATTTACCCCCATCCCTTTGTGGTGGACAGATACTTTCAGCGCAATGAGATGTATGTGCATTGGAAATAACACCACTAAATATCCTCAGGAACATACTTGCTCTTTCAAACCATATAAGTTAAATGTGTTTGCGCCTCCTGGAAGCATTGGCGTTTATTTCCCCTCAGTCTTCTGCAGACCAGTAAAAACACAACCACAATGTTTAGAGAGCATAAAAATCATCACGGTTATTGATAGGTACAGGGTTTGGGGTCTCTTTAAAGCTTCAAACTCAAGCAGCACACTGCTTGAAGCACATTTGCTGCCGGTGCATCAAGAAACTAAACTTTTGACATCGACTTCAGCAAGAGAATGAAGTTTGTATTTACTGCACGGGCAGGTGCTATGGGCACCTTTCCCTTCCTCTGCAAGCTCGCTGTGCTGAAGGTCTGTCCCAGTGCCCTGTGTCACTCTGAGGTGCCCGGGTCACAGCGAGGAGCCGAACACCGAGACACTGCCCAGGAAACAGCTTTTATATTAGGATTGACACTCCAAGAGCGGTTTTATTCCCTCGCACACACACGAGTAGAAACTCCGCAGGATCGCGTCCCATTTCTTTTCTTTCTTTTTTTTTTTTTTTTTTAATGGAAACACTCACGTACGGCCGGCAGAGGAATTACTGCTCGCTTAAACCGGTGCTTGTCACCTTACAGGGACCGGCCAGAGGTCAGCGGGTCACGCAAAGCCTCTGAGCGCAGCCATGGAGATCCACAGCCCGCCGGGAGCCCGCGCACCCAGAGCCGACCGGGGCAGCCCCAGCTCCGCACCTGTAGCGCCGGCTCCGCTCCCCGGCGCGGCCGCGAGGGCAGCGCCGCCCATGAAGGGACCCCCAGAGCCCCCGGCGGCCGAACGGAGCCGCCTCCCCTCCCCACCCCGTCCCCCGCGGGGCAGGCGGGACCGGCCCGGCTGCGGCAGGAGCTGCGCCCGCCCCACGCCTCCGCTCACCGGAGAAACTCGGCGCCGGCCCGGGGAGCCGCGGGCAGGGGGCTGCCGCCGTCTCCGCTATTTAAACCTCTTCCCGCCGTCTCCGCCTCACTGGCTCCCACTCGCTCCCTCCGCCCCGCGGAACTCACAGGGGCGGCCCCGCCCCTCCCGAGGTACACACAGCCACACGCCGCCCGCCGCTCCGCCCGCCCGCCCGCCCGCCCCAGACGCACCGCCCATTGGTTCAGCAGCCTGCCCGTCAACATGAGAGGCTACAGCATTGGCTGGCGGCGCTGTCAATCACATCCCGCCCCGCCCTGCGCCCCTCCTCTCTCCTTCCCGGACACCTCGGGGGTGTTAAAACGGCCGTTTGAAGTCACCAGCAAAATTTACTTTTAGGCCTCGCCCACTGAGCCCGAGAGCACGTTCTGATTGGGCCGTAGGAAATGGCTCTCTGCCGCCCCTGAGTGGCTGGGTGTCCATAACCCCCCCCAAATCCCGCCTATCCCGATGCCGTAATCCTATTTGATTTGTCCGCGCATCCCCGCGGCCCCGCCCATTCCCACACCGCTACCCATTCAGTCGCGGCTCCCCGAGCTCTGGGGCGGTGCCGACACTCACGGCGGAGGAACGGGAGGGAAGGCAGCCGCTCATTGGCCGGCTCGCCGTCGCTCTCCCTCCGTCACCGCCCCCGCGGAGCGTACCAAGCCGCGGCGGCGCGGGGTGGCGGGAGGGGGGCGCGCGGCGTTGGTTCGGCCCGTGTCCATGAGGGCCGGGGCGGGGCGCGTGCCGTTTCCCGGCATGCCGCGCGCGCCGTAGGTAGCTCCCGCCGGGACGCGCTGGGAAGGAGGGCGGGAGGGAAAGGAGGGAGGGGGGAGGCGGCCGGTGCCCGATCCAAGATGGCGGTGCAGGAATCAGCCGCTCAGCTCTCAATGACTCTGAAGGTGCAGGAGTACCCCACTCTCAAGGTGGGTGCCGGGCCGCCCCCCGGCGCGGGGGGAGCGCGTTAACGCCCTCAGCGTCCCGCCCGAGCAGCGCTGAGGGGGAGCCCCTTCTCCCCACCCTCTTCTCCCCGCCTCGGGAGCCCCGGGGCTGTGGGATGGAGGTTGGGAACGATTCCTTTCGCGTAGTTCCCGCCTGTCCTCGTTTTTCCTCCGCTTGACGTCTCGGCTGGTGCCGCTCCGCTGCTGCTCTTCCCATCCCCCTCCGTGGAGGGAGAGGGACGTGCCTGGAATATACGGCTCTTCCCTGGTGTCTCTGTGCCCTGAGGGGACAGGGGAGGCCCCCGGGCTACGCTGGGGACACAAAAAGAGCTGGAAAGGAGCTGGGAGATAAGTGAGGTCCTTGTGCTCGCGGGGTGCTGTGAGGGGGGAGTGGGCTCGGACGGAGCCAGGCTGGGGGAGAGGGGCTGGGGCGTGTGAGTGGAATGTGCTCCCTCAGGAACACCGAGGACTGCCTGAAGTGCTCATCCCAGATGATTATCTGCATCTACGTGGCGTTGTTAGGAGACGTGTTAAAGGGGAGGGAGTGGAGGTGGCGGTGTAATATGGTTCCCTGGCTGCTTGGTCCCCCGAAGATGGAGATGAGCTTAAAATATAAAAAGGGACAGACGTACTGGAGGGCTGTGGAGGCGAATAAGCAAAATGCAGTTTGGTAAAAGCTGTTCCTTGAGATACTGGGGCTGCCTGCAGGATGGAGGTCTCCCAGGACTGCATAGGTGGTCTCGGGCTTTAAGCAGGTGTTGTGAGGCAGGTGAAGGACTTGGCGATGACCTTAGCGCTCAGTGCCTCCGAGAACTGTTGAACTGCAAGCATGATGCTCATAGGAATCAACGGGAACCTTTGTTTGAAGTGTCGTGTTGTATATACAGGAGGTTTACCACATAAATAGCAGCAGCTGTGGAAGGGACCTGGGTGAAGGATCTCTATTGTAAAATGCTTATTTAAATATCTCTCGTGTCAGGGTGTCCACATTTTGTCGTCTATAGGAGATGTTTATGCAAAGTCAACTTTGTTGTGCTGAGATCATGCTGTCCTTCACACGCCGAGCATTGTGTGCTCTTTACAGTGTTGGTTCTGCGGTGTTGGTTCTGTTCTTCTTGTGCATGTCCTCCTCCACCAGCTCCATTCTGCTCGGGTCTGAGAAGCAGAAGGACAAAGTGTTGATTCCCCTTTTTACATGTGAAGGCTCCTTTCTGTCGCCCAGAAGTACTTTGAACCTGACAGCATCAGGCTTAAATTTTAAAATAGCTGTAAAGAGCTCTCTGGCACTTTCCATAGCCAGAACAATGTGAAGGCATTTAATGTTAAGAAGATAGTTTTAAGGCTGCATTTTAGGTGTATTCCAGTTGTTGCCACAGCTTTGGTCGCTACATTCCTGAAAAATTACTGGCAGTGAGGATCAGTGAGTTTTTTGTTTTGGTGCTTATGACTTAAGATGAATTGTCAAAGTGCCAGCCATTTCAAAGGTAGAGAATATTTTGGACTAATTATTTTATTTTCACAAGCATTCTTTTCCCCTAAAATATCTCAACAAAAATATACATAACAGAATGGAATGTTGTTTGTAAAGTTAGCAAGCTAAATAGTAAGAGGGTGATACACCCTTGCACTGAAATTCCTAATTTCCAAGCAAAGGTGATGTTTATTGACTCTTCCCAGCAGCCATTCAACTTTTGGGTTGTTCCTGTAATCTTTAGTAACATTTTTCATTGTTTAAAAAGACCTGCCAGAACAGTGTCTGCTCAAATCTTTTGAATGTGTCCTCTGAAATGTTCTTAACTGTGAGTCATATATCAAAACATTTTACTGGTGGAGGTGAAAAAGCAGCATGGAGAAACGAACAGTAAGGCTAAAGTCTACTAAAGTAAGTTGATATGAAATCTCATTTTGGTCTTTAGAAGTCAGATGATGCCTACAGGTTTCTGTGGGACTAAGAATCTGAATTTTTATTTCCAGTTTATTTAAATGCTCTGTAAAATGAATGTGTACCACTGTTTTTTTTTTAAATTCACCAACATAGTAGCTCAGATGTATCTCTTGGAGCTCTGGACACTGGTGATTTTCCCTTATGTGAGTAAAATATAAAAGATTGCAGACTTGTATTGAATATCCTTCCTGTTTCCTCCCTCTAGCTTCCTCATGCCAGCATCACTAGATAATAGTTGTGTAATAGTTCTACATTTACAGTGTGTTCCACAGAGTGCTTTTCATGTGAGAGAGTGCTTCAGACTGCAGAGGGAAATCCCTGCTCCAGAGCTAAATTGTGGCTGCTGCTGGAGTGGAAATACTTCAGCAGTTCAGCTCAGGGGAAGTAAATACACTTCTTCAGCTGAATCTACAGAAGCTCTTTAAGTGTAGAAAATAATTCTTGAATATTCCCCCCTGCTCCCTCCAGTCCCTTCTCAAGGACAAGAAGGTTGTCAGCTATTCTTCTTCCAAACGACTGTGGAATTTTTCTTTTTTTTTTTTTTTTTTAATCCTACTGATGGGGAATTCTGTTAGTCTCAGATGAGAGCATGTAAGATGAAAGCTGACAATTTGAAAATGAATGAATGAATGCAAACATTGTTATTGGAGTTCTTTGCTGAAAATAATAAACAAGTGATGACAGGAAGCTGGATAATTCATCTATATCTTTAGAGTATGAATAATTATTAAAGTGATAGCAAGCTGTATAGGCTAAGACCCCAGAAGTGGAAGATGGAAGACCCAAAAGCAGAAATTGCCACTTTTGAAAATATTCTGGTCTGTTTGCTGGTAAGCAGTTTTGGGTTAGCTACTCTGCTACTGCTTTAAAAAAAGTTGAAACAGGAGAGTTGTAGAAGCACAGGATGTGTCAGTGCCTTCTCAGAGCTACTCTTTGGTTTCTTAGGGAAAATACTGGCAGCAGATTTAAGAAGATACTAATTTCTCATGGAAATGCAACTTTTGGATTGTTGCAGGGAAACATGTAGGAGACTGGGTTATATGAAGTGCATGTTGTGTCTGTCCCGAGTCCAGAGCAGCTGAGGTTAGACAGGACCTCTGCAGACAGTCTAGTCCAGTATCCTGCCCTCCAAGCAGGGTCAGCTGGAGCAGGTTGCTCAGCACCGTGGCCAGACTGTTCTCAGTTGTCTCCTGAGATGGACACTCCAGCCTCTCTTGGCAAAGCCAGTCCAGTGTTTGACTGCTGTTGTGGTGCCAAAAGAATGTAATCTTTTGTTGACAGGAATTTCTCTGTATTTCAGTTTGTGCCCATTGCCTGTTGTACTTTGATGGGGCGCTGCTGAGAGGAGTCTGGCTCCATCTGCTTTGTTGTCCCCGTCAGGTATTCATTCATTCACACACCTTGATAAGGCTTCCTCTGGGCTGAACAATCCCACTCCTCCCAGCCCTTCTTCCCACCTCCCATTCTCCAGTCTGGTAGTGATCTCTCTTTACTCATTCCAGTGTGTCCATGTTTCTGTTGGATGGGGGAGCCAAAACTGGACACAGCACTTTGGGTGGGTCTAAGTTCCATTTAGAGCAGAGGGGAAGGATCACCTTCCTTGAGCTCCTGGCAGTGTTTTTGCTAGCACAGCCTGGGGTGCCATTGGTAGCCTTTGCCTTACGGGCGCGTTGCTGTCATGGGCAATTTGTCCAGCAGGACCCCAGGCTCTGTTCTGCAAAGCTGCTTCCCAGGCTTTGTCTCCAACTTGTCCTGGTCCAAAGGGTTGTTTTTTCTCAAGTGTAAGACTTTACATTTCTCTTTATTGAATTTGAGGTTCTTGTTTGCCCATTTCTCCAGCACAGTGAGATCCGTGGAATGGCACCACAAGCACCTGGCATAGTAACAGCTCCTCCTGGTTTTGTGTCCTCTGCAGGCTGGGGAGGTGCACTCTGATCCATCATCCAGGTCACTAATGGAGATGTGAAACATCTGAACAATCAACTTTTTACCCAGTGAAGCAGAAGTGCACAATTAATTTTTTGAATAACTGGTTGCAGTACTTTATTTTTTCCCCATGTTTATAAGCTTTACTCTTAGTTGGTTTTGAACCTAATTTTAAGAGTCAAGAGTACTTTTGTCAAAACTTTGAAAAGGTAGCAGCAAAACTTGTTCAGTGAAAGTGGTTCAAGCGGGACTGAAGACAGAAGTAACAACTTGTAACATTTAGTTCACTGTCTGTGCATCCATGTAAGAAAATCCAAACACGTATCATGACAGAATCATAGAATGGCTTGAGTTGGAAGGGACATTAAAGATCATCTTGTTCCAGCCCTCCTGCCAGGGTCAGGGACACCTTCCACTACACCAAGTTGCTCAATGGCTTATCCAGCCTGGCCTTGAACACTTCCAGGGAGGAGGCATCCTCAGCTTTCTGGACAGCCTGTGCCAGTGTTTTACCATCCTCACAATGAAAAAATTTCTTCCTCATATCTAATCTAAACCTGCCCTCTTAGTTGGAAGCCATTCCCTCTTGTTCTGTCGCTACCTCCTGTTGTAAAAAGTCCCATTCCAGCTCTCTCATAGGCCCTTTTTTGGATTATCTAAGCGCTTTTCAGACAGAAGGTTGGCAAAATAAGCTAAGCCTGGATGTTGGTGACAGCTCTGCACTAACTCATCATGAACACTTATCTCACACTAAATCCATCTTCAACCTGGGTGCTCTGACTCACCAAGTGTGTTCAATGTCCATGCCGAGCGTTCCTGTGCTGCTGAATAATGCACTTCCTGTTTTGACACATGGTGTGTGTGTGTGTGTGTGTCAGCAAACAAGTGTGAAATCTTTCCTACTGCTGTTGCTTTCCTGCACTACACTCTGTTCTAAAAACACTCTTTTAAGAAAAAGCTAACACTGGGGCTTTGTAAGAAGTTTGACGTTGTGCAGTAGCTGAAGAAATTGGCTCATTGGTTTCTTTTTCACCCCTGCCCACTCACTATAAAAAATATTTTTAAGTGATTACTGAAGGAAGGAAACACAGTAGAAGTCAGTAACAGTGTGGTCGTGACCTAGAGCTGTTGCTTGGTTATTAGTACCCCATTGTGCCTGTAGGAAAATACTTGAAGAAAGCTATTCTCAAACATCTCACAGAAGATGTCCTGCTAGTGTCTTCCAAGTGAACACTTAGCTGATGTTGCAATTGCTGGTTGCACCATACTTGATTTGTAGTGTTTTCACAGGACAGTGGCCTGTGGTCTTGTGAGTTTCCTTTGTGTATGTTTGGCGTAGCAATAGTATGTTTGTGTGGTAGCTAGCACATTGGGATCTTAAATGTTAACAAAAGACAAGACTTGAGTCTTAGCATAGTGAGTGTTTTTCAAGAGCTGGGAAATAAGTAAAGATGAGCTCCAAACATTTCCTAGCTACTGTAATAGGAGGAAAGTGCTTCACTTGGTGTGCTCCCTAAGCATCTTGCCACTGTCTTTCAAATCAGTAGTTCCTGTACAATCAGCAGAAGAGTACCTTTCAGGCTCACAGGGTTAGGGAAGTACTGTTCTGGCAGATATGCTGTAAGGGCACACTGACAGCATCCATCAGTCCTTGTTAAGTCAAAAAGCTGCCAGAATTGTGCACTTGGCCTCCCACAATCTACAGCCTGAAGATTCACTATGTGGGAAGTATTTGCTAACCCAGAATGTGAAATATGCCAAAGTAATTGATTACTTACAATATGTGACATTTGATTTAAATAAAGCAGTTTTTAAGATACTTTTGATAGTCAGTAATTTAACTACTTCACAAGTTCTTTTGATTTATTTCAGCTTTTTTAAGAGCTCTGTGGATTAACTGGACTTGTAAATCAGTGGACATGAAAAAAAAACATAATACATTGAGTAGGACTTTGGTCATTCATATATTCTAACATGAGTCTGCTAATTTGAATCAATAATGTGTAATTGTCTTAAAAGAAATGCTGTCACTTTGGCTGGAATAGGTTATTTTGGGAGCAATTTGATTGGAAATGGGATCTCTAGCAGTATCATGGTGTCTGGACTGTGCAAACACACAGAAGGACAGCAACCTCTTTCATTTAAAGAGGTGGTGCTGTGATCAAAATGAACAAATATTTGGAGAAGAGAGAAGGATCAAAACAAATGGAAGGACTTGCTCAGGACACAAAACTGCTGAGTGACCTTAGCTTTGGCCAGGGAACAATGCTTAGGTTCTTGTTAGTACTCTTACTAAATAAGAAAAGCAAAAGCATTTATTTTGAGCTGTAAGTCCAGGGTGGCAGCTATAAACAAGTGCCTTGGAAAGGCCTCTGATGTCCTCAGGGTTGTTCTAGACAGGCCTCTAAAATGGCTGTCAACCTCCTTCTATAGGGATGTAAGACAATTTTCTGTAACTGTAAAATTGCTTTGTAAAGCACTTCATTTGCTTGTAGGAAGCCTTGTTCAAAAGTTGATAATGTATTCAGAAATAAGTTTCTTGCAGTTTGTGTAACAGGATAATATTCTGAAGGAGTGTGATTGCTTCTGTTGACTAAGTATATGTGTAGCAGATGGATAGCCCAAGAATTTTTGCTGTTCATTCTCTCCTGTATTGAAGTAGCAGCTTTGAATAATATAATGATGGTTTCTTTTGAGACACAGCTGCTCTGGAATGCACAGTACTGTCTTCCTGAGTTGTAAAACTGACTTCTTTGTAACTAAGGCAAGCTACTAGGCTTTACCCTTCCAAAACATGGAAACTGTTTTTAAAAAGAATTGCTTTTTAAAAATCCAAGTTACCTCCAACTGCTTTTAGGCTTATGAAATTACTTAATTTGTCTCTATATCTCTTCAAGATTTTATTTTAATGCTTTTACCTAATTAACCTAAATCTAGACATTATTTTAAGCCGTCTATTCCTCAAATATACTACTACTCTTTTAACTTTATTTTCCTTTTCTTGTTTTGCCTAGAACAAGGAAAAACTATTACTATTTTAAGGAATTTATAAGAGCTCACTGAAGAGGTGCTGATGTCATTTACATTTTGGATAAGTCCAGTGACAAATAATGATGCTGACTCTGGTCTGAAGTAATCCAAGAATCATTGAGGAAAAAATGAACTACATAAAAATACAGAATTTCAATAATTCTGCAAGGAAGTTCTTAATTGTTATTTCTTTGAGGGAACAGTTTCAGTAGTTTATTGTACCCTGCCTCATTTTTCTTTTGCATCATATGTAAGAGATGTCCTCTACTTTTCTGTTTTGTTGAAGCAGTGAGCGTGGTGTTCTAATTTAGTCTCAAGAAAACAGCTGAATGCTTGAAGGTGTTTCTTGTGAAGTTTTGTTTTTCTCTTGACACTGTTTATTAAAACTCTTCAGGAGGGGCTTAATTTTTCTTCCATGTTCCTATATTTCCGTGTTCTTGCCTAAAGTGGTGCTAAGTTCTCTTTGCTTTAGTTTTTTGAAAGGCAATTTCATCACTGCACCACTCTTGTTTTCCCTAGTTGTCTGGCCAGGCTAAATTTCATGTAGGGGCATTTGAAAAAAGCTTATTTATATCTCAAAGTCTTCAACAGAATTGTCTTGGAGACCTGTAGATTCATCCAAATCTCTGGTGCTTTTCAGGTGTTGTAAGCTAACACAGTTGAGGAGGGGAAGCACATCATTTTTCTGCCCCTTGAAAGGAGAGCATAGTTCTGTAATGGTTCCCCCCACCGAATCGGGTAGGACTCTTTTTATTTTATATTTCTTGAAACACTTTTTTTTTTTCTGCCCCCTAATTTTGTGACTTCATGTACTTGGTAAGATTTTTACAAATCCATTTTTAGTTCCCTCCTGCTCATGACTGAGTTAATTTGAAAAGATACACAATGTAGGTTTTTACGTTTTTTTAAAAAATCACATTTTATGTGGGAAGGACTTACTTTCAGCCAAGATACTTTAACACTAAGGATGCACACAGAGATCTGTCAAGTCAGGATATATAGTTAAAGTTCCCTCTGTAAGAATTCGTACCAGTTAGACCCAATTAACTACTTTATATCAAATACAGCAAGAAAATGGGTGTTCTTTACAGAACTGCAAACCTGTGTAAGTGATGCTTGTTTCTGTTGTCTATACTGTTTTCTATGAAAATGAGTTTTTAGAAACTTTGAAAATTCCAGTTTACAGGAGCCTTGGAGAATAGTTAATGATCATACCTATATAACCAAATACTTCTTCCTTCAACTGACTTTTTTGAAGTCTCACTTTTACTCTGTAATTCCCAACAACCAAATGATAGCTATACAAACTGGTTTTTACTTTTTTCTGCTGCATCTGAACTAGTTTCATCCATGCAGTTACTGTGGGCTAGAAACATTTTGTATTATCTTGTGATCTGAAAGTGATTGTGTTGTAGTTTCCATTTTTATTTGGAGCTCCTTAGGGTTGAATCTGTATAAGTAAAAAAGGAATTTGGCCAGTGTTCAAGTGTGAGAACTGGTGTGCTGAAAGTCTAATGTAAGGCTAAAGATTTGGAGGAGAATAAAGGCTTACATTTTTTTCAAAACTTCAGTCATGAAACAAATGTGTAATTCAGTCTTTCAGTATTGGTCTGTACCACTACCAAGGTAGAAAAACTTGTGGGCAGCATCAAGGTGGTATTTGGAATTTTGCACAGTGGCCCTTAGACTTTGGCCTAACATCCTACACTTCCAAAGGAGGAGAAATGCAGCACATAACACTTGTTATAAAAAGATTTTTTGTTTTGGGAGAAATCTCTTTCTCCTGTGTTGAGTCCTCCTCTTAATTCTCTGATGAATGCTCAAGTAGTCTGGGAATTTTGTTGGATAGCTGTGGAAGAAAGGCAATGTAGAAGACTGTTTCCATGCTTCTACTTCAAGTAAAATTTTAGTGAGATTTTTAATATATGTAATTGATTTTTCCCTTCCAGCCAATTGCTTATTGATGCAGAAATAGTATCCTGACTAATCCAATATGGAATAATGTACATCAGTTAATGTGACTTTTTAAAAGTGCATTCCATGTAAAGATATTGGAGTTGTTCTTAAAAAACTGAAGTGGGCAGTGAGGTGGACTTGGTTGATAGTTTATTCATATTACTGAATGTTTTCTGGAGATAAGCCTTACCAGGAACTCTTGCAAGAAAGACTGAAGTCCTTATGCAGATAAGGAACAGGGCAAGATAAAAAACAAACATCAAGATTTAGTAGCCAGCTGTTCTAATGGAGGAAGATTGGTGTTAGGATTCTGCTGGCATCCTGGTGATACTCAGCTCTTTGAACAGCCTGGAAGAAAATGTAAGTGCTGAGATGAAGCAGTTTCCTTGATGGTACTAAGATAATTGAGGTATTACAGATGTAGCCAAAGTGTGAACCATTAGAGAAAAAATAGTGAGACTGAATGGGCGTTAAAATATATTAAATTCAGTATAGATAAATGCAGTGTGATACAGTTTTTAGGTATGGTGAAAAGAAAATTAATCATAGTCTTATACATATATATATATATATATATATATATATATATATATATAATAACTGAGTTGGAAGTGATCATCATTACTGAGTGGGATCTCAGGGCTAATGGTGAATGTTTTGTATGAGTGGTCAGGTTAATGTTAACAAACACAGGGCAGAAGTGTTGGGAAGGGAACTGTACACAGCAGTTAAAATCCATGGTTTCTTTTTCTCTCAAGTAGTATGAGTTACTCTTAATTTCTCCCTTCTCTCATCCTGAGAACGGGTGTAGTAGAACTGGAAAATGGCTACAGAAAGGTGAGAATGATTAGAGAGATGGAATGACTGTCTTCAAGGAGTGGTTCAAAGAGTCTCTCCAATCTCAAGATACATGAGGAGTATGTAGGAGAAGAAGAGGGTTCCCTTCTTTGCTTCCAAAACAAAAGGGTTTTAAGTCAGTTGAAAAGTCAAAACCAAAGAGTATTTCTTCACATAGTTGTGAGCCTGTGAAATATCTCACAACAGGATGTTGCAGTGCTAAAATTCAGGTCAACAGCAACCAGAGTTCATGAGTGAGAAACACCCTGTGGTGTTAAATTCCCATCTCTGGCTCAAGGAGTCCAGTGAGACTTTGGGATTAGTAACTTTGTTCTTGCCTTTTTTCAAGTGCCATCCTCTTTCTGGATACCATCAGAGAAAAGATAGTGACAGAGAGGGGTGTTTGGTCTTATCTGGTACAGTCATCCAGATCTTCATATGGAAATGTGTTTGATGTCTAAGTTAGCAAAGATGAATTCATTAAATTAAGGTAGGAGAGTTCTTCTGCAGACTGTTAAATTCAGGCTTCTGCTCGAACCTTGGCTAACTTCAAAACTAATCTGAGTTGCTCAGAGTCCTGCCAAGTTCTGAAAGTTTGTGAGGGTGGAGATTCCGTCACCTTTCTGGGCTGCTGTTCCAGTGCTTACCAAGTGTTCTGATTGAAATATTTTTTTTATGTCCAGCTGGAATTTTCTCTAGTGACACTTGTCAACTCAGCCTCCTTCCTTTTTGCTCTGTAACTCCGGAAGGTCTGGCTGGCTCTTATCTGTGACCTTCACCTTTGGATGGTAGAAAGCTTTTATCAGATTGTGCCGCTTCCAGCTCCCGGAGCCTTCCCTTCTGCAGCAGCGGAAGCAAGCCTGCCCCTCTCAGCTTCTCTTGGACATTTGTTTTTTTAATCCTGCAGCCAGCTCACTGTCATGGTGGCAGCCTTCTGGACTCTCTCCAGGTTGTCAGCATCTCTTTTTTAGTGGGGGGGGGAGAGTGACCTGAAAACCAGACTCAGTATTCCAGATGAGTCTGCATGAGTGCTGAGCATTAACAATCACTCCTCTCAACCCACTGCCTTTAGTCTTGCTAATGCAGCCTGGGATGGGGTTAACCTTCACTGCCATGAGAGCCTGTTGCTGATTCATGTCCCACCTGCTGTCCATCAGGACCTCTGTGTCTTTTCTTGCACTGGTGGTCCTGGGCAGTTACTCCACAACCAGTGCTAAAGGCTGGAGTGGTTTTGTGCCCCATATTGGGCCCCGGTGTTTGCCTTGATTACGTTTCATAAAGTTCTTGCTGTATTTCTCCAGTTTGTAATTTTTTCTGAATGGCAGCTCTGACACCCTTTTATCAAGCACTCCACCAGTTTGCCCTCTGTGTGTTCTGTAGTGCAGATGGTTGAAGATGACCTGTTTGTTGGAGTTGATAACATCCTGGAGACAAGCAGTACTTATAATTGGCCACCAGGAAGCTTTGGGACCACTGACCATTATTCTTAGAGCCTGACTAGTCAGTCCCTAACCCATCTTGTGTTCAGCCATTGAGTCCATGTCTCCTGTTTGGCCACAAGTGAGACAATGTCAGAAACCTCACTGCTATTGGCATGAAGGGCTGCCAGTGTGCTCCTGCCATTGAGAGACAGTTCATCACTGAAAGCAAACAATGTTGTCAGCTTGATTTGCATATGACAAATCTGGGCTGGTTGTTCCTAGTCACCTCTATAAGATTGAAAATGCTTGGGGTTTTTTGTTGTTGTTTTTGTTTGTTTGTTTGTGGGTTTTTTTGTTTTTTCTGTAACTTTCACAAGAGCTGAGATGATGCAGACCAGCCTGTAGGTTTTGTGATCTTCCAGGTTCTCTTTTTGGAGTAGAGGCACAAAACTTGCTCTTTTCAGTCACGGACAACTTTTCTTGTTCACTGTGGCATTCCAGCAATGGTAGCAGGTTTGCAGTGTCATCCAAGAGCTCTCTCCTTTCCTGCCTTCTGCTCTTATGTACCTGTCTATCTTCAGCTTGCTTTGGACTTCCTATATGAGTGAATAGTACCTCACTCTCCAGACTCAGTTGCTCATACATCATCAGGAAGGCTTAGGAGAAGACCTTACCAGTAAAGACAGAGAAGGCGTTTAGAAGTAAGACCCTGTTGTCCTTGGTAGTTGGGTCACAAACTTAATTCTGTGGATGCTTTTCATCTTCCTTAAGCTGCTGGTGTCTACAAGGCCCTGGTAATTGCAATTACTTATTTGAAGTCTAGCTGAATTAAGTGGATGTCTATGCTGGCTGTGATGGTAATGAGAGCTGCATTTCTAGCTGTAACTCAGAAGGCTTTTGTGGCTGGACAAGTACAACACCTCTGCAAACCTCCACGGTTTGTGTTTGTTTTGTTATGTTGTTCTCTATCCCAAGCAGAGAGCCCTTCAGCACTGTCTGTATTCAATTTGTTTGCAAACCCCAGGTGCTCAGTGAGTGACTCTGTCTGTTGTAGAAGCTGCAGGTGTGCAACAGGCTAAAACTTCACCACATTCTCAAAATGCCATTAAGCTGCTTAATAGAATTCAAGGCGCTACAATGAGCATAAGTCCAGTCTGGATGTCTGACTTCCAACAACATAAATGCCATTGAACTTTTTAAGCTTTGGTCACTATAATTAATAAACTTCTATGAGGGGGAAATGGTGTGCATTCTCCTCTCCCTTTTCAGATTGTTAAAGGCTATATAGATGCTATGCTCTTATCACAGGTTTTCTAAAGGCGTTTTTTGTGAGTCTGTAGAGATAAGCAAGGGCTGAGGTAGGAGTGTGTTCAGCAGCTGTTTCTGTATATTCCATTTATGGAGAGAGTACAAAGTGTGCACACGTAGATAAATTCAGAAAACCTTGAGAAGAAAAATGAATCTCAGTAAAATCTTGATAATGAGTGAAAAAGCAATATGCATTGTAGGACACTGTGTAAAGGATTAGCTGGTTTAGAATCATAGAAGGGTTGACTTTGATGGGAACTTGGAGATAATTTAATTCCAGCCTCCTTGCCATGTTCATTAGACCAGGTTGCTGAAAGCCCCATCCAGCCTGGGAACACTTCCAGGGAGGGGTCATCCATAGCTTCTCTGGATAACCTGTGTCAGGGCTTTACCACCCTCACAGTTGAGAATTTCTTCCTCATATCTCATCTAACCCTGCCTCTGCCATTTTGAAGCCATTGCCCCTTGTCCTGTCACTCCATCCCTCTCCAGCTCTCTTGTAGCCCCTTTAGGTACTGGAAGGTGCCATAAGGTCTTCCCAGAGCCTTCTGTTCTGCAGGCAGGACACCCCCAGCTGTCTCAGCCTGTCCCCACAGCAGAGGAGCTCCAGCCCTCTCGTCACCTTGGTGGCCTCCTCTGGACTTGCTCCAGCAGGTTCAGATCCTTCTGGTACTGAGCTGAATGCAGCATTGCAGGTGGGGCTTCAGAAGAGCAGAGTAGAGGGGCAAGATTGCCTCCCTTCACCAGCTGCTCACACTTGTTTTAATGTACTCCTGTATGCAGTTGGCTTAAAATTATTTATATTTCTTTAAATATTTATTTGCTGCCTGATAATTAACACTTGAGAAGTGTATACAGTTTGCAAAACATCAGGTTACAACATATGCAAGCATTTAATACTGGCTGGGTTTTTTTTCTATTTTTAATGTGTTTTCAAAAAACTCAAGAAAATGGAATCACTTAGTAAGTGAATGGCTTGCTGAAAAATTTATTTTTATGAAAATATATTTAAATTCACTCTGCTTAAGGATATTTCAAGTTACATTTGATATGGCTTATGAAAAGAAAGATTGCCTACAGTTGCCCAGTTTGAATAGTTTTAGCCACTTTGTGATTTGAGAACTCTGCCTTGCTTTGGTACCTTATTTGCATTCATGGGCAGGAAGAGGACTGTGTTTGGGCTGAAGGCCAGGTAGTAAACTTCACAGCTGAGTTCCCAAGTGTGCACTGAAAAACTGCCCCTGACATCCTTAGCTCTGCAGTTTTCTACTCCTTGCTCTCAACTGAGCGATCAACGTGTCGCTCTCCTGGCAGTCCTTCCTCCTCTTCCACCAGTTCAAGCTTGTACACCCAGAACAATCCTCTTCTAAGTCTTGTCTCCACAGCTAGAGGTTGTTGGAGCATGTTCAGCACACCACTTTTTTGGCTTTCTGAAAACAGTGTGAAGTAACTCCTGAAATGAAGAAAATATTTGGATCAGGTTAATCGCTTGTCTCTGCTTTTTTGTTAGTGTTTAGCACCTGGAAACAGTCACGCTACAGTTGCAGAAGCCTCCAGCCAAGCAGACTTTCCTTCACATCACAACAGAATTCTGATCTTGGAAAAACTTGTGTTACTGGAATTTTACCCCTTGTGTAGGTTGATCTAACTTCAGTCAAATTCCTTTTCACTAGGTTTAAGTTTGACCTGGTTTAGTACATGCTTAGGTTGAATAATGTGTCTGCAGCTGTGGAAGCTGATGAACAAAAGGAGCAGAATCTGTTTAGTGCCACTGGATTTAAATGTGCTGCCCACTAATATTTTACAACTCTCCTTTGTATCCTCTTGTATGCTCACCATATGAGCCAACTGGGTGTGGCTTTTCAAGCTCTAACGAGTAGGACAAGTTGGTATTGTGCTAATGCAGAACACATTCTGGTCAGTACTTGCTGCTTTATTTCAAATTTTCTAGTAGCTGATTAATTCTTTTTTCCTTAAGGTAATGCTTCTCTAGGCTGGGTTCTGTAGGTCACTCTTGTCTCTAAATAATGATGTGTAATCCAAGTTTGGTCACAGAATGGTACTGGCAGGAAAGATTCCAAGTCTCTAATAGGTTTATGGCAATTAATGAGATATAAATCTTGCCTCTGTCTCTTAGTCTGAAAACTTTGGTGTGCACAGTATGCTAACAATGGTACCTGAAAATCAAGTGAACTGTAATTAAAAATGTTTAAAATTGCATTGTCCAGAACACTTTCTTATATGTTCTCCTTTCATTAACTTTCATTATTGGTGGAAAGAAATGCTCCTGTTGGTACAGTGCCTGTAACCTGTGAAGGGTTCTGAGGTAAAGCAAGCCAGTGCTGGGTCTTCTGGCACGTTGGAGCTGTAGGAGTAATAAAAGAACCAGCAGATCAAGATGCAAATTTAAGATAAAATCCTGCTTTGTAAGGAATGTTGTTCTAAGTTTTGGCATTCACAGACTCTGTCTCTGTAAAGTAAGTGTAAAATCTGTACCTAGATATGATTCACAAATATTCTCATGAAAACTGCTGGCTCTGTAATAAGAAACAACTGCCTGTGCAAATTACGAAAATCTCTGGTAAAGTATATTTACTGTCAGCTCCAGTTATGCAAATAATTTCATTGTACCTTTAATTTCCTTTGGTATGACACACTAAATTATGTTTCTCAATATGTTTACTTTTATTTACTTTCAGAGTATATAGTGAAAACATTTCCACTCAGTCTCTTCCACAGAAGACATTCAGATTGTTTTTATGGTAGGGGAAAAAAAAGATAAGAGAAGACCTATTGCACCTAGACATTCTAAATGATATATAGTGTTACCAGCTGAAATTGAAAGTTCAATTGTTCTAAATGTCATATGAACACAAACTGTGCCAGAACTCTGCATGCTGAAGAGACAGCACAGGAAATGGGTGCTGTTACTGCTCTTGAGTGCAGATAAGGAACTAGGCAAAAGGGAGATGAAACACAGGCTTTTTTCCCAACTGACTAGATCTGTGTCCAGCTGACTGCTCAAAATTTAACAAAAGTACTTTCTGTACTAAAAAAGGTACTTCAAATTAATAGTAGCTTATGAAAGTCTTTATTGATGCAGATTTTCAGTGTGGCATGGAAGGCTGATTAGCAAAATACTTGCAGAAATATTTTTTGGTGAACAGTAAGAAAGATGCAGTGGGGCAAAAGGAAGGGAAGAAGTTGTCTTAATGCTGTCTGGCATCAGGTGTTAGAGTTGGAAATAAGTTTCCATGTTCAAAAACATGAGATGTCAAAATAATGGCCTCCTAGAATATCCATTTTATCTGTGGGTCTTTAAAATATTTCATATTTTTTGTGTAAATGGAAAAAAGAAAAGAGGGTTGGAGATGGAATGTTGTTACATAGGCAGCTAAGTAGGTGTTGAAGCCCATTATTTGTCATGGTTTATGTGGCTTGAGTTTTGGGTGGGTGTACTGCTGGGATTTTAGGGCAAAATGTATAAGGAAAAGAATTGTTTTGGCTTGGTGCCTTCTGTGTTAGAGTCTTGTCCTGTCATTTGTTAAGGTTTAGTTTGAGATACCAGGAACCATTAAATAGATCATTTCAGTCTTGACAAGAGGAGCCCTTTCATATCTTATCAGGATTATCCTTGTCTTTTATTACTACTACAAAGAAGCACAGCCTCTTATAGGTAATGCAAAGTCTTGGAAAGCAAATGCTTTGGCTCATCTTCCTTCCTCTGAACCAAAGTGTTCTCTGATGGAGAATTGCAGTGGTGCTGTAGGAACCTCTTTGATAGAGCCCAGAAGGGGTGTGGCCCCTGGGGATACTTCCTTGCCTGCAGATAATTAGAAAGAGGAAAACGGAGCCCTTGATATAATTGATTAGAAGTTATATGCTTGAAAGATTTGTAATCAAACATATACGTGATATGTACCAAACAGAGCACTGATTTGTGCTTCCTGTTTTACCTTTAACATGGATAATCTGATTGCTATCTAAATTATGCCTTTGATTGATGGAACAGCAATCAAGATTATCATAACTACCTGAAAGAACTTCTCATGGACTTTTTAAAGTTTAACAATATGGCTGAATTAAGTGTATAGCACTGGAATGTTTTTAAAAATTCCTGGTTTTGTGAAGTAAAAGAACTTCCTGTCTAAATTGCTTTTGCTGCCACTGTAGGGGAAGTCTAGTGGAAGCTTAACACATCCTGTAAGCTTTCCCCAAATCATTCCCCAGGCTGTAGACTGCTCCCATCCATGGGAGCATGGGCCATGGCTACTAATGGCCATCAGTAGCAGGTTTGATCCAGCTGTTCCACAAAGGTGTGGGACAAGTAGGACAGGAGACCTCCAAGACTGGCAAATCTCTTAATTCAGGAATGGAGTTTGTTTGAGGAAGGAAATTAGAGGAAATTAAATTAGAGGAAATTAAATTTCAGTTTAATCATACATTGTAGGCTTTTATCACTTAATTTACATAGGGTTTCTCTTGGCATTCCTTATAGTTCTTGTATATACAAAGTATATACTACTTTTGAGTATTACTTCCTAAGAAGTAGTCTTTCATGGATAGAGGTATGTAGGAGACTTGTTGGATTTCCTGAATAACTGTTGGTGTACTATGTATAATTTTTTCAGTAGCCAATATGCATTATACATGCTTTCTCTCAAAGGTAACTTTCTCTTTTTTAATGAATTAGTGAAGAGAAGAAATGTAAAATTAGAAAGTCAGGGTCTGAAAGGTGATCTCTTAGTTGTGGTTTAATTTGTAGCTTTCCTTTTGTAGGTACGAATTTGTCTTCATATTCTGTTGTCCCTGGATTGTTTCCATCAATGCTTCCTACAGCCAAAGCAGGATAGGTGAACCTGGTATCAGACAAGAAACAGCAGCATTTTTCCCATTGTTTTTTCATAATCTTTGAAGTGTGAGCTCCTTGCTGAGAGAACTTAAATAAGTGTTTTAGTATGGGAACTCAAGTTCAATCAATGACCTCTAGTCCCCTGGAGCCGACCTACTCTTTGGGCTGCACCAGATGAAATCATCAGTCTTTGTAAGCTCTAGAGGAGCTGACTTTTTAAATACAGAAATCCTAATGACTTTGCTATTTCTGCTTCAGGTGCCATATGAAACACTGAACAAACGCTTCCGAGCTGCCCAGAAGAACATAGACCGGGAGACCAGCCACGTGACCATGGTGGTGGCGGAGCTGGAGAAGACACTCAGCAGTTGTCCTGCTGTGGATTCTGTTGTCAGTCTCCTGGATGGAGTTGTTGAAAAACTCAGCGTTCTGAAACGCAAGGTGAGTGCTGTTCCACCTTCACTGCTGTGCTGTTTGCTTGGATTTTCTTTTCAAGACACCAGGCATTACTGAATCTTCAAAAACCTCGGAATGCACAGTGAAACTTTGCTTCACTGTGCTTAAGAAACACGACTTATGGTGGTCCTTGTCTAAATATAACAAAACAAACTTCTGTTGAGAGGTAAAATTAATAGATATTTGTAGTCCTGAAAAGGACTTTCTTTACTAACAGAAAAGAAATAGTAGCAAAATTAATTGATTTGTACAGTTCCTGCTTGTCTAATGGGAAGGTTTGTGTAATTGAATAAATTCATCACTGAAATAGCAAAACAGGTAGAAGATGAAGCTGAAAAATGGGAAACCTCCAGTGCAGGAATAGTTGTATGCAGTGTTGAGACTTCTCTGCAGAAGAAAGTGCAAGTTGGCCTGGATTGTTATACCTGTTTCAAGTTGGCCTTGAAAATGTTTTATAAACACTCAACTTGCCATTTGAAAGATTCGTAGGGAATATTAAGAGCTTTTTAAACAAAATTTGGCAGGATAACCTGCTTCTAGCTGTTAAGTTTGAACAAAATACAACCAGCCTTTCATGCTTTTACCACATCTTTCTTAGAAAAAGATGTATATGTTCTCAGAAAAAGAAGTATAAACCATCCTTATTTTGGATGGGAATATTACTCATCCCTAGAGTCATCAGAACACTTACTTGAAACAAGTCTTGCAGAAAAATGAAAATAGCTCTGTCGCCTGACTTGAGAGCAGCGCTTCTCCAAAAATAAATAGATGAAACATAAAAGCAGAGTCATTCCACTGAAACTTCAATGAAATAACCAACAGATGTAAATCTTGTGACAGTACTATGTGAAGCATCAAAATACCTTGGAGGTTTGCAACATGAAAATAACGCTGTCATATGTGTTGATTTGGGGTTTTCTGCTTGAACAACTTAGCTAGGTGCTGAAAAGCTGTTCTGCAAAAGACTTGATAAATTAATTGCTCTTTTCATCCTTGGCTTGTGAGACTTAAAGAGGTCTTAAAGGATGTGTTTTCTTCACTTCTCTGTTACTTACAGAAAAATAGGAGCTATTTCTGACAGAGGTGTTGTATGTTGTTGGTAGGTGTGTAGTAATGATGTGGAGGAGTAAAAGTAATTTACTTGTTAAAGCTTTGCTGACTGTGGGGGTGTGTCTGAAGGCATTGCTGAGTGTTTTGGTTGCACAGCTCCATTTTAGTTTAATTGCTCATTTGTTTTTGACTGCCTGAAAGGCTCTGGGGAATCTTATAGCTACTCAGAAAGAACAAAAGGCCAAAAAAAATTATTTAACAGTAAAAGTCCTCTGAAATACAAAGGTCTTGTTTCTGCTCCAAACCCTCAACTCCCAACTGTCTTCCCTATAATCTCTGCCCCAAACAAAATTATTGTTTTCTTTAGAGCCTTTAGACCCATGTGGGATCTCTGTTGCCTCCTGTGTTTAGACAAGGATCTCATGAACTGCTGAGATGGCCATAATAGAATTGGATGGTTCCTTTATTTAATGCCTTGCTCACTCTTAAAAGAGAGCTTTAAAACACAGCAGGTTTCTTAGGTTCTGAAAATGATCCTAGGGAAACCTAGGCCTTTGTGTTTTCCCTTTTGTATCCTGTTTAATGTGCTTGTTCCCTCAAGTTCTGTTAACATCCAGCAGGGCAAGTCCAGATAGACTTGCTTCAGAGGTTTTTGAAAAGAATCTGCAGCCTTTCTGAACCTACTAGAAGGATCAAAAAACCTGCAAGAACTGTATAGGTCCAGATACAAAGCCATATAAGAAGAGCCCTTTCGAAGCAGAAGGGGTCTAACCTTTGTGCCTGGCTGCCTTGAGTTCTTACTTGTATTCAGAATATTTCTCAAGGTTGCCTTCACATCTGATAATACTGCAGTTATCTAAAAAGTGAAAGTGTGTTTTGTCCTGAGTTAGTATTTGCCTGCTGAATAGGAAGAGACCCAGTTTATAACTGAAACAAAATACTTGTCACCAAACTCTGTTACAAAATAAAGCTAAAGTCAGCAACACAAGTAACTCCAATTTCAGTAATAAAAACAACTTATGCTACAGATGTTTACATGGATGTTAAGAGACTCTTGTGTAGTGACTAGTGTTTTAGATACTTGAATTTGGTATCAAGGGCCAGATCAGAGTCAGGCTTAATTGGGGGGAAGAGGGGAATAAGCTCAGTGAGCTTTCCTTTCAAGTTTTCTCTCATTTCACTTTGCTTTTCAAATACTGATCCTTCCAGAAGAAGTCTATGGGCAGGCATGGTAAATGCAATTAGAGCCAACCCGTGCTTCCAGAGCTGGAGCTGTACCATGGATGATACTACAGTTTGAGTTCTGGAAAGGTCTCTATGTCAGCATGGAGTGCAGAGTGGGCTGCCAAAAGCCTGCCAGGTTCTTCCAGCTGCCAGAGCTGTGCAGTCATTCCAACACAAGCCAGCAAGTTTAAAGTCACCACAGGGCAGCCTAACTTGCAGTTGCATCACCAGTGATATATTGCAGATGGGTACTAACCACCCTCTGCTGGTTTGCCTTTAGCTTAGCAGGCACATTAAAGTTCTGCCAGCTTTCTGGAGTTCTGTAGCCTGACCTGGCCCAGAGTTGTCACATGCTGTGTACCGAGTCAGCTGGCTTGGAATGATGGCTCTAAGGTTGAAGGAAAGCAACTGAGCTGAATGTTTTGGTTTTAATTAAAAATATTATAGCAATACCTTGAGGGATTGGTGGGTGGTTTTTTTTGCTGGGTATGCCAATATGTTGGTTTGAAATCATCAATCTAGTTCCTCTGGACAAATGTGTTTTCCTAAGTAAAGCTCCTTAACAAGGGATGCATGTTCCCACAGTAGCAGAGTTATATAAAATAATACCAGTTTAACAAAACTGATGATTTTGAGAAACTGCTTTTAGGTCCTTGAATTACAGGTGCCGAGAGGCCAACCATTTGTATAATTTCCATTATTGCATGACTGATTAAAATGGCTCCAGTGTATTAGAAGTAATGTGGGTTTACTCTGCATCACTCCTGAGTAGAACTAATCCAACAGGACAGCTGCTGGAGGAAGAAGCCATGCATAGGTTAGAGGTGGAAATTTTGCTTTTCATCTGTTTGGATCAGTAACTGCAAATCTTCACAAAGCTCTTTGCAGGCTATTACAGCAGTTGCTGCCATAGTTGATACATTTCTAGTTTTGGATAAACTGCAAATTAAAATGTATATATTCATAATGTCAAATAGATCAAAACTTACTTCTGTGCAAGAATATCTCAGAACTGGACCAGCCATGCAGAAGCTTATGCACTGCCATAGGAAATATTTCTAAACAAAAGAGACACTACTGGGAGTAGCTGTATAACATCTAAAGAATGCTTACAAACAATTACTGTGTTTTGCTTTAAAATGAGCTTGAAAAGACATAGCTTTACTGTTGGCTTTTCCTTCTCAGGCCGTGGAGTCCATCCAGGCTGAAGATGAGAGTGCCAAGCTGTGCAAGCGCAGGATTGAGCACCTGAAGGAGCACAGCAGTGACCAGCCGGCCGCTGCCAACATGTGGAAGAAGAAGCGCATGGACCGCATGATGGTGGAGCATCTCCTGCGCTGTGGCTACTACAACACAGCGGTGAAACTGGCCAGACAAAGTGGCATCGAGGTGGGTGCCACTGGGGACTCACTTGCTCACAAAATGGTACTAGAGAGGAAGTTGGAAAATGAGAACAAGCTGCTTAACCTCATAGCAGTTATTTTTATGTATTGGTGTGCCTTCCTGGCTAGTGTTTATCTGTTAATCTTTTTAGGCTTGAGTTTGTTCTCCTTACTTGGCATAAATTGTGTTTTAATGTATTAAATAAGTCAAAATTGAAGGCATCATTTTTAGTCACAAATTAAATGCTTTTAGATAAACACCTTTCTCTGTTAAAACTCAGATTAATTCTCAACTATCATACAAAATATCTTGTTAGAGGCCTTTAGGCTGCTGATTAAGCAGGTGGTGGAGCTTCCCATCTGTCTAGGCCCACTCAGCTGATACGTGTAGGTGACCAGACTGAGCAGAACAGCATTTGCTGATTGCAGGAGCAACTGTTCTATTGTATCATCCCACTGTTTAGTGCACTGAGAGGAAGGCTGGCTTTTACTTGGGAAAAGAAATTTTGATACATGATCCTAAGAACATTTTGCTGGTTTGCTTGTTCCACCATTTTGTGATTGTTGCTTTCCTTTTCACTGGTTTGCTATTTGGTTTTGCTTGGGCTCGCAGTGGGTTATGAAGTGTTTGCAGTTTGTGTACTTTGGTGTAGCTACTTTATGCAGAGCAATGAATCCTGATTGTGGTCCTCTGACAACCATGAGGACATGAAAACTGATTTTTAAAGAATTTGCTTTTTGTCTAGAGAAATCATGTTTTGCAGATTTTAGGTAGCCTTTGCTATTTGATCCTGAGTGATTCTTGAATCCTGTTTTGATACTCCTGATTCCAGAAGGTATGCAACTCTTCTAGTTAAAATCTTACTCTTATGAAGATGAATTCTCTTACATGACTTACGTACTTTACCTTTCTTAGGCAGAATAGTTGAGCACATCTCTCTCATTTTGTTGGGGAAATAAGATATTTTTTTTCCTGATGTCAAATTAGAGCATATGAACTTGTTCTTTGTCGTGTAACAGGGACCTATTTGTCATGTGTCTCTTATTCCTTGGCTGCTTTACTGTCTAATCCTGTTCAGCCAGCAGCAATTTCAGTAAATGCCAAATAGGAAATAGCCTGTAGAGGCTGAATAGAACTGAGAGAGGAAGTGGGTTACAAAGTATTAATAGGAAATAGTCCTGAAAAAATCAACTGAAGAGGCTGTTGTGCCTCCCTAGTGAAGTAGCCCGTGCATGTGAGTCAGAAATACCCAAGGCAATTAGCTGGGATAGCTGCAGCTTGACTGGTCAGCAGCTCTCCCACTTCTGGTAGATGTTTCCCTCTGTTTTGAGCAGGAGCTCATCTCTGCTGAATCATCATGTTACTGCACCTACTAGGTCTGCTGAAAAAGCACTATGGAAATATTTCCACTTTCCTAGCAAGCTCTGTTATGCCTGATTAAGTAATGCTCAGCTTTGGTTTGGACATGAGCATGGAAGTCTTCATGACATACTGCAAGACCCTGTGGTAAAAGCATCATACTTAAAGCTTTTCATTTTGTTTGTTCAATAGAAATTTTTGTGTTAAAAAACAAGTTTTAAATAAGATTATTTACCTTCTGCCTGCAAGCCTAACTCTTCTAATTTGCATAACATCAGAGTAATAACACAGAACATAGTTGCATGTTGAATGCACTGAGGCCTTTTTTGTTCTAGTTCGCTCAAATGATGCATTTTAGTTGGTGTTATGGTTTGTTTTGGCTTAATGAAGATAAGGCTTCCCTCAGTTTCCCTGCTTTGCACTTGGTCTGACTGTATGGCAATCTTTGTGAACAGCTTCTACAGAGTATGATACTGGGACTTGTTTGTTCCACAGAATTTGTGGTTTTGTTGGCTTAGGAAGACAGCAGCTTTGTTTCTTTTTGTTCCTTTCTTGCTAAAGGATGTGAGCATTGAAATGTTCTCTAATGCTTACAAAATACCATTTTATTCTCTCATCCCAAGTAATCTTTGTTTACTGTGGTCTCACCTGGCATTTTGATTAATGTCCCCACCACCACTCTTGTCGTGATTTTGTTACCACTGGGTAGACATTATACCCCAAGTAAGAGCCTGAAAAAAAATACTGTTATTGTTCAGCTTGTCCAGCAGGCAGAGGTGAGGCTGGTGCACAAGTTAAGCATGGCCCAGTGATGTTCTCTTGTAGCAAAGACAATTGAACAGCACTCTGGGTTGCCCTGGGATAAGCAGCAGCAGCAGAAGGGAGGTCATCCAGCCTCTCTACTCAGCACTGGTCAGACCCAGTGGGGTGCTGTACCCAGTTCTGGGCTCCCCAGCAGACACAAGGACTTGTGGAGTCTCCCTGTACTTGGAGATGCTCAAAACCAGACTGCAATGGGAAAGATCCCAAGTAACCTGTTAGGGGTGACCCTGCTTTGAGCAGGAAGACTACACAAGTTCCAGAGATCTGAACCTCAACCATTCTGTGATTCTGTTCCTCTGCTCTGTGGGACAAATGGCTGAGGCGCCCTTTGCTGCTCTTTGAGAAGGCTGAAGGAAGCAGCTTTTTCCAGTTCAGTTGTAGCTTGGGGATCCCAGTTAAACACTTTCCAGTAGCTGTTAGACCAGTCTTGGGAGCAAGTCTCAGCTTGCCTGATTGAAGTTTCTTGTGTGGCTCCTGAATGTGAGAGACCTGCAGAGCTGCCAAGGTGCTTCATGGGTGAAGCAGGTCAGAAAGGATTCTGCTTCAGTGACCACAGGGAAACCATTAAATCATCCCAATGTTTGAGCAAACTGTCTGCTGTGTGCTATTGGCAAAGATTAACTGTGTGCCATAGTGTACAATTCTAGTAGTTTTTGATGGTCTGTGACAAATTTTAGGCTATTTTCTAAATTAATTACCTCCATAGGAATGATAGGCTATAAAATCTTGTAATAGAAGATAAGTGCTTAAAAACCATGATTATAAACTAGGAAGCAAACAGAATGGAAAGCAGTGCTGGGTGTAAAAAATTATAGGGAAATTTTAAATATCAGAGTTTATTCCTTAGTTGAGCAAGTTCTTACTTTGGGCATAAGGCATTTATACAGCATAAAGTTATGGCAATATAAGAAATAAATTCCAAACATCAAATATTTGTTATATGTCTTTAAAGAAAAGTAGTGCTGCTTGGGAAAGTAAACCAGAATGTGTCTAAGATTAAAATAAAAGCTGACAGTCAAAGACAGAAATGCTTCTGCCAAAGTAAATATGGGGTAGGGGGGATGCTATTGTGGACTGTTTTCTTGATGTCTTCTGGCTCCATAATGATGTGAAAAACAGTTTGGGTTGAAGATACAAACTAGATGTTATGGGTTTTTTTGTTGCATATGAATAAAACTCATCAGCATAGGCTTATTAGAATAAATGGAATCAAAATAAGGTCATTATTGCAGTATAATGCCACATCAATATAAAACTGCCTATTTTCATCTGCAGATTCATATTTTCAGCTAGCTGGCAAGGTTGTCTGTTAACTTCAATTTTGTTATTTCATGTTCTGCTATACTGCTATCTCATTCCCGTGCCATTAATTGATATGCAAATTTAGTTTAGGAAGAGGGGTGTTCCAGTAGGAAGTTGGTTTCTGTTTGTAGATAAATTTTATAATTAAGCAATGTATGTGGTACTTAGTGTACTGTTTCTGGAGGTGGTGGGGTTTAAAATTGTATTTGTTTTTCCAGCCCTTTCCTTAATAGGCTAGGAAGAAAAAATAAACATGTAAAGTGTCTTTACATTCTTTGCTTAATTATGTATAGCTGTAGTGATTTTTGCCTGTAGGATTGAAAACAAGCCCAGATTCTGAAGCTTCCAGTCTCCCTTATCATATGCTGTAAATCCTCTTTCCATCTTTGCTTAGCTTATTTTAGTAAAAGAATGTATCTCCTTGCCTTACTGCTCAAGCTGTACAAAAGCTGTACAAGTGGCAATGTTTTTTCTGTGAAGGATAGCATAAATTCAACCTAATTCTTGGTATGAATTAGGTTTGCTCCCTGCCCCAACACACCTAATTCTTGGTGTGTTGCGGCAGGGAGCAAATTTTTCAAAAATCTGTGATCCACTGAGGAACAGAGGAGTTACTGCACCCTGGGCAGGGTGGGCAGTGACACTGTAATGTGGGCAGTTAAATGCTTGAGTTGAAAAAACTCTTAAATAGCTTAAAACTTGTGACTTTCACCTTAAATCAGGGATTGCGTATATCAATTAAAATTCTGCCAATTAGTGTTCTTAGATCAGTAATTAAGTACATGCATCATCCCTCAAGAAACTTAATTAGCCCTTTGCATTCATACCACAGTGTGCTTTTTGCTTTTGAGAGCTGAGGGGTGGGGGGGAAATGAGTATTCCATTGACTTGAGGAGTTTGGTCTAGACATATGACCATTGTCAACGCTGATTGGTATTAGAAGGGCTTCTTGACACTTCAAGTATTGACAATTGACACAGGCCCAAAAAGATAATAATTTTCTTGAAGTGGGAGTTCAGGTCTCCAGTTATTGTCAGTGGTTTCCTTCCTGAGCTGAACTTCTACATCTGTGGTAATGGTTATTCACTGGAGAATGTCAAAACAGGACAGATACTGAAAAGCCATTCTAAAAGTATTTGTCTTTCAAAGTAGTAAATACATTTATTTTAAAAAATTAATTTTGTTTAAATAAGGAATAGTAATCATTAGAAAAACTGATTATCTTTCATTCTTCTCTCCCTCCCGTTTGGTCCAGTTAGTCTTTTTTACTGCATCATTGCAGCTTCAGTTTTTGTAAAACTGTTTTTGGAGGGATTAGCCTAACTAGAAAAGATACCTGCTACAAATTCAAGCGTGTTCCACTCTCTTAATTTTGTTACAGAAAGCTGTGAAATCTTATTTGATGTCCTGTGGTATAAAAGGAACTTGAATTCTTAAAGTCAAGCTTCATGGCTTTTGACCAAGTATCTGATCTCTTCTTTTTCCTATTCTATATCAGTGTTCCTATTTTCAACCCCAAAGCTGAATGTTCTTGCCTTGCTTTAGAAAAGTGTTCCTCAGCACTGTGATATGGATCCTTCAGCTGACACCTCAGTAGAATGCTGCTAAGGATTTCTGTCTGCTACGGGGCAAAATCTTCCTGAAGCTGCTCTTTTTGAAGTAATCCATTCCCTGAATAGCTGCTTCTATTTGATAACTCTCTCAGAAAATGGGAGATGGAAAATAACCTGCACATTTGAGAATCACAAAAAGGAGCAGTATTAAGTCTTAACTCTAAAGTTAAAAGCTGAATAAACACATTTTTAACAGTCATACAGATGTACCTTTATCCTCCTTGTTAAGATGCATAGTCTGAGAATGGCTTGTAGGCAAACACACACATATGTATTAAAGTAATTAATCAGAACACATTTATATTCATAACAGTTCAATTTCAAATAGGTAAATAATATTCATCATAATGCTTGAATGTATTATTTACTTTGCTGTCATGCAGAACATAGCCAAGCTGACTTTCCAGATGCAGGCTGAATGGTAAAAGGTGTCTTTTGCCAGAAGCTATTTGTGTCCCTCTCCTGTGACTTGCTGTTCCCACACTAGAGATGTTACAGGAAAACTCTGTGTGAAGGAACTCCTCAACTGGCATAGCTGATTTAAAGGTGCCAGGATTTTAGCTTGTGCTGCTTGGAGTTACCTGCAGCACCAGGCTATAGAGAGCTGCTTGAAAACTCCTTTAAATGTGTTTTGGCTGTACCTAGTGTAGGCATGGCAACTTTGAGTAGATGGCTGTAATGAATGTCTGGGTGTGTTCATCTGAATTTCAAAGTGCTGCAATTCCTGCACAGCCTTACATCTGCAGTTTGTCTCAAGAAGCATCTTGAGGAATTAGAATTATGTAAATGTGGAATAGTCAAGATCGAAGCAGATAACAAACTTCCTCATTACGAATCATTTGACACTTCAAAAGCCAGCAACATGAACTGTGCTGTGATGTTCAACATCTTGGTTTTTTCAGTCTGTTTAGACAAAGTGGGTTACCTGTAGTGTATCATAACTGAGCTAATTTATTACAAAATACTTACTCTGGAAGGCTGGTGATGCAAGAAAAATTCTTGAATTAAATTTGATCTAAATGGGGAATGGTGTTATCACCTGGAAATTACCCAAGAGTAGAAAGGTTTGGGTTTAGTTATGCCTCTTCTTACTGTCCTTTCTTCCTGCCAGACATTGCTTCAAAGTATAAATCTTACCTCACATTTAACACTTGCTCTTACTGCTACATTAGATAACAGGATGATGTTTTATTAGAGAATGTGTGTAGCTGCTAAGACAGACTGATCCTGCATGGACAAAAGCTGCAGGGCTTGTACTCCACTAGCAAAGCAATGGGTGCCTCTCCTCTGCTTGAAGAGGCTATGACAGAAAATGAAGCACTTTTTTTTCTGCCCAATGATGCATCTTAAGCTCTAGAGGCTTTGTCACACTACTGTAGTGTAGTCATTTATTACTGTACTTAGCATGGTATAACATGCTGATGGGTAAAGGTGCAGCCATTTGCTGAGCTACAAAAATTGCTGAGGCAGGAGCAGAGGATGCATTGGGAAAACAGATTGCTAATAACCAACCTCAGTGCTTGCTCCAACTCTGAGGCTCCTCCAAGCAGCTTGTGTCCTTGAGTGAAAGGAGGTGGATGAAACACTGCTTTGTGCTTGGCTCTGGAGCAGCCAGTGCCAGGATATGGATAGTTTTGGTGACCACATTTTAGAGAGTTACTGGAAAAACTGGATGGAGGGAGAGGATGACTGGAAAAATGTTATGGGTAGGTACTTTGGGTATGTGTGAGAGCAGAGGTCAAATACCAAGGAGTTTTGTAGTCTAGTCAGAAAAATTGAAGTTGGACATAAGTTTAGAACATGAGTTCATCACTAGAACTAATTAACAAAAGTACCAGTATCCTCTATAATATTTTACAAAGACCATGTTCTTCTGACAGACACTAAGATCCTGGGATCCTTCAAAAACAACCAGGCAGGACTAAAAGGTCTGTGCTATGCTGGGGCTATGGAAGATGCTCTCATGTGAAAGCTTGACTGTACACCATGGGCACTGTGTTTATTCTGTAGACAAAAACATTTCTGGCTCTTCTGTTGATGAGTCTGTGGTTTGGCTGTCTGTTTTTGCATTTTTCCCCAGTAAGTAGCTCTCCAGCTGCCTTTGAGTAGGACCTTCTGTCAGTTACTCTCTTTAGTTTCTCTCTAATCCTGTTCATGTGAGTAACATTATAACACTTAATAGTAGCTTAATGATCTTCAGACAATGTTCTTTTACGAGCAGAGAGTAAGGAAGCCCTTCACTGTTAATTTGTGCCCTACTTTAACTGGTCTTCAGTAATTGTGGTGTTGCTGTATTGTCACCACCTATGCCATTATTTTCTTAATTTGTGTCTCCCTTCAATGTTAGTGCACTTCATACATACCCTTGAAGAAACTGTTACTCCAACAGCCTTTTATTCCTGCCCTTGTATAGGAGCAGAGGAATTGGATTGTGGTCCCAATTCCTGTTACTGCCATCACAACCACCTGCACTGTCCCCCTCTTCACCTGCACCTGATTTTTGCTTCCTGCACTTGTTTTCAAGTAGGCAGTGTGTCTGTGCTGTTCTCCAGGCTTCCTGCTCCTGCCAAGTGATGCCTCTTTCACTGTTTCCCACTGTGGAAATACACTGATCTCTTCTTTCCCAGCTGCTCCTGTGGTCTTACCTTGTAACTCCTTGTGTTGGCCTTCTCCCTGAGTTGTGTAAGAGCAATCACTGCCTGACATGATGCCTGCATTTGCTGTGTGTTCATCACAGGGGAAATTTTAACAAATGAATAGATTAATACAGAAGACTAAATTGACCTCTTCATTTGTAACTGTTCATTAGTGCATTTCTTTTTCACTTCCATAGAACTAAATTATACTGAAGGTTGTGTTGCTGTGGAGAGTATGAGTAGTCATTAAAATCTTAACACAGCTTTTTCTGAAGTTGTTGTTTGAGTGATCTAAGTGTTTATTGTATTTCATATACAAGTAGTTTACCATGCTGCTGAACACTGAAGTGCATCAGCAAAGGCTTTTTTATGAGGATAGTGCTCTTATGCATGTAATGTGTGCAGATAGGTAGATATTCAATCTTATTAAAGCTGTTATTGGTACATACTCTTGGCAATGAGCCATTGATAGCTTGAGGCATACTGGCCTATTTTCAATTTCATATTGATGCTAGTAAGCAATTAAAAATAAACAATTTGCATTTTGAAAAAATACATAAACAGTATCTTAATGATATTATGAATTACTTGTTTAATACAACAAATAGCCTATTTTATGATGCTTTTTTCCACCGAGGAAACTTACTTTTCTACAAAATGCTGCCTTTTCTCACTGAATCAGATCTTTTATTTTATCTTGTTTAAGACTAACATTTAGTTTTTGATTAATTAATCTTGTTTTGAAAATAGCTTATAGGAGATTTGAAAATATCAAGTATGGGGTGTTCTAGTACCCATTTCTGGTTGGTTTTGAGCCCTGTTAAAAGATTCACATTTCTAATGGGAAATATTCTGGGAGTTAATACATAAATGTTCATATGAATTATAAGGGATTTTATCCTACATTCCTTCTGATAGCTTTCCAGACTTGTGACTGGAGATCTCATAAAGTAAAAGTACTTCAGCTCATGTGCATAGTGAAGACCACTGGAGAGGAATGACTTGACTTGATTGCTCCAAATTTTAAAATGTTAGATAAAACTCCTCATGTGAACACTACATGGATATCTGTAGTTATTTTACTACTGCAGAAAAGATGTTTTTGTTCTTTTTAAGTAATTTCACATATGATCTCATGCAAAGTTGCTATTTTTGTTGCATCTGGTGCTGAAAATTCTGAGCAGCTTTCCTGGTGAATTTAGAGCCACACATGTAGAGCTCTGGTTTTTTTCCAGGACATGCTGAATTCTCTTAATTGTGCACAGTCTAAAGTTACAGCCTTAGTTGGGCTTTAAATTCAGTTTAAATTCACATTTTTATATATATTTGCCAGTTTGGTTCACAACTTTATAATAGATGTAGCTGTGTTTAATTTTAAATTCATGTGAAGCTTATATATCTGCCAGTTAAACCAAATTACCTAACTGCCTTTATACATACCTTATCATTATTTCACAGCTATTATTCTTCACAATATTTTTGTGAATCACTTTTTCTTTTCTGTGACACAACCACATAAATTCATTAAATCCTGGACCCATTTTCCTTGTTCTCTTAGTTTTGGTGCTTCAGACGAGTGTTCATTTTTGCTGCAGTCTTTCTCTCCAGTGAGGACAGGCCCTGCTGAGGAGGGCACCCTGGCAAGGAGTGAGCTGGGCCCATGAGAGCTGAGCCCACGAGAGCTGGGCCCACGAGAGCTGGGCCCGTGAGAGCTGGGCCCGTGAGAGCTGGGCCCACGAGAGCTGGGCCCGTGAGAGCTGGGCCCGTGAGAGCTGGGCCCGTGAGAGCTGGGCCCATCAGAGCTGGGCCCATGAGAGCTGAGCCCACGAGAGCTGGGCCCACGAGAGCTGGGCCCACGAGAGCTGGGCCCACGAGAGCTGGGCCCACGAGAGCTGGGCCCACGAGAGCTGGGCCCGTGAGAGCTGGGCCCACGAGAGCTGGGCCCGTGAGAGCTGGGCCCGTGAGAGCTGGGCCCGTGAGAGCTGGGCCCACGAGAGCTGGGCCCACGAGAGCTGGGCCCACGAGAGCTGGGCCCGTGAGAGCTGGGCCCGTGAGAGCTGGGCCCGTGAGAGCTGGGCCCGTGAGAGCTGGGCCCGTGAGAGCTGGGCCCGTGAGAGCTGGGCCCGTGAGAGCTGGGCCCGTGAGAGCTGGGCCCGTGAGAGCTGGGCCCGTGAGAGCTGGGCCCGTGAGAGCTGGGCCCGTGAGAGCTGGGCCCGTGAGAGCTGGGCCCGTGAGAGCTGGGCCCGTGAGAGCTGGGCCCGTGAGAGCTGGGCCCGTGAGAGCTGGGCCCGTGAGAGCTGGGCCCGTGAGAGCTGGGCCCGTGAGAGCTGGGCCCGTGAGAGCTGGGCCCGTGAGAGCTGGGCCCGTGAGAGCTGGGCCCGTGAGAGCTGGGCCCGTGAGAGCTGGGCCCGTGAGAGCTGGGCCCGTGAGAGCTGGGCCCGTGAGAGCTGGGCCCATCAGCTCCTGCTCCCGCTCAGCAGAGAGTCCAGAAGCTGTTCAGAGGAGGGGATGTGCACAAACGTGCTTGGGATGTTCTTACTGAGAACCCATCTGAGCAAATGGGATCCAGCTTTTATGTTGGCCAGGAGTATGTATCTAGTAATCATCATCATAAAGGCATCCTCATTCCTCACAGTATTTTATACCTAATAATTGGAGTTCTGTACAGAATCATAGGGTTGGTAACCTCTCTCCCTGGAGGCACTTGCAGCTTTAAAAGAAGCAGTGATATTTTAAAAGCTATATATATGTAAATCAGGCAGAGCACAGGGTGATGGATAGCTGTATTCTTGTTTAAATAAGTATCTCTGCTTTCACTAAAGTGACTTCAGCCTTCATGTGCAGTTTTCTCTAATAATAAATGTCTTTCTCTGGAGTTTTCACTGTTGTAATGGAATTAAATAGTTCTTTTATGATAAAGTTCACCCAGTGTTGAGATAGTTACCCTTGTAAAACCTGGTTAGTGACTGTTGTACAGAAGGGAAAGTTAGTTCACTTTAGTCCAATACCAATTTTTTAAAGCAGAAATTATAAAATCCATGTGGCACTCCCTGGTTTGTACTGTGCTCTCCCCTTGAGTGTCTGGATAATTGTTGCTAATACTTAATGGAGTGTATTCTCCTCCTTGAGACATTTAGTAGTGAAAAAACACAGTACAGTTGTAAAATTAAATGAAAGTTTCATGTAAATCATTCTTCCTGCCCAACCTCAGGTATTGTGTATTTGTAATCAAGTGATTTAGGCAAAGTTGTGACAAGGCCCAGGAGGCTGGAAATCTGTGCTAAGAGTTATGGTTTGATCCAGCACTGAAATCATCAGTGTGTGGGGTAGGGTTCTCCTTCGTTCTGCAGCACTGGCAGGAAAGTATTGCAGCCCCAGTTTCAGTGTGAAAGCTGAAAGTGTGAAATGAAGGGAGATGTTACTGTTATAAAGAGGGTAATTAAAGAGTTTAGAATTCCTTTTTAGTTTATATACAAGTCAGAAAACATTTGCAATGGTGCTGAATACTGTGTCATTTCAAAGGGGAGTGTGTGGCAACAGATTTCTTGCTTCTGCTTTTCCTGCACCTGCAAAATCAAGTGGCAGTATTTCTCTAAAATTGTGTATTTACATTTACTCAATTTTATATGTAAATTATATAAGAGAGGCACTTTGTAGCAGCCTGTGAAATCTTAATCCTGTTTTAGGAGCTGAGAAAGACAATGTGTCTGTGTGGTCTGCAGCCTGTACATCTTGGAATTGCAGAATACTTTTAGAAAGTTATTCAGGATTGGGGTCTTAACAGGGATTTTTTTGACTGGAACATGAGACACTTGTTACAAATGCTAAACTGGTTCCTGCCCGTCCAAGATGAGGCAGACAAGTTGTGCTCCTGACTGGGCTGTGTAGCAGAGCTGGGCTAGTTTTGATAAATCCTCCTTTCTTCTGTTTCCTTAGTCCTAGCTAAGGAAGAAGCACCAAGAGCAGGCACTACCAGGAAAGATAGGAAAGTATGATTGGATTAAAAAAGCAAACCTGTGTGGCATGTGGGGTTTTTAAAGGTTTATTGCCTAATTGTATCTTAGTATTTTTGTAGTAATCAGTCTGCATGATTAAGACTTCTAACTACTTCTAATCAAATGCAAAAGCTATTCCTGTCTCTACAAAAGGATTTCTTAATGCCTTTTTTATATTGTTCCTTAACTTTCTATCAAGTCAACAGAGAAGAAAATCCTATTTCTTGATGCCATTTAAATGTAATTGTTGGTTCTGAAAGAAACTCTTTTAATTTAAAATGTTCTCCTCTGTTTTCTGGATACATACTGCCTATTTAATAGAGAAGGCTGCCAAGCTTTGACTTCTTTTGGCAGCCACAAATCTAATTAGCATTTCTGTTACATAGAACCTGTTTCATTTTAAATTTTCAAATGCAATGTAGAAATTCTCTTTTTATTTAAGAGTTTTTTCTCCCTCAGCAGCAATTGCAGTCTTTTTGCTCATAGTAGGGGGCTGCTATACCAACACCTGATTGATAAATACAGATAGCTGGGATTCTCTTACCAGCTCATGGGCTTATAACAAATGCTGCCCTTATGCTTCTTTATGTTTTTTTTGTAATGAAGCTTAAACTATAAAAAACTAACAAATGAGATTAAACCAGTGATTTGTTTCTGCTTAGCACATCCAGCCCTTTTTTGATGTAAAAGCCAATGCTTTTAATTTGGTGTAAAACCAAATGCTGCTCACTAAGAGAGCACATAGCTCAAATAAGCTTGAGGAGATACATGGAGATGTTATTGTTTGTAACTTCAATGGAATTGTCTTTCCACTCAGCAGCTGTATGGAAGGCAAGCAGGATAATTAATATGACTGCAATATGTGTTAAGCTACTTACACAGATGAGTTAATGGGCAAGAAGTTTTTAAATGGTCACTTTATCATGCACAGGGGAGTAATGCACTTTCTTTCCACTTGAGCATATCATCAGGAAAACTTCAGCCCAGCAAAAAGATTCTTCTCATGTTCTTGTAGGAATACTTTAAAAATACTGTTGTGGAGCGGGTTGGCATTCTTTCAGTCCATTTGCCAGCACATTGATAAAATAGATATTTTTTTTTTCAACCCTAAGGGTATGGAAAGAGCCCATTAAAGTCCAGTCTCAGTGTTGTTCTGTAAACTTGTGGCTGTCTGAATTCTGAGCCCAGTGTGACTTACCTGGATTTGATACCAGTAGAGCTGCAGGAGGCCCTTTATTCTTTTGATGGTAAATGGTTTTGTTGGTCATACAACCTACAAAATAAATGTTAATGCTTTGGTTTTCAAATTCAAATAATGAGAGAAAGATTTAGTAAAAGCTGCAAGTTTTGCTGCAGTTTAGAAATACATGTGGCTTGTGTAAATTTCTGTAAATAACCATTCTGATAACCCTAACATGATTTAGTTCACTTTGCCAATAGTATTAGACTTCCTGTATTTATAAGGAAAAGCTGGCTAATGAAATGCCAGATGTGAATGTGATATATAGCTGATGCTAGTTCTGGTTTTCAGCTTTTCCTTTGGAAGGTAGAACTTCTAAGATTAAGTATATTCAGCTGTTCTGACAGATTAAAATGCCATCTATTTCTGAGAGTGGTTTTGTTCACTAGAGCTTTGGTAATATTGGTGATATTAAGCATGTCAATTATAAAAAAGTCTGCAAGACTCTAGGTTTAATCTTTTTCTTTTTTTCTTTTCTTTTCTGTTTTGTTCTAGTTCTGTTATGTAACTAGACTCAGAGGTCTGTTGTCACTATCAGAACAGTCCAGTCCATGGAAATATCCTGTAATGTCTTTTTTGCAAAGTACAATTCTAAAATCCAGAAGTCCTGAGAACAAATTCTTTTGTATCTCTGTATTCCAGCTAAGTTGAAGAATTGTTGTGTAAAGTATGAGTACAATTTAACAACACCTTCCTTCCTTTTTTGTTTTTTGAAGGATTTGGTAAATATTGAGATGTTTTTGACTGCTAAAGAAGTGGAAGAGTCATTGGAAAGACAAGAGACTATGACTTGTTTGGCTTGGTGTCATGACAACAAATCCAGACTCAGAAAAATGAAGGTATGAAAATACAACATTTTGCTTCATCTGTTGTCTAAACTACATGGTGGATGCTGGATGTGGTCAGTATGTTTTAAATTACAGGTCTTGTCTAAAAGTAAGGACAGTAAGTATAAAAAGTCCTTACAAGGCATAGGTAGTTGGTCCTAAATAGGCTCACAAATGTCAGACCTGGAAGGGAGTGATAGGTCATTTTCTGGATTCAGTGTTGTCTCAACAAATTGTACTCAAATAAAATACCATACTCAGTTGGGTTTAGTGTAATTTGAAAACAAAGGCAGAATTATGTAGTGTCTCTGTGCACATAAATTGAAATTTATAGTTCTGTGCATCCTGCTGAGACTTTAACCCTTAAGAATGTGTCTTAAGAATGAAATTAGGTGAAATTAATTGGTAATCTCTGCTCTCACGTTTAAAATTTCTGAGAGAAATTTGATGCAGATTTTAGTCTTAGTAATTTTTAACTCTTGAATATAAGAAGACAGAACTTGAGAGTAAAGAATTCACTTGCTGTGAGAAAATACAGAAACAAAAGCTGGAATCTAATCAAGCAATGAACACAAAAAGTCTTCCTCAAGCCATCGAATACCATGAGCTGAACATGCTGGGTACTTGTTGCTCTGCAGTCCACTTAAATTTCCTTGTGTCTTAAATTATGCGTTTCAAAACATGCTGTAATCTTTTATAGGGCTTGCAGAAATCTGTTTTTAACTGATATTTACCAAAATCCCTGCCTCCGTTAGAGAAGTTTTTCTCTTATTTTTTTAAACTAAGTGCTTTCTTTAACCAAAAATGTTTGAGTGCACTTAACGATAAACAAGGAGTGACATTCTCTGTCACTCAGGGGCGCCAAACTGGGAACGAGCCAGACACAGGATGCAAAAGTCAATTGGGCAGTGATTACTCTAGAGAAAATGATGGTCTTGTTATGGAAACCATTAAAGGAAAACCAGAATTGGTATGTAAACCACATTGCATAATTATACTGCTAAAAAAATCCCCCTTGTGTAATCTTAAAATGTTAAATAATACAAGACATATAATCTGAATGTTTTACTTTTTCATCACCAATTTTCAACAAGCAGTAAATAAGGAAGACTCTTCCCCATCCTTTTTTTGAAAAACAAAATACAACAAAAATCTATTTCTGCAAGCCCTATGCTTTTTTTGTTTTCTTTTTTTTATTTTTTAATCAAACAAAAACCAAAGCTAAGGCTTTGAGAGATCAGAGTTGGAAGAAGAGAAATTCCTATGCTTCTTTTTGAAACACAAACATTTCTGCTGCTTCTAGTTGCTTAGCTACTCATCACTTTTCATGTTCTCAAGTCCCAGCCACCACCTACCTGAACACAAGCCTTATCTAAAATCTAAACTGTTTGGTGGCCTGGGAAAGCAGTCATGTAATCTTTACAGATGTGAGCTATCTGAAATCTTGTGAAGAGCTGCTGTGGGATTGTTTGAAGGTACACAGAGTTGGAATATGCATCATCTGATTGTCTGGGACTCTCTGCTTCTAGTTACACTTGTCTGTAGAACCCCTGGGGCCATTGGCTTGCACCTTACTTGAAAATTCATTTGTTTGACATGTGGGTTTTGCTATGGAAACATCCTAGCAAAAGAGGAAGCTCTGGGATTTAGTATCATTAGCAATTAAAAAGCTTGATCAGATTTTTAGTAGAAACAAGCTTATTTAAAATTCTAGATGAGGAGTTTTGTAGATTTGGTTAACAAAGTATTTTGAAATAGTCCTATTGAAAATCTCAAGAAGGGAAATTTTGATTTTCTCCTAAATCTGGGCTTGAATATAGAAAAATGCATATTTGGAAAATATTTTTTTCTGTTCCTTAAACAGGTTAGTTTTAACATATGAAAGAATGCATCATTTTTATGTTCAAATGACTTATGTTTTAAATCTTAAATCAGCAGTTGTTGCAATGTGTGCATTAGTCACCTGAGGCAGCTAACTGATAGAAATTTGGAATTGCTCAAATTCCTGCTGAAGACACTGAGGAATTTTGATGTGTCTGTGCTGATGGACAATAAACAAAAGGCAACTATTCATTAGAAACATGGTTGAAGAAAAAACACTCAGCAAGTGGAGTAGAGGAACACAGGGAATAGAGTTCTTTACATGATTCAGAGGACTTTGGGGTTTCATTATTTTCAGAAGGTAATAAAACAGTTGACTGTGTCCCTATAAAGAAGCATAGTGATTTGTTCTTTTATGGGGGGAGATCTTTTTCTTTTTAATTCCACATATTCCAAGTTTTTTTATAGATTTTGTGAACTGGTGATGGAATTTGATTTAAAGGGACACTCTCAACTTCATTAGGCTTCAGATTTTACCTTTTTCCATAAACAGGTAAATACCACTTGGTTTTGTTGTTTGAGACTTGTTTCCAGCATGGCTTTTAGATGTTTGACAACAGGAGTGGGATAGAAGCTTGAAGAAAGGCAGGGAGGGAATTGCAGCAACTTAAACTTTGTGCTGGTTTTTGTTAATACTGGGATTTTTCAAAAGACATTCAAAGGCTTGATTCTTCCTTACAGTCTTCTGGGTAGACCTGTCTAAATTGAGCACATAGCCCCAAACTCCTGCTGACTCTACTACTTTAAATTGTGAGAAAGTGCAAGGAAGCCACCTATTACTCTCATTTGTGTCTCAGGTAACAAGGCTTTCAGTCATTAGGAAAAAGTTCATCCCTGCTGAAGTTTTACAGGAGGCAAGAGGAGGAGGATTTTGTTTGCTTTTATGGAATTCTGTGCTGATCTTGTCTGTAGAGTCAGCATTTCAACTTTTTTTGCATGAATGCCTAAAAGCAAGCAAACCAGGTTGCATGTTATTAACACTTTGTTTTTTGTTGTGCACACACAGTCATTAACAAACCACGTGGTGCAGCTTTGGCACCATCTAAGACCCTGTCTTGTCTTTCATCTCAGAGCTGTCTGGAGTTCAGCCTAAGGATTCAGGAATTCATTGAACTCATTCGACAGAACAAGAGACTGGATGCTGTGAGGTATGAAATTAGGATGCTTTCCAAACAGTTTTCTTAACAAGATGGTATTATGCTTCATTAGAAGCATGTGATTATTGTTGCAACACCCAGAAGCCCTGTAAAGCCTTGAAGGGTCTCCCCTGGTATTGTCATCAGTCTTTGGATTTAAGCTGGGCTTGGACTTTCTTTAAAGGCAAAGTGTCATTCCACAGATGTACCTTCTTAAAGAATTGGTGTTGTCCCTGAAACTCTGTGTCTTATTCTTCAAAATCAAGGTTTAGAAAATTAACCTGTTTTAAAAATGAAATGGATTTTCTGGTGGCATATAGTGTAACATATAAATATAAATTCATGCTTAACTAATTTTCAGGAGGTGCAGCTGGCTTCTCATGGCAATTCATTACAGTTTTAATTACCAGAAATACAAAAAGGTTAATGAAGCCTTCATCTAAAGCTTTAACATTTCAATTTTGACTGATTCTGCTTTGCTATCTATATTAAACTTTTTGTTCTGCAAGTTACCTGCCAAGGCCATGTTCACCCCCTGTATTGATGCCTGATTTAGAGTTCTGTATGGTTGTGGGTGGGAGAGGGATGAGCTGTGTTAGGTTTTCCTCACTCCATTCTTCTGGCTCCAAATGAGGAAAGCAACTCAATATCAATTTTTACCTGTTGTGAAGTAGTTCAGTGGGGAGTACAGAGAGAAAGCAACAATGCCCAGTGGGGTTGTGAATCAGTGACAAAAGTGCAGTCACACCTCAGCACTGCCTGACTTAACCACAAGAGAGTTTTTTGACAATGCTTTCAGTACCAGCACTTGAAGCAATTTATACATCCAAGTTAATGGTCCTGATTGAAGGTGGAATAATGTTCCAGGATAACACTAGTCTTGCTGAAATAAGTAGAATTTTGATACTGGGACAAAGAAATGCATTGATAATTTGATAAGCAATGACCTTGCCAGCACCAAAGAACAGTGCAGGTGGCAGAGCTACTGGAGCTTACATGTGCACAAGGGAGGGAGAACTCTCAGCAGGTTCTGTTTTGTAAGAATATTTAAACCTAAAGAGAGGTGAGAAGTTCATGGCCCAATCTGAAGCTTTGCTGATAAAGAACACTGTTGCCACATAATGTTTCTGTGTTAAGGAAGTTGCAAGTTCTGCTGCCTTTAAACCCAAACTAGGTACTTCAGAAACTGAAACTTGTATTTGTGGCAGAGCTGATTTTTTGGTCAGAGCAGCACAGAGGTACAGAAAACTACCATAATGTATTCACAGACTGAAAACATTCTAGCATATTCCCAAATCTAGATGGAGAAGCTCTCCTGCAGGGCAAAGTTTTAGGATTATTTTCGGGGTTTATTTCTAATTTCATTCAGATGCGTGGCTTGCTTTGAGCTAATATCATTCCTACTTTGCCCTACTTGCACTTAAATCATCTTTGCTCTGGTCCCAGCCAATGCAAATGTGCAATCTGATAAATTCCAGCTAATTTTCATGTTAATAATTAAAACCAAACATAATTAAAAACAAAACCTACAAGCTAGCATTTAGATATGTGCACTTACCCTTTGATAGAGTTATCAAATCCTAAGGAATTGTCAAGTACTTAAGAAAAGGATGAAAGAGACTCAACTCCATTATCTGTCTTGTGAAGCCCATGGTGCTCTTTATACCAAATGAATACTGTGCCTTTAGCTTTATTCTCAGCTTGTTTCTTTGCCAAGTGTGCAGTCATGCATCTTAACAATGAGTAGTCCATGCTCTAAAAACTATTTTCTTTGAGCTACAGCTTCCTTACGTAGCTTGGAAACTAGAGGACAGGCACAGAGCTGGAATAAGGAAATAGGCTGAGAACTGGGACAAAGCAGATAAGGTCCTTCTGTATTTTATTGTTACTGGATATTTGTTTCCCTCTCATCCCTTTTCCACATCAGAAGTGGTAAAATTTGCAGGCTGTCAGCCCTCAAGAGGACACAGCATGCTTTGTGTGGAATAACCTGTGTGAGGTTTACAACTTAAAGCTCCTGTCTATATGGCAAACAAGGCATCCATACTGAGTGCTGTTGGGGTGAAGTGTGTACACTCCATGTACCTGCTGAAATTCAGGGCTGGCATACATTTTACACTTGGCAATTATAGGTTGCCACTCATGGCAGTGCTGCTTTAAATTAACTTCATAACCAATTCTACAAGGAAAAGGACCTGTGGAAGTCTTTCTGTATCTTAACTGACTCCTTTCTAGGAGGATGAGTTTTGATTATTTTGTACATTCAGACTTCAGCATATCAATGCTTTCTGTCAATAATGTGGCTTAAAAACTGTAAGTTTTTACCATTGCATTCTACTTTGTTTCCAAGTAAATAAGTAATGAATAAGGGAGTACGTTTGGGGAGGCGTGGCATAAATCTCATTGCTTCTAGCAAACCCTTGCAACTTGTGGTTTTATTAGCTTGCTTCTGTTAAGTGCCTGCAGCAGGATTCTTTCAGTATTGTGTCTGTGGTGCAATAAATAGGTCAGGCATCCATTAGAAAGCAGAGAAAGAGGCTGTTTACCAAGGAGTTTCCTGTATGAGGGGAACTGACATTTTGTTAAAACGCAGCTGGTGTTTAAATAAGTTTGAAAGCTTTTGCTGCCTGCTGAGAACCTCTGAAGTGACATTGCTTTTACATTAAAATTGATGTGAACCTTAAAATTATACATCTTATTTAATAAGTGTAGCTTTTTAGAATGAGCACAAACAGACTTTCCTCTAAGGTACCTTATCAGAGTAGCCTTGAAAGTGCAAGTTTCAAGAATGTAAAAAACTGTTCTTGAATACAAAGAGTAAATCTCTTAACCTTAAATATAACGCAGTTTTTTGCCTAGTATCATTAGCCTTTAACTCTCAGTCTCTAGGGCTTTTTTGTCACATTTGTACCTACTAAAGTAACAATGAATGACTGATGACACCAATTTCACACTTTCGGAGCTCTCACTAATTTCATTCTGGGAAATCTGACAGCATTTTGATATTTTGCTCTTATGCAATGCCAGAGATACACAAAGCTCTCAGCTAAAAGCTTAACAAAACATCATGTGCACTTCTTGTTCTGGGAATACAAAGGACAAAAAGGAGTAAATAATAGCTGATGGTGGGGAAAATGGCTACAGTCTATCATTTTAGTCAACTTCCCTCCTACAAGAATGAATGAACAGTATTTTTTTTAGTGGGGTGCAGTTGAACAGGGGTATAAATGTACTTTTGAGCCATTTGAGTATAAATTCTGCTGGTTGTTATAAGGGTTCCACATAAAGGTATTCAGGCATTGCCCAAAAAACTGAGTAGAAACAAGTCCCCTCTTGGTAACACCTTATATTTGTGTTCAGTTATTGCTACTGCCCAATAAATATGTTCGTTTTTATCTTGAGGCACATGTAGACATATAAGCTGGACATTGCAAATGTGGATCCTTTTGTAACAATTTAGTGAACTGTAGGTCTTCAAGTCTTTGTAAATATTTGTCAAGTACAATATGTCAGCTGTACCTGTGTGGGCTGGAGGGGCACACAAAAGATGATGAACGTTGTCCTTGCAGAGTTTACAGGATCATTCTGGGATTTGAAAAACAAAATTTTCTACCTATTACTCAGATCTGTCACAGGAATTTAGTGACTTCAGGGATGGTCTATTGTCAGGATTTTAAAAATATTTTCCTGGAAAATTCAGCCCCCTGTCTTAGCTATAGAGACTCATATGTGCTAATGGTGGTAAAAACATTGCAATTAAGCATTGTAATGTTCACATAGACCTCAGGAGCGAGCCAACACTTGCACAGAGATGGAATTAGCTGAATGACAAGGAAAGGGGTGAATAATGGCATGAGGGCAAATAAGGTATAATTCCACTGGTGTGCATTCCCAAGTAACTTACAGTGTCTTGCTTCCCAATCTAAAAAAGACTTGAGTGCTATGAATTAATGCATTTACTTCACCTTTGAAAGATACCTTGCTTCATTTTAACTTCTCAGTGGAGGGAGTTCAGCCATAGCATGCAGACCTTGAACCTTGAGGGAAACCTTCCTTGGTTTTTGGGGGTTTTTTGGGTTTATTTTTTGTTTTTTTGTAAAGAACACAGGAGAGAGGGAAAGTCAGGAGATAAAGACTAACACAAGGTCGCTTTGGAAAACCTAACTCATTGTGGCTGAACCCAAATCAGCCACCACATCCCAGTGTGTTCAGTACTTTGCACATGATGAAAGGCTGATGGCAGGGAGGAGAGCCTCAACCCTAACCAGGCTGTGCAAGCTGAAGTGTCGCTTCTGTTTCACCATCACAGAAACAACTGCACTCTGATCAGTTTTTGTGAGAAGATTTTTTTTTCCCTTTTTTTCTCTCATGCATGCACAGATAATCTCAGCTGGTCGAGCTGAATTTTTTTTGTTTGCCTAATCTGTGTTTGCAGAAGCTCTCAATTTCATCTGCAGCTCTCCACAGTTGTTTTAGCTTTCTTCCAGTGTGTCCAGGCTGTCTCGTCTCTCAGGCCGAGGGGTTTTGTGCTTCTGCCCTCATGACAGTAATCACCTGGGGAACAATGTTTACATCCCTGAATTGCTCACCCAGCATAGGAAATTGGGTGGAAACATTCTGTCCTACATAACTTCCATTGCTTCCTGGCTTGGGTGGGAGAGGAAGTGGGAGTACTGAAACACTGCTAAAGTGACTGTTCTCATGGTATTGATGACCTCAGTGTACTTGTCAAATTCAGAATTGAAAAAAAAAAAAAAAACTTGCCTAGGTTCCTAGGTTTTGTTATTCAAGCCATGAAATGGGCATTTTGAAAATACTGTCTATTCCTAATAGTAATTTAGGAATTAATAAAAGACTCTTCAAAAGTTAAAAAAGAGTGAACTCTTAGTGGAGGACTTGAGAGATGACTTGGTATCTTCCCTGCAGTACAAACTGTGCAGAAGTCACAGTGTAGGGAAAATTTTCTTACACTTATGCAATGCCAGGAATTCAGTGTAATGCTGGTTCCATACTGAGCCTGTACATCTGTGAACAGGAGCTTTTAGCAGAAATGCTGAACCAAACATCCAGTTTATATGCTCAAGGTCTTCCTGCACACTTCCACTCCAACTTGAGAATTACTGATCTTGGGAAGACTAGACTGGGGAAACTTTCATATAGGCTTTTAAAGTGGTTCAATATCCTCATAATCTGGTAATAATTTTGTGGTTTCATAGTATTTCCCAAAAAATATTGACATTTGTATTTTTTATTTAAATATGTTTCTGGTAATTTTGTCACTTATTTCAAATATCCAAGCTTTCAGTCATGTGTGTATCCCTTACAATCTGCATGTGTTAAAGTACAAAAATTTATACTGAAGTTCTAATAAATTTTTTATTTTCCTGGCTAAAAAAGGTGCTCTTAACTAGGTGTTTTCTATTACATTGCCCTACAATTTCTTGTAGTCTGCACAGAAAGCGATACTGTCTTCAGGCCTATACCCCTGCCCCCAAAAAATCATTTATTCAAAATAAACATTGCAGTTACTTGAACACTCTTGATGTGTAATGGGTTTGGAACAGCTGATTTTCAGCCTGCCTTTGTCTCACTTTTGAGTGCATGCCAGAGGAGTGTCATACACTGAGCCTGCCTGAGCAGAGACATTTCTTCTAATAATCATGGTTGTTTTAGTTCTAGGTGAGGCAAGACTTCACATTACCATAAAAAGATTCTGGTTTCTAAGAAATTCCAGTGTAAAAATACTAATTCTTAGTCATTCTTGCATTCCCATTTGCAGGATGTGTTTTTTTCCAAGTCCTTTAAATGTACATAGAGCACTCTTGGAGTTCATATATTGAGAGCAGAATCTGTAGGTTTTCTCTGAAGTCTTCCATAATTAAGTGAATTTACTTGATTTGGGGACAAGGCTGTCTAATAAAGTATCAATTCTCTGTTTCAGACATGCAAGAAAGCACTTCAGTCAGGCTGAGGGGAGCCAGCTGGATGAGGTTCGACAGGTGATGGGAATGTTGGCCTTTCCTTCAGACACTCATATCTCTCCCTATAAGGTAACATTGAAATTCTGTGCTGCAACACAATATTAAAACAGATGTTTCAGTTCTTTTTTCAGCACAGGAAAATACATTGACAATATCAAGATAAAGGGCTTTTTTAAATTTTACTTCCTAAATTCCACCCTTTGTAAGAGTTCTTAATTTTAGTAACCAGTTCTTGTACATTAATCCAGAAAGTATTTGTATTGTTTCAGTTGGATTGTAACAGTAACATGGATTCACTGAGCTAGGCTTACCATAAACCCAGCATTAGAGATCTGTGGGGCTGGAAGCACAATAATTAAATGTACAGCAAGAGCAGAAGATGGAGAAGTACAAAGGAAAAAAAAAGAGAGAGTCTTGTTCAGCATACAAAACTATGGCTTTAATATACCAGCAGCAGTTCTTAATTCTACTTCTCACATTATTGTTGTTGCAGTGGTTGGGATGAAGAAATGAAGGATAATTTGAATGATGTGAAAGCAGTATTTTTCTTCCTTAAAATAAGTTCTAATGATGTGAAAGCAGTATTTTTCTTCCTTAAAATAAGTTTTCATTTATTTGGATTATGCAATTTAATGTAGATATTAGTGGTGATATCTACATCTAAATTTAAATCAAGCAAAATTCCCAGATAGCTGTTTGTACAGACTTAGTTCTGTGGTCATGTGCCAATTCACTTTTTAACTTGCCTTTGGAGGCAGAAGGTAGGGAAGAGCTGAGTTGTCAAAGCAAGACAAGATTTCCATGAAATGCCAAGCCAATATGTGGCAGTGCCAGTATAAACACATTTTCTAAACATGATGATGAAATCATGGTTTAACAAAACAACCACACCAAAAAAACCCTGAAACGAACAGCTCACAGAATCAATATGAGTTTCTTTGCTCATCCCAGAGTCCTGGAAGGATCCTGGTATTTTACATGCTAGATTTGATCTAAGCTATGAATGTAAATGATAGATGTGTTAGAAGACTTGGCTGTAAGATAGAATTTATCAATATTTTAGTAGTTAGAAAGAAATAGGAAATAAGAATCCTGTATTTTATTCTAAGGGCTGGTTTGGATGGAGTGTTTCAATGAGGGAGAACAAGGAGAAATAGCTGGGGTTGTTCCACATACAACCATACAATGAAAGCAAATTCCATAGTACTTATGGATATGACTTAAAACATTCTAGCTTATGGAAGTTAAGTTTTGAATTCTCTAATAATTACCTAGTTCACCACAATTACAGCACATGGTTGTTTGGAGTTACCTTTAGTATCTTGACTGTGAGTTCTGTGCATAAATGGCTTCCTAAAATGCCTTTTAGGTAAATTATTTTTAAATCTCTGACAAAGTTTGTGAGATCATATCTCTAACCAACTGATTTTTATTAATCCAAGGAAAGAAGCATCCTCTATAACCAATGAACTAGAACTTTCTCTGGCTTTTCTTCTGTCAGGACTTTAAGGAAAAAATTCACTGTTGTGGCAGAACAATCTGTTTTCTTTGATATCTGTTGAACAATCTTATGTTCCTTTGCCTTCCACGAGACCAGATTTCTTGGAGCCAAATCCAGCCTGGTCTCCAACAGTAGAATCATTGAACTGTAAAGGATGGAAAAGGTCTCTGAGATCATCCAGTCCAACCATCAACCCAGAGTCACCACTAAACCTTGTCCCCACATGGTTTTTCTGCAGGCTAAACCCCCCCAGCTCCCTCAGTTGCTCCTCTTCAGATTCTTCCCCAGCTCTGTGCCCTTCTCTGGAGCCACTCCAGCCCCTCAATGTCCTCGTGAGGGGCCCAAAACTGAACACAGGACTTGAGGTGTGGCCTCAGCAGTGCAAAGTTCTACAGATGGCACATCCACAGCCTCTCTGGCAGCCTGGTCCAGTGTCTGACCACCCTGACAACAAAAAACTTCTTGCTAATGCCCAGTCTAACCCTGCTTTCTTTCTGTTTGAAGCCATTGTCCTGTCACTCCATGGCCTTGTCACAAGTCCCTCTCCAGATCTTGTGTAGCACCTTTAGGTGCTGTAAGGTGTCCCCAGATTGTTTCTCCTAGTTCCCTCAAAGTGTAGCATGCAAAGTTTGCAATATGATCAGTATAGTATCTATATGATAAATATTATATAAAGGTAAATAAATATTGTCACTCCTCCTGACCAAAGTGCAGGTTATGGATACAAAGGATAACAAAGAAAGGATTAGGTGCCTGCCTGTATAGATGACACTCAGTGTATTTTCAAAGGATCTTCTCTTCTTACATGATTCTTCAACAGCATCACTTTTAAAACCCAATGTATCCTTGAGCTGTGGGTTTAGTTCTAACTTCCATGAAAAGAAAAATCCTGACTTTTTGGTAACACACAGCATTAAAGAATTTTGTCTCTAAATGAGTAGCTTATGCAAGCTCTCTCTAACCTGGGGTTGTGGCAGCTTCTTCAAATTGACATCTTTTTACAAAATTCTGTAAATATTATGTACTGTAATTGACTATCAGCAGAATTAGCCTGCCTTAAGTTAAAAAACACTTCTGACTTTTTCATATTAATGGTTCAGAGGCTGTAGAAGAAACATTCCACAGTACTAATGTTGTTTCCTATGTAGTCCAGCATTCTGAGAAACTAAATGGAAGTAGTACCCTCACCAGGATTTGCATGTCTTGATTAGAACATTTTGTAGATGATGGAGATTGAATATTGCTCCAGCTATTTCAAATAATACTTGTTTTAACAAAGAAGTGTTAAAAGGTACTTTTTAAACACTATACATTGGGATGGCCACTTCTGGTTTGTGATGGGTTTGCACAAGTGAGTTTGGCACAATTTGTCACTCCCAGGCTTTTGCTCCCTGGGACAATTAGATTGAAAGCAACTTATAGTTGTGTTGTTTTTTAACAGGATCTCTTGGACCCTGCTCGATGGAGAATGCTGATCCAACAGTTTAGATATGATAACTACAGACTACATCAGCTGGGAAACAATTCTGTTTTTACTATAACACTCCAGGCAGGCCTTTCAGCTATAAAAACACCGTATCCTTTAAAGCAGATATTACTGGGAGTGAAAAAAAAGCCATGTGGGGGTTTATTTTTGGTTTATGGAGGCTTTTCAGAGAGCTCAAATAAGAAATGTGACACTTCAATATTTTTGCTCATCAGTTGTTTAAATGGGGTATAAATTGGTCACTATTAAATTAAGGGGAGATTATAATTAAGAGCATTACGGTTTTTAAAAAGGGCATGCCCAAACAAAAATTTTAAGGTAAAATGTAACATTGTGTTTGGTTTGGCTGTCTTTTCATGTCTGAAATTATGAATATGCCTGCAAGGGTTACTGAGCTGGGTCAAAATTACTGGTTTTTAAGCACTTTAACACAAATTTACCTACCAGGTTTTATGTGAATATTCAAAAATAGCTGCATCTTTTGAAACTTCATTGGGTTTGTTGGGCTGGAGAAGGGCTGGTGCTGCTGGAGTGCTGCACCTCAGAAGCTGTACCTGTTCCAGACAACTCTTGTTCCTTGAAACAGAGCAAACCCTTGATTCTTTTGTGTGGACATTAGACTTGAGTTAAATGTCCTTTTGCACTCTGTCACCTGGGCTTTGCTGGCACAGCTGACAATCTTCTAATTTTAAGGTTTCCCATACAATGGGAAGCTAATTATGGTTTCATGTGGTGATTGTTCCCTAACTCGCTGCTAACAGACAGTGTTATAAAGAGGATGGGAGCTCAAAAAACCCCGACTGCCCTGTGTGTAGCAAATCCCTGAACAAGCTGGCTCAGCCCCTGCCCATGGCACATTGTGCCAACTCCCGACTAGTCTGCAAGATTTCAGGGGATGTAATGAACGAAAATAATCCTCCTATGATGTTACCAAATGGATATGTCTATGGATACAATGTAAGTGTTGCAGTCAATGATTTGCTGAAGGCTAAAATAGCAGCTGCTAGAATAATTTGCTAGATCAAAATAAGAGCTTTATAAACTCAGAAGCTGGAAGAATACTTCTTGCAGTAATGGTTTTTTTTTAAGGACTGTATATTTAGCTGCTTAAATTGGTCTTAATGAAGATATATTAATGGTCACATACCTAACTGTGTGAATTTATAACACGAGATCAAATGTCATTGGAAATCTTTCCCTCCAGAGAGCAATAATGTAGAATAAGTAACTTCTGGGGGCAAAGATGTTTTGACCTCAGACCACAATATTTTTTTAAATTAAAAGTTCATTTCCTAAACAGCTCAATAGTGCTTTGAATTACTGTTGTGAATATTATCTTTTGCCTTCCCTCTTTTTCAGTCTCTGCTTTCTATTCGTCAAGATGACAAAGTAATTTGCCCAAGAACCAAAGAAGTCTTCAACTTCTCACAAGCTGAGAAAGTCTACATCATGTAGGTCTGTAAACCACAGGATGAAGTGCCGCTGGAATTTTGACACAGTGTATCTTGGCATACCCTGTAAAGGGGGGGGCCTTAATGTGTGGCAAAGAAGCAAAAGCTGCCACCTTGGGGGGAGCAGACCTGTCGGTGGCATTATTGTTTCTTGCGACCAAAGATCAATGAGCAACAATAAACACTCTTGAAAGGAAAGAAAAAAAAAAAAGAGAGAGGAATTATGACTTAAGTTTGTACTTGAATAAAATACACAAAAACAAATTTTGATTGTTAAGGTTTTGTAACATAAGGTTAAAAAATTGGACTCTTCTCAAAGAAAAGTACTTTCATCTTCTAAAGGATAGCTTTCTTTAAAGATGGACACTTGCACTGGGGGAAAACTTATAACAGATTTGAAATTAAATCCATTTTTCTTCCCTCTTTTTCACAATTGTCCAAGACCCTTTTGTTATCAATGATCTCAGTACTACCAACGTGTTCTCCTTTAAGCTCCTCTTTGCCTTCTTTATGATCCTCTGGTGAAGTAATCCTGAACATGAATGATGTAACTTATTTCCATGGGAAGATATTTTTGATGTCTTTGACATGAGGTGGCTTCTCTGGAGGATCAAATAGGGACTGGTTTCAAGGAGTATGGAGTCTTTTTCCAAACCCAAATATTTTAAGGAGGTTGCATAAGTATCAAGAAGAACTGAGAACATTTCAGGCAAAATCCAATGCTTGTTTAAATGTTCTTTTTCCAGTCTACCATAGTGTTAAAGTCCTTCTAAAGTTATTAGTTATGTGCATAGGGTTCAATATGAAATCATTAGTGCTACTGCCTTATTTCTTGCTTTGAGAATGTACTCACATGACAATGAGCTGGTATTCTTAAGTGTTGGGCAAAGTTTCTGAAGATGCCTTGCAGGATGATTACATAATTTTAGGGTCTAAATAGTATTCATTACTGAAACTAATAGTTCAATTTTAACAACTGCAGAACACATCCTTATGACTTTTCAAAAGAATTAAACCATTGTAGTTTAAACAAAACCATATTGTAGAGGTTTGTATTTAGCGCTTATTTTTGCATGTTGATGTTGATTAGCTAATAAAAGATTGTAAATGTAAGACATGTTAATAAAATTTGTTTTCCATTTCTTGATTATATAAAATTAGCTGTTTTGTGTTTAAATGTAAAAAGAATTAACTCTCAGTGGCCTATCTTCAACAGAGTGGAACTTCCACATATTGGTTTTTAGTGTTCTGCAAGATTTAAAAGAGAAAGAAGAAAACTAACAACACACATGCATACAAAAAGCCAAACCAAAAAACCCCAAACATTCCCCAGTAAACCAAAAAGAAATGCCATACAGCAACCATAAATGTCATTCTTCAGAGCATTTCAGTCAAATAGGTATTTTTGGTTTAAAATTTTCATATATGGACAGTATACTCCAGGGTTTTTTCTGTCTCTTCTAGAACACTGCCTCTCACTGTCCTAGAGCCTTCCTGTTAATAAAATGTTGTGGGTGATGTTAGGTGTGGGTTTTCATGCTTTAAAGAATGCTAACAAGGCACAGACAAAGGACTGCAACTTCTTTTCATGTTCAACACTTAAAGGTCACAGATATTGCTAAACTGCTGGTACTAGCCACTATGAAACTGTAAATACATGAAATTTCCAGGGAGGTGTGTCTGAAAAGGTTCCATTTTCAGTGGGCATCAATTACTGATGCTTCAGAACAGGTGTGTCTGGACCACTGCAGTGCTGCCAGTTAGGCACGGGCCAGTGCTCTGCACTCCCTGCTGCAAAGGAAGGGTCTGTTCTCCGGGCACTTTCTGAAGTGGCAGATTTAATGATTCCTTAGAACAAGTGCAATGTGCCAAGAGTAGGTGGAGACAGATACTGAGAGAACTTAGGTTAGTAACTGTAGTAATTTTCTTTCAGTTATGCAGTAGCTGCTCTCCTCCTTTCTCCTGGGGCAAGAGCTGGGGCACCCTCAACTCAGAGTGGGGGGAGGATGTCACGCGGGGAGCAGTGTTACTCAAACCCACGTGGAACAGCACCTCTATTTCTTTGGGCCACTGTTTACAGCATCATTGCACAAGAGCAAGCACAGCTTTGAGTGTGGCAACCTCACTTTTCCCTACTTTACAGGAATTCATAAAAGGCCAAAGCAAGAAAGAAGCAGTAGATTTCTATTGGACCTGAGGGAATGTGTGGTAAATGCACAACAATTGTAGGGCATGGAAATTGTTGCTTTTGCTTCTCTTAAATACCAGTTAGAGCTGTGGTTTCCTGAGACCAGCCTTTTTTGATTTTTGTGACCTGAGCAGAGTGGTGGAGAAACCCCCAGTCTCCAAAAAAAACCTTGTTTGGGATGGGAGGAGAACAGCTCTCCTACAAGGAGGGCCTCCATTTCTGGGAGGTGTGATTCCAGAGGGCCAGGTGCCAACAGGAGGGCTCAGTCCCTGCAGGTGTGTCACTGTCACAGGTGCCAACAGGAGGGCTCAGTCCCTGCTGGCGTGTCAGTGTCACAGGTGCCAACAGGAGGGCTCAGTCCCTGCTGGTGTGTCACTGTCACAGGTGCCAACAGGAGGGCTCAGTCCCTGCTGGTGTGTCAGTGTTACAAGGGAAGGTCCCAGAAGGAGCGTAGGGGAGCTTCAGGTGTGTGTTAGCTCTGATTGCTCACTTTGGAAATCTGCAGTCACCCAGCCCATTCTGGCTGCAGCAGGGCCTGTGTGCCACAGGCAGCTGTGGCCTCCTGGCTGAACTGCTGGGCTGTTCTCAGGCCCGCTCTGCCATGGCTCTGGAGCCTCCAGCTGTGTGAGGTCAGAAATGGCAGCAGTGGGTTCTGCTTTGGTGCAGCTTGGAGCTCTGTTTGCATTCCCTGGCTGCTCAGTGCAGCCCTGGCTCCAACAGAGGTGTTGGTTCACAGCTCATCTCACAGGTGGCCCCAGACATCAGACCAAGAACAGCCAGTGACTCAGGGTAGGTATAAAGTTGTTTGAGATGGTAGAAGCTCTCTAGTAAAGCAAAGACTCTTTCCTCTCAAGATCTGGCTGAGCTGGAAATGAACACTGTTCTTCACTGGGATGTTTTTTCAGTCTTGCCAGGCAACGAGGCTCTGGATTTTGGTTGTGGTGTTCCTGTTTGAAGGCAGCAGTTTGTCCCAGTTGTGATCAGGACAGTTTACTCTGATTCCCACAGTTACACCAAGGATGAGAATTGTTTTAACCTTCTGTTTGTTGTGCTCCAAAGCCCTGCTCTAAATGCTGGAGGTTTTCCAGTGTTGCAAAAGAGAAATACTGGTAACTCTTCACAGTGCCCTGGGGGATTTTGGTACCTGTTTCAGCTTCCATTATCTTCCAGGCTGAGAAGGGTTCAGGATGCTGAGGTCACAACATTTTGTAGGTAGGAAATAGCAAAGCTGATAACAAACTCTGGCAAAACATTTTCCTGCAACCTTTAAAGACTGATGAAGTGGTCAGTGTTTGGGTTGTTTTTTTTTTAATATAAGCATGGCCTTTTCTACTCAGTAATAAAATTACTCCTTGGGAAGAAAAAAGAATATATTATTTAGAACAGGAAGAATGAGAAAATTACTGCTGGAAATCTGCCAAAAATAAGCCTTTGAACATGCATAATGGACCACTATTCACAGGGGAAAAAAAAAAAAAAAAGGAATACTCTGATTTGCTTTTTTTCAGCCTCAGGTAGCCTGAGCAGAGAGTGTTGGGAAGCACACTAAACATTTTATTGAGGGTGCTTTGAGACCCACACTGACAACATGCACTGGGTGTCCTGATGCACAATAGAGGTCACTTGATACAACAAAATGAGTATTTAAAACTTTTCCACCCTGGATTTTCATGTTCCATAATGAGGTATTCTGAACTCATTATTCTGAACACCAAATAAAGCCCAGCCCAGATCCACATGATAGGTGGTCTAGTCTGATCTTCCTCTCATCCTTGAGCAGATAAACTAGTTTCCAGTAGTTCCCTCTAGTCACTGAATCTATTCCTTGTTTGATGATGAGGGGGGTCAGAGATTCTGCCATTATGCTTTTCCAGAGATTCAGTGTCTGCTTGGTTCTGCATCCTGCATCAGCCACACTGAAAGGCAGCATTTTTCTTCATTCAGTCATTTATTTTAGACTTAGCCCTGTTAGCTAAGCTCTGAGAAGTTGTCAGGAGCTCAACTTTCTCTGTGTTTTAGAAGGAGATACAGGATGGGCAGAGCAGGACAGCAGAATTTCTTAACTCTTTACTAACACCTCCTCTTGGAGCCAGGTAAGTTCTGTATGTAGAAGTATCTCTGGCACAGTCAGGGGGAAAAAATTGCAATCAAGGCCAGCAAGAGGGAGCAAGAAGTTCCAGTTCAGTTACTGTTGGATGTGAGGGCTGAAGATGTTTTTGGCACAGCAGGTGTAGAGCCAGCACAAAGCAGTTCTACCTTACAGCTGTCTTTTGTGAGAAGCTGTGTGAGAACTAGGCACTGAAAAAAAAAAAGAAACCTAAGAGATGTAGTCCTGATCTCAGTTTGAACTGAAGTTCTAAAACTGTACATGGGAGTTCTTAACATCAAAAATAAAATTAGTCCTCATTGCTGGCTGGCAACAAGTTGATTTCACTGAGGAGCTCATAGTTGTGAATCAGGTATTTTCAGCTACACCATAAAATCCTGCTATTTGATCAAGTTACAATTATCAGAGATCTGTATGCTAAGCCAGAGGAAATCAGCTGTAGGATAAGCAGCACCACAAGAAGAACAATAGGAAATAGCAGAACAACAAGGAACAGAAAGGACTGCTGAACAAGGAAAGCTGTTTGCTTTGACTCCTCAAAAATGAGATCAAGCATCAGGGTAGAGCTAAGAAATGTTATCAGCCACTTACCTTTCAAAGAGATTAAAACAACTGAAGCTTTTAAAAGTGAAAGGAGAAAAAATCAACGTGGAAGTACTGTGTGACAGAGATCCAGACTTTGTTACAAAACTCACCCAGCACCTTGCTGCCTGCTCCTAATAAAGATGGGAATGTGTGACATTGGTGGGTGGCGTGGAGAGGGAGATGCACTGAGGAAACCAGAAATAACTCAGCAACATGGAAGTGAAAACAACTGTGCCTGTTAGAGAAACCAAGTGATCCTGGGATTGTTAATTGTTCAGCTCTAATGGAAAGAAGCTGCTCCAGTGTCCAGTCTGGGAATCGGCTCACGTAGAATCAGAATGGTTTGGGTTGGAAGTGACCTTGTAGATCACCTCATTCTAACCCCCTGCTATGGGCAGGGACACCTTCCACTAGACCAGGTGGCTGAAAGCCCTGCCCAACCTGGCCTTGGACCCTGCCATGGATCCAGGGGCAGCCACAGCTTCTGTGGGCACCCTGTGCCAGGGCCTGCCCACCCTCACAGTAAAGAATTTCCTCCCTCTATCCAATCTAAACCCGCTTCTGCTGGTTTGAAGCCATTCCTCCTTGTCCTGTCACTCCACTGCCTTGTCAAAAGTCCCTCTCCAGCTCTCTTGTAACCCCTTTAGGTTCCAGAAGGTGCAGGAAGGTCTCCCCAAAGCCTTCTGCAAGCTGAACACCCCCAGCTGTCTCAGCCTGTCCCCACAGCACAGGGGCTCCAGCCCCTCTGATCACCTCTGTGGCCTCCTCTGGCCTCGCTCCAGCAGGTTCAGATCCTTCTGGTGGTGGGGCTGCAGAGGGCTCTGGTGCTGCTGTGCTGCAAGCTGGAACACTCCTGGCTGTCCAGGTCATACCTCTTGCACTGCAGCTGGAGCAGAGAAATCACTGAGCTGTTCAGTTTCCCAAACTAAAATGGAAAACTAAAGCTGGTTAAATGGGGGATGACATCTGTACCTACTCCTTTGACACTATTTCCTATCCCATAAAATTAAATTTTATGTTGTGCATTTAAGGAAATAGTTATTCCTACCCCACAGAGCGGAGGGGCAAATTTTCCCAGGGAGATCATCTGCATTCCCAGCCAGGAGTTTTTCCTGACAGAGCCAGAAAGAAGAATGAGGAGAAAAAGATTATAAGGTCTATTCATTTCAGGACAAAAAGATTTTTAACTAACTTAAATATTTTGTTCCCCACCCATGGAGATCAAGCAGGATCATATAGACAAATTCCTCAAAAGGAAATAAACAGATAATAAACCATAGACAATTTCCTTTTCTTTCTTTGCAAACCACAGCAGGACAAACTGCTCAGAAGAGTCAGGAGCAGAGCTGTGGGAGTTCCTCAGGGTGCCGTGCGTGCCCCTTATGGAGATGTCTCCTCTTTCAAGTAGCAGCTTTAGGGATGCAAAGCAGAGAAATATTTTATTAAATACTGGAGGGGTCAGGGGGAAATTTATCTTAGAGAAGCTCAAGTTGCCCCCTGGGTGCAGTCATTAAGGAAAACCTTATATTCATTCCTGCCAAGCAGGGCATCATCCTGGCATCGTGCTGCAATGCCCAGCTGACACCTCCACCAGAACCAGCTCTGTGCCCCACTGGCAGAACTGCTCAGGGACAGCAGAAACCCAACAGGCAGGGTTTGAACCTGGCTGCTTGTGGCTGGGCCCCCTCCTTTTGAGGTGGCTCCTTGGTGGCAGCTGTTTTGCTCAGTGATATGGGGGAAGAGGCTCTTTGTCCATGAGGATTGTGACACGGTTTTCCATTTTAAACCCTGCACCCCTAAGTCGCTCATTGTGCCCCATTGCCCTGCATTGTCCTGCACAGGAGCTCATGAAATTATTTGCTCCTATTTGGGGACATAAGGAACATCCCTTTACAGGGCTGACTTCCACCAGGAAATGGAGAAGAATTCAGGCTGGGTGCTGGGGGATGCAGCAGGGGAGCATCCCTGTGGGTGGCTGCTGGAGCAGGGAAGCAGCAGCAGCACCTTGTGCTGTCTGTGCCAGCTGCAGACACCAGAGCAGAATGGGGAGGTCTGTGATGGAAGGGAGGGTAACCCCAGCTCTGATCAGCTGAGTGCAGTGTCACATTCCTGTCTCAGGAGTGTTCCTGCTTCCTGCCTCTTTCCTGGAGTCAGCCTCCAAACAGGCTCGGAGGCTGTAAATGGATCTTGCCCTCAGGGTGTTTGAACTTGCCCAACCTCTGGGTACAGAAGGTGCCTGGAGCAGCTGTGCTGCCAACCTTGGTGTGTGGGAGCTGAGCCACAGCCAGCTCCAGGAGGAGCAGCTCTGGAATGGGACAAATACCATGGAATGAGTGATCCTATCTTGTCAGACAGGGAAGAATAGATGAGAATTGATGCTGCTGATGCAAATCTGCTGGCTTCTCTTTTCTAGCAGCACTTTGCAAATGTTGATCTCAGATGTACATACTCTGATGATCCAGGCTTTGTGGCATCTGTTTTCTTTGAATGTCACTGTCACATCCATTGCCAGCTATCTGGCTTCAGTGCTGCCTTATCCTACTTCAAAAAACAGTGAATAAACAGGGTGCTGGTGTTACAGGAGAGCTAATGATTCAGTTTAACCACCAGGTGTAGAGAAAAGCCCAGAGGCTACAGCTGAATTGCTGGTTTGCTCTTTCAGTGAGTAACAGACCTTCTTTGACACACCTCATTTTTTATAATAATTGGAAAGAATGTCACCTGCCCTGTTAAGAGAGAAATTATCCTACCCTTGGCCAAAGCATACTCCCTGTGTCTCTGGAACTTTCTTCTGAGGAGGTAAAATGAAGAGTTCCTCACTGAAGTAAGATGAGCAGCTGCCACATCCAGAAATACCTCCCTTATTCTAAACCAATTAGCAAAGGATAATGACTGCTTTCTTTGCACTGGGAAGCCATAAATAACATCACCTGTGATCTCTGCATTTGAGGGTGTGAGATGCTGGAGTAAATTTTTATCTGAATAAAGTGTTTGGCTTAATTCTTTCCCTCCCTTATTTCCAGGAACACCATGAAAAGAACTCAGAGTGCTGGTGTCAGTTTTGTCTTGGCCAAAGAAGCCAAGAATCTTTGGGCTATTGAAGCTAACACTGAAACTTTGGGTGGCTGTTTAAAAAATATTATTTCAAAATAACACCTCAAGGTATAGGTGAAGATCATGCTCAGGTGAAGAGATAGTAAAACATCTAGGCTAAAACATGAAATCTCACAGAACAAGTTTATGGATGTTCTAAAACTTTGTGCAAATCCCATTAAATACACCAGTATGGATCAGTTCTGTTAAAATACCAAAGATTAAAAATGCCAATTCACATCTTCATCTGCTCCAAGCACTTATAGGGGCTGCTCCCACCATTAGAGGAGCCTTCCTGAAACCCTTCTTTGTCCTTAGAAAATTGAGTCCTGAAATTTGGAACATTCTTGAAAACTTCCAGTAGTCATTTTAAATCAAGGATGCTTCAAAGAGACACAATATCCTTTTTCTTAGACACTTTTTGCAAAATACTCTTCCTCTGTGCTGCCCCCTCTCCAGGATCCACTGATAACTCCAGGAGTAGCCAGGTCCTGCTTTAACAGTCACTGTCTGAGTCACCAGGAGTTTCATGTCCTGCCAGCTCTGTTTTGTCTAAAATGTCTTCTCTGTAATGTAATGCCTTCCAAAAGAGCCAGTGGCAACAGATCTCCAGTGTCCTGATTTTGGATGTCGAGTCTCAAAACTATTTACAATCCAGGGCTGTTTGGTTCAAGCACATCTGTCAGAAAAACATCATCATGACACAGAGAATTTGTTTCCTCACTGGTAAAATATGTGCCTGGTTTCCAGTTTGAATTCATCTTTTGTTCCTTGTGTTTTTCACTGCTATACCCAGAATCATTTAATGTGATATTTTTCCATGAAGATAATTTTATTTCATTAACAAGTTACCCAGCAATATTTAAAACTGATTTAAATCTTTACTAGTAGGTACTATTGCAACTATTTATTTTCTGCTGTTTGTTCTTGTACCCTTCCTATACACCACAGAATTTTTACAGGAACTTTATAAAATGCATATTATTTTAGCATTTGCTGTGCTGTTTACACATTTTACAGAGCTTAAACTACTCAGTGCTCTTTGTTATTGCTCTGAAAGTGTTTAACCCTGCTGTTCCCACAGTGTGATTCTGTATAATAGAGACATATTTGAAATTTGCTGATGGTTCTGAAATAGCAAGGACTGCTGCTTTTCTATGCAGCAAATACAGAATATGGATTGACATTAAAGTATTCCTGTGCATTTCAAGATCTGTGATACTTTTGAAGAGACGATGCAGTGTATTTCTGTGTCAGATAGATTTTGCTCCCTAGGGTTTCTAGTGCACCATTTAAACAGAGTCCAAGCAGTGATAGAAGCATTTGGAGATGAGAATCCACAGTGATTGCAGGTAATTTGGATTCCTTGTTTGTAGTAAGCAAAGTTCCACTGTGTTTGCCACATGCAATGGAACCTCTCAGCACTTCCATCCTTTCCTCTGGAGCCACTTTAACCAAGCTGTGCCTGTGGTGCCCAGGGAGTGGTTTGGCAGCTCTGCTGTGATTTCAGTTCACCAGCAATGGCCTTTCAAGGCAGAGTCACTTCACTTACAGGAACAGGTTTCACAGTTATAAAAAGAAGGGAAAATAATTTTTTCAGCAGCTTTTTGGTGCAATCAAGCTTTTGCCATTGATTTCTTAACAAGCTCAAATATCTTCCATACTGATTTTTTTAATTGACTTTAGGGTTTGGAATGGGGGAGTGTTTTTATTTGTTTTAAGTGGGCATTTTTGTGCGTGCATGTATGTTTAGAAAAAAGGCAGAGTACCACTAGACACTTTTAATGCTTCTGGATTTATCTGTTTCTATATTTTGGTTTACTCAATTAATTTACCTCTACAAGTACAGTCATTTTTCTTGGAAAATGTCCCCACCTTCAGTGCTTTCTCAGAGACATGTGTTCTCTTTTAAACTGTCATTAAAATAGTTTCTATGATATGATACTCAGGAATGCTTTGTTCAAACAAAATCTCTTCTTTGCCTATTTTATTGTGAGATTGCAGTTATATTTAAAGGTTCAGATCTGTTTCAAGATTTATTCCTGGCTTGGAAACAGCGTGGCATTGCACAGGGATGAAAGATGCAACAGAATATGGGGAAAAGAGTTGAGAGTGGGGTTCTTAAGAGACATTTTATATATATATATATATGTATGTATGTGTGTGTGTCTGTGTGTATGTATCTATAGACAAATATAGCATGCCACATTTAAATATCTGTCACTTGTGGCCTTGATAACGCTGGGTTAATGGCTGGACTTGGTGATCTTGGGGATCCTTTCCAACAGAAATCATTCCATGACTTTCCCAGGTGACCCCCAAGGTTTTGGCACATCCACCCCATTGCCACAGGCTGCTGTAAGCTCAAATCCTCCCGTTTAAAAACAAAATCTCTCGCTGACAGTGAAAACGATTTGCAGCCGATGCTGAAAACATCGAGCGGGATTTCCAAGGCGAGGCTTTTCCCCAGGAACAGCCCCAGCCTTTCCTGGCTGGACGGGCCACAGGTGCTCCTGCATTGCCACCTGCTGGGGGCTGCGCCAGGGCGGAGCCGCGGGGACACGGGGACAGGGGGAGACAGGGACACGGGGACACGGGGAAAAAGGGACACGGGGATATGGGGACACGGGGACACGGGGACATGGGGACACGGGGACACGGGGACACGGGGACACGGGGATATGGGGACACGGGGACATGGGGACACGGGGACAGGGGGACAAGGGGACAAGGGGAGACAGGGACACGGGGACACAGGGAAAAAGGGACACGGGGACATGGGGACACGGGGACAGGGGGACAAGGGGACAAGGGGACACAGGGACACGGGGACACAGGGACACGGGGACATGGGGACACGGGGACGGGGGACAGGGGGACAAGGGGACAGGGGGAGACAGGGACACAGGGACACGGGGACACAGGGAAAAAGGGACACGGGGACATGGGGACACGGGGACACAGGGACAGGGGGACACGGGGACAGGGGGACAAGGGGACAGGGGGACAAGGGGACACGGGGACACAGGGACGAGGGGACACGGGGACAGGGGGACACAGCGACACAGAGACACGGGGACAAGGGGACACAGGGACACGGGGACACTCCTGCAGAAGTGTCCAGTGGTCCCCCCGCGTGTGGCTTTACAGTGGCAGAAATGCCCCGGGCCGCTCCTGGAGGGGGAAATTAATCGAGTTTATGGTGTGTGTAATTCGCTAGGGACACTGGTGGCGAAGAGTGACAAAGTTCACAGCCTGATAATGTCAATTTTTACTCTTATCTGCAAATAAACTCTTCTTAAAAGGACATTATGCTCCTGTATAAATTTCTTTCCTATTCTCATTTGAAAATGTACTTATCTGAAAATTGTATTTCTCATACCTCTCTGAGCTTAAGTAATACTTTTTCCCTTAAAAAAGACATATCTCTATGTATTTTTTTTGTTGGTTTTTCTTTTTTTTTGGGGGGGGGGTTGGTTGTTTTTGTTTGTTTGGGCATTTGGGGTTTTTTTTTATTAAATAAATAAAACACTTCCTAGATAGATGTAGAACTTTTTCCCTCAGCAGCCCGTGTCTCTCAGGGGCTGTGCCTCTCTGGCCATGCAGGAATGCAGTGACAAAGGCAGTGACAGGGTATTTTCTGTGATTTCAGCTGAGCAGAGACTCTCTCAGTCACCCAGCTCAGACCAGTGCTGGCAGTGCAGTTTCTTCTACTATCCCTATAAATATACCTTGAAATTACTGCCTGCCAGTTTTGTTTACATCTCAAAAAACGAAACCCCATACCTGACTAGAATTCAGGTTCCCTCACCTGGAGCAGAACTGGATGTCAAGGATATCAAGAGAATTTTTTGTACAGTTTACCTAGCAGCATTCAGCACAAATACTGCTTTTCCAGTATTTGGTATAATTTTACCACTACGACTTGTGCAAAGAGGAAAAGCAGGAATTATTAATTTAAGAGGCTTTTTAGCACTCAGGTGAGACAAGCTGAAACACAGGATAGGGGTGGCCGCATGAGCAACACGGCTGAGGCCACCCTGCAGGAGGTGCTGCTGCTCAAGGGATGGGATCAATGTGCTGGCTGTACCTGCGGGACTCACTCCAAGCCGTACCGAGGTTCAGTTGACACAAAAACTGTGAAACATTTAGGAATCCTAGCAGTGCAAAATCTAAAAGAATGTTGGTCAGTGGAACTGTCGTGATGCACTTGCTGCAGAAACGAGAGCATGCAAGGGGGTCCAAATACATGGAATATGAATAAATATTTTCCCATTCTGCTCCAGCTTAGGTATTGAGCCACAGAAGTGCAACACACCTCCTTAAAAGCATAAATAAATAGCTACAGACACTTCACAAGACTTGCTTTTCAAGACACTCTCTTCTTCCTTTTAGTTATAATTCAACATTTATTTCCCTCTCAAACTGTGGTCTTTGCACTCTATTTTTGTCCCAACTGCTTTGTAATCTCCTCAAGACAGGGACTTTCCTCCTGCCTGCAAAAGCTGACCTGTATAAATAATCTCTTCATAGAGACGAGGCATTCTTTTATCATAACAGCAAAAGAAATTCCCTGGGAATGCTCCTTTTGATCCATGAGGCTTTCTTGCTCACCGCAAATAAAAGATGATGGAAATGCTGAACAGGGCTGAGGGCTGGGAGCAGGCTCCTTTGGGCACTGTCCTGGTGCTGAGGGCACAGTGGATTGGGATGGATGGCTGAGGACTCACTGCTGTGATTGCAGTGTCACTGTGTCCCCAGGCTGCCTGGGGCATGAGCAGGACACAGGAACCTGCAAAGCCCAGAGCAGACCGTGCCCGGGCAGTGGTGTGTGACACACACAGACCCAGCACCCATCCCTGGCTGAAACAGCAGCAGCAGCTCCTCGTTGGGAATGGGATTCACTCCCCTTGAACTGGAGGCAGCACTGCAGCTTTCAGCAGCTTCAGAGCAGTTCCCTCCTTTCCACATCCTTGGGGAAAAAAGAAAAAAGGAATTCATTTGGGCATCTGAGACTGCTCCATGCAGTTTCTCGTTTGGAGAAACCAGCTTGAGTGACTGCAGCTCTGCTACAGCCCAAGGCTCCCCAAGGATGGGACAGCCCAGGCATCCACCAGGCAGGAGGAGCTTCTAAAAGCACCATCAGGGAGTCGCTGTGACACCCAAACCAGTCCCCTCAGGTTGTTTGAGGAATTTCTGCTGACACCAAATGTTTGAAAGCAGTATTTACACAGGCAGGAAAGTGTCATTTCTGTCCCTGTGTGATTTAGCATCAGAGGGTCTTCACACAGAATTTGGGCTGGATTTCCTCTTTTGGTAGCCTTAGGGGTCTTTTTTTCCTCTGCAGTCTCCTTTTCTACCTGTTAGCAACCTTCAAGATGTTCTTTTTCTTCACATCTGATCTGGGCCTTGCCTTAAAGGCTGATATCCCCCTGACCCCCACAGACACCCCTGGGCAGTGCAGTGGGGTGTGCCTTGGTCTTTTTGGGGTGCCTTCTTGTAAAAATGTTAACTCCTGATGTGGATATATTTGTCTAACACAGGAAAATGCTCATTAAACTCCACTTTGAGTCTGCACAGATATTCCAGTGAAAAAATAAATAATTTACCTTCATTGATACTAATCAAGTGTGTCCACATTGGTGTGCAGTTTCAGGAATTGCTGTAGGATCATTTTTAAAATTAATCTAGACATGAATACAAAGTATGTGTAGGAAGGTGCCGCTTGATTTGTGATGGTTCTCCTACAGCTATTGCTGCTCCATCCAACCCACAAGTGGATATTTAATTCGTGATCTAGAGCACACAGAGCAGGTTCATTCATCTCCTCCTATGACAGAATTATAAAATGTTACAGTAGGCTGAAGTGTTGTCACAGTCACTATTTCACATAATTAGAGTAGGTCACCAAGCACCTTTGGCCTTGCATTATTGATGGTTTCATGAATAGGCTATTTCCCCTTTGAGAACATCTGTTGAAATGTACTCTTTACCCCTTACAAGGTAGTTCAGAGCTCTGAAATATCCGTCACCCTTTTGCTCAACTCAAACTGCTGGTTCAGCATCTCTTCAGCTCACATAGGTCATTTTCTTTACAACCCAATTGGCACAAACTGTGACAATTTATTCTAAGTGTTTATCATGTTTCTGTATCTTCAGACGTGAAATGAAAGTTATTTTAGCTCCAAATTATTTGTAGGGAAAGCTTTCTTTGCCTAAGTTCGATTTTGGAAGGGGAAGAAATCCTCCTTTTTTAATTTCATGTCATTAAGCTGAATACAGCTCTTAAAAGTTCAGGGGGTTTCTTTTTGACTGACATTCTCCTTTATTGCAAAGTTGGAAAACGACTCTCGGCAAAGAATCATCCAGTAAAATGGTGGAACTGTATCCTACTGAGATTTTTTTTCATAAAAAGAACTAAACCAGATAATTTAGTACTGCACAAAGTCTGAAATAATCCTTCCTAGAGCCACCAGTTTTGCCTTTTAAATTTGTGATGGAACAAATGGTTCTTCTTTAATGTAAGAACACCCAGACCCAAATCACTGTCAGCAGACAAAATTCTGGAGTTTTTCTTTGCCTATAGGTTTGGCCAAAGGGACTGGACCAACTGAAGAAGACCTCTGGATGGACCAACTGGTGCTGTCTGGAGTCTGGAAATCCCTTCCTGCAGGAGAACATCCCCATTGCAAATGGCTCCTGCCAACAGGGATAGCACTGGGTGCTCTGGAGAGGTGGTGGAAGGACAGTGCTTCTGGAAAAGTCTGTGCTCCTGCAAGGTGTCACTCACTCTGGAGCGCTCACAAAGTGTCACCACATTGCTCCTGCTGATGTCTCAGTACAGATTTAAGAAATGCAACTCCTGGATTCAACAATCCTCATAACAGGAAGCTACAGACCCAGGCTTTGCTGAAACCAGGTGTAAACAAAAAAACCATTGAACTCAGAGGTTCTGAAGGGATATCAGCTGGTGCTCAGCCCTGCCTCTGCACTCCACAGTGCTCTGTGTTCCCCTCCCTGGAACAGCCCAGACCAGCTGGGGAAAATCAGTGCAGGTGCAAAGTTTGTGACTTTAGCAGCTGAGTGGATTTTTTAGTGCTCAGGCTCTCTTCAGCCTTTTATCAGGCTGGTCCAGATGAAGAGAATATTGAAATTATTAACTGGTGGATATTTGCCATGTTCATTAAGTAGAAAGGAAAAGGAGACTCAGCAACTTCAGCCAGCACAATTTTATGTAATTGTCTTTGATTTTAACAAATAAATAAATAGCCTGGCTCTCATTGGGATTTGCCTAAGGGACTATCATGAATGAGTTACACAACTCAGCACTCATTCACCCATTCATCAACTGATTCTTTGCAAAACCATATGGCTCCTTGCAGGGATTTCTTTAAACATTATGCAAAAGTATGAAATCAGTGCCTTTGTAGATGCTAAGTCTATTGCTTGAGGCTCATTTTGAAATTCCATTTCCAGATAGCACAGCAATGCTCCTTTTGCAAGTCATACCCTAACAGAAAGCAGTTGTTCTGGCACTTTCAATCAAATGAAGAAAAGAAATAGATATAAACAGTGAAAGGGTAAACGGATCTAAAATTTACAGATGAGCTGTGCCACTCAGCATGAATTTCACATGGAAATGCACTGTGCTTGATGGAAGGCAATGGGGAAAGGATAAACAATATTAAAAAGTAGGATGTCATTGGTTTCATGCATTGAGTCAGAAATAGCAGAGCCACTGCAATATGTATGTATTCATTTACTGCAGTAAACCTGGTTGAAGATGTGAGTCCATGTGAAAAACCCCAATAATTGTTTTTAAAATTTTAAAATTTTAATAATAATAAAATGGTTATAAAAATAGTGCTATAATTAGAGTAATAATAATTTGGACAATTAGGATTAGGACAATATAAGACAATAAAAAAAAGAGTTATGGATGGTCTGGGTACCTTTTTCTGGGCAAAATAAGCCTGAAAAAGGACACCCGTTACCAGAGGATTAACCCTTAAAAAAATAGCCTGTTGCATATTCATACACCTCATACATGATGCATAAATTCCATTCGAACAAAGGATTCTCTCTGGTCAGTGTCAACTTCTTCCTGTGAATCCTGACGGCGTCTTTAGCTGAGTGAGGCAGGAAGAAGTTCGTTTCTTCTGATAATGGAGCAATAAATTCTTTTTTCTCTGAAAGATTTAAGTATCCTGTGTCTGCTACCTTGGTGCGAGTTCTTTCTTTAAAAAAGTATCTTACATAGCATAGTTTAAAAAGTATCTTACATAGCATAGTTTCTATTTTAACATTATGTTATAACCTAAAACTATATTTAACACACCACTTAAGAAAATACAGCATAACTTTCTAACATAACACATATACTATTAATTTTAATATTTGCAAAAAGCCAATCATAAAACATGCATTTTTCACAGTCCATTCCTAGTGAAAATTGTTCAGTGCCATCTTTCCCCATCACAGGAGCCGGCAGGCACAGCTGCGACACCAATCCACACAAACGGCTTCCAACACGTGCCTGAACTGTGGATTAATGGAAATATCTGTCATTTAGCTGACATCCTCAAACGGGAACAGATCGTTTAGATGTCTTTTTTTCTTTAGGATGATCAAAGTGGGGGTATCTGCAAGGTCTTGTTCATTCCCAGTGGTTAAGCAGCACTTGCAGAGCTGGGGGTCTGCAGGGAACCCAGACCTGCAGGTTCTGCCAGCAGCGAACCCAGGGCGGCCTCACGGTGTCTCACAGCAGAACCGGACCTGTGGGGGTGGCACACAAGGACACTTTTGGGACACTTTTGGGACACTTTTGTGGCGGTGCAGCGGTGTCCAGGGTCGGGCCCCTCATGACGAGAAGGACCCTGAGGTGCTGGAGCCTGTCCAGGGATCGGGACGGGGCTGGGGAAGGCTCTGGAGCACAAGGGCTGTGAGGAGCGGCTGAGGGCGCTGAGGGGGCTCAAAGGAGGCTCGGAGGGACCCTCTGGGTCTCTGTAATTCCCTGTCAAGAGCTGGAGGCCGGGAGGGGATCGGGCTCTGCCGCCAGGCAAACAGCGACAGAACGAGAGGACAGCTCTAAGGCGCGCCAGGGGGGGTTTAGGTTGACATTAGTAGGAATTTCTTCACAGAAAGGCTGATTGCACCTCAGCACCTGGGGCTGCCCAGGGAGGTGTTTAAGGAAAGACTGGAGCGGTGGTGTTTGGTTGGTGTCGATGATTCGGAGGTGTAAGTGACTCTGTGATAAACAGGAGCGCTGTGTGGCGGCTGCTCGTCCCTCCAGGCGGGCTCAGGTTAACCACAACATCCCCTCACACAAAACCGGCGGGCTCGGGTTAACCACAACACCCCCTCACACAAAACCGGAGCGCGGCGCCTTTAAGGCTTCCCCCGCCCTTCCCCGGCCGCGCTTCCGGGTGCCGGCACGTCACGTGGGCGGGGGAGATGGTAGGTGCCGGGAGGGGGGGGGAAGAAGGTACCACCCGCCGGGGCGGGGGGAGCACCCCAAAGGGGCGGGGCTCACACGGAGGCGTGGTCAATGGGGAGGAGCGCGGGCTCAGCACTCTGTGGGCGTGGCTCTATATGGGCGTGGCTCACCGAAGGGCGTATGTACTTATGGGCGTGGTCAATGCAAAAGGCGTGTCCGCGCAAGGGGCGGGGTTTCCTCTGGGGCGGGGTTTCCTCAGAGGCGGGGCTCCGCTGAGGGCCGGAAGATGGCGCCGCCCAGTCGCGGTCGGGCCCGTCGGTGCTGCTGTGTGCCGGCCGGGGTTCCCCCGCCTTGAGGGACCTTCGGGGCGGCTGTCCCGGCAGCTCCGGTGCCTCGGTGCCGGCGGAGATGGAGCAGCGCCTGGCTGAGCTGGTGGAGGAGCTCACCACGTCGGGGGAGCCGCAGCTGGAGCCCGGCAGGATGAAGGAGCTGAAGAAGATCTGCAAGTACGGCCGGAGGGAGGGACGGAGCCGGGCCCGCTGTTGTCCCCAGGTCGGCGGTCCCGGGCGGAGCAGCCCCGAGTGCTCTTCTGGGGCCTGCTGTGGCGACTGGATGCTGCCAGCGCAGAAGCTGTTCACTTAAAATTTTAAATAAATTACGTCCCCGCGCTTACGTTTTTACATAATGAGCGTCTTTTTTAATACCTCCTCCTTCTTTTCCTTCGTTTTCGCCTTGCTCAGGTCGTCGGAGGAGCACATCAGCCACGCGTACCACCTGCTGCTGACGCGGCTCCGAGAGGAGCACGCCGAGATGCGCTTCTCCGCCTTCCAGGTGGTGCAGGAGCTGTTCGCCAGGTCCCACCACTTCAGGACGCTGCTCATCTCCAACTTCCAGGAGTTCCTGGAGCTCACGGTGGGCATAGACCACGAGCAGCCGCTTCCCCCGCCCAAGGAGGTGGCGCAGAAGCTGAGGAAAGCAGCCATCAGGGCAGTGCAGGACTGGCACGAGAAATATGGGGAGGCCTACAAGCAGCTTTCCCTGGGATACCACTTCCTAAAGCAGAACAAGAAGGTACTTGGCGTTTTTTACTCCACTGTGTGGTATCAGGTGATGATCACCAGGAGATGTTTAAAGTAAGGAAACCAATAAATGTTAAAAAAAAAGAAAGCTGTAGGAGACAACATTGCATGTAGGAGACCTCGTGTTGAGGATGGTCTTTGGAAAACAAACCCCAGGCTTTCTGTTCATCTTGCAGTACTGTAGGTGTTTAAAACTCTGGTCTTGTACTCATGGCTGGGCTGTGCCTTTTTCAGGGTGTGAGTACTGCTCACTAGCTGGCTTTCACCCACTGTTTCCTGACTGGAGCCCCAAGGTTTAGCTCTTTTGGCAAGGGCAATAATGGTCATGCATTAAACTGAGGACAAACAGCTGTTAAATCTTTCTGTAGCTAGTTTAAACTAGCTTGATTTCTGTACTGAGCTGCCCCATTCTAGGTCCCCTTTACTGTACAACTTTGCCAGTATACATGCCTGCCACCCTCAGCTGCAGTGTTACTGTGCCAGAAAAGAGCTTTTATGGAAGAGAAATTTCATGTAAACCTTAGCTTTTAGATGTCGCTTCAAGTTACTGTGTTTGGAACATTCTGCTGCTTTAATCTGTCTTCTGAGGTGCAACAGTGAAATCTGCAACACTATTCTAGCATTCACACTACTACAATGATAATAACAGGCTTTCAGTAAACATACTGATTTTCTTTCTCTTCACAAAGACAGATTCAGATTCCTAACAGCAGATGAAAAGCTTTTGTGATACATGAAGTATTTCTGTTGTTCTGGTTCCACAGTAAGCTAATGGTGCTCCCTACTGAACTGTGCTGTGCTGGTTTTTTATACAGATTTTGGCATCTGCTCACAAAATAGGATTTATCTTTGAATTATCCTTTCTTATCTTGTTTAAGAAAGGAAGAAAACAAAATGACAGTGGCAGGAAGTGCAAGACTGTGACAAGGGGGTTTTAGCATGTAATACAGTTTCACACAAGTGTACAACAGCTCTGCTGAAGTGTGGCAGGTCTGTCTGTGCTCCTGGGGTCAGTGGCTGCTCCCCAGTAACAACTGGGGGATCCCTCTCCAGGTTTTGAACAAGCTGTGCTGTTTTCTAGAGCAGCTGGATTTGAGCTCCTCTACAAACATTTATATCAATAGAAGCAATCTCAGGTAGTTTGGTAACTCTTGTACTCAGAAGATTTGATGTGAGCCAAGTGGCCTTTTGCCAGCTTAATGCTTGAAGTGTGAGAAGCAACCAAAAGTTTTGAGGAGGCATTTCTACTTTTTGTGGTAAAATACATCACTGTTGAGTTTTACTGGTTTGGCACAGCAGTATGGGGCAGCTTGGGTGGAGTGTTAGCTCTGTGTGTGGCCCATAGTTGGGTTTTGGTTGGGTTTTTCTTAATGATCACCAAAATCACTCTATAAACAGTCAGAAGATGACAACTGCTGTTCTTTTAGGGTGTAAAGCTAAAGAACTTCCCCCTCTGTTAATGTTAGTAGGTCTGTAGTAATAGGTACCAAGTAAGTGCCTCTATAAATGTTTGACTTCAAGAGCAAATAATGCTTCAGTATATATGAAAGTAATTGTTTTCAAACCCCCATCTCAGAGTTTAAAAGAAGAAGAAAGGGGAAAAATATTTCACATATTTCCAAGTGTTTGCATATTTGGGCACATGACTCATATTGTGGTATCTTTGTAGCTGAGGAATGCATGGATGGAATTACAGAACAGGATTTCAGGTGCACACAGAGTATGCTACTGCTGTATTCCAATATTTTCACAAAAGTTGCAGTAATTGTCTCAGCCTGCTGCTTTCAGTTGAGCAGTTCTTTGCTCCTCAAACATTTAGTTCCATAATTGCAGACCAGCAATAAAAGGCTTCATGGTCCTTTTGGTACAGAGACTGGGAAAGGATGGGCAGATGACTCCACTGCAGGTACTCTGGCAGGAGGCAGAAGTTGTGCTTTAGGAGGCTGTGGCTGTGTCTGGTTTTCTGTGCACTCCAGTCTGACTGGCAGCAAATGGTGGCTGCAGTTCCTGGGCTCTGCATCTTTGTTCTGCTTTTGTGGGCAGTGTTGCTCTTCGGGTGGATCTGTTTCTCCCAGTTCTGTGTGGGGAGCTTTGCAAACCTGTAGAAAAATCAGGTCCTGAAAACCAAGAAAGCTCACTCTGGTGCTCTGCATTGATGCAGTAGCTTGTGAAACCAGATCCCTTCCCTCTCACCCTTCTGCCCACCCATTCCCTACTGAAAAACCAGCCTGGTGAGTGTGCCTGTTCCTAAACTGATGGAGACCCTCCATGCCAGTTTCTCTGACAGCTGTTAGATAAAAACATTTGTGTGACTCCAGAACTTTGTTGTAGGTTGTTGAGAGCCGCTAGTGGATGTTGACATGCTTGATCATCTAGCAGTGGAAAGAATGACAAATCTTCACTGAGTGCTCGTGATGGAGACATTGCAAGAGAGTCTGTGGGCTGCACAGTCGGCAAAGTGCAGGCTTACTCAGCACTGTCTGTCTGGCAGTTCATAAAAGTTATGTGGTAGCAATCAAAGGAAATTCTGTGTCTTTCAAAAAGGTTTCCTTCCACATTAATGCAATCAAGCCTCCCTTCTTTAAAACAGGAGTGAATTTTTTTTGTGTTTTCAATCCCTTCTAAGACCAAACTTTAAAAAAAAAAACAAACACCAAAGCAAATATTGCTAATATTTTAAGAAACAGTGTTTTGAGTTGTTCAGATTAATATTTATAATTCAGCCATAAGGAAGTGAGACTGAATATTTTTTCCCTCAATATCAAAATCCAACAATGGAATTGTAAAATCACAAATTAGGTCTTCCTTAATAAAATTGAAGGTCTTCTCTTTTACTTTCCTTTCTTACAAAGTTCTTTTGTAAGTTTTATACACACACACACACACACACTGGTTGTTATAGTGCTTACAAATTTTCCTAAAATTCCTGGTGGACATGATGTGATGTTTTCATGTAATCTTAATATCTCCCCTGCATAGTCTCTTCCTGCTCATTCTCCCTCACTCCTGGTCTCCAGTGCTGTGACAGAAGTCTCCCAAAGCCCTGTTTGTTCCTGCACTCTGGATATGAAAATCTAAGGGGTTTAAGGGGTTTGTTTCTCTACCTTATGATTTCCTTTTGAAAGCCATTGATTCTCAACAGTCCTTTATTAGTAGGAGTAAAAACTCTGCAGTTATTGATTCAAGGGGGAGAAGAGATAAAAGGAGATGCTGCTGAGCTTCTGGCTGATGGCTGATGTTACAGGATTTTTCACCACAGATAAGGATCTTAGGAAATGGATTTTCTATATATTTCTTAGGATGAATGTTACACTTTTTTCTTAATTTCCTCCTTAGGTGGATTTTCAGGATGTGCATGCCAGAACTGTGGCTGAAAGGAGGAGGGAAGAGGAGAAGCAAAAACGACTGGAGAACATTTACAAAGAAAAAGTCAAAAGAACTGAAAAAGAAATGGAAGGTTGGTTGCTTTGCTTCTTTTAGTGCATTTTTTGTTTGTTTTTTGTTCATTTTTAAAGCAACCTTTTTAAAGCAACCTTTTTAAAGGTTATATAAAATAAATTGAGAGAATAGCTACCCAGATAATAGCTGAGCAGAGAAAGCAGGAATACTGCATTTGTTGGAGCTAGCCCTCCCTTTCTGTCACCTAAAGAATATCAGGGAAAGAAGTGACTGTCATGTGAGTTCACTAGGAAGAGATGGAGAAGAAAGAAAATGTTATCAAGTAAAGGTCTGGTCTCTAATTCAGTAAAGTATGAGTGCATCACCCCAAGTAAACAAATCATGAGACTTCTTGGAGCTAGTGACTTAATTTCTGTTAGGCACAGACTTCCCCATGCCTTGTTGGCCTATGGCATTACTTATATATACAGTCCTTGTGTTCCAGAAATACAGGCAATGGTCTGCACAGGAATCTTGGATGCAGTGTAGGATAACTGTGAAAAGTGTCACAGTGCAGCTAGAAAATGTAACTGGGGCCTGAGTCTCTGAGCAATATGTGCATAGAGACACATTTCTGTCACCCCAAAGAATAACAGAGGTAGTAAGTATATTATGCTGCAGTTTAAAGGGTTATTTAATTAAATTACTTTGGTGTATGTAATGCATGCAATGGTGTCTGCATTTATTCTGCATGCTGGAAATGTTTTCATGCGCTATAGTGGAATTTTAAAGAGATTAACTTTTCTAAAGTAACTTATATCAGTAGCATCTCTTTGAGCAATAACATACATTCATGGCTATTCCTACACACAGCAATAAAATTCATGGCTGTAAAACGAATACCCACCAGCATCACTAAGAATATCTCATTGAACCTTCTTTTCCTTCAAATTCTATGAAGCCACTTGAGTAATCTTTACATAGTGAAATTTTAGAGAGGCTAAGGAAAGGAGGAGCCCTGATTCTACATGTCTGGCATGTAGATTCTGAAATTCTAGATTTCCTGCTTAGGGATTGTCACTTTTATAAGGACAATTTCTGCAGAAGAGGAAGATCTGTATGGCTCAGTTGTGAGTGGAGAAATGGCTTCCCCCTTTGGCAGTCATATTTGCTTTGTACCTCTGTGTCTGCTCTGCAGACATTAACACTTTACAGTATCTAATGATTTTATAAAAAATTGTGTCTTGATAGAAATGTCCCAAGAGATTGCTGATACACTGACAGAGATGGAAAACTGTTTCCAGCTGCTGATGCCAGATCCTCTCAATTTTGGGGTGAACGAGATTGACCCTGAGCTCAGCAAACAAACATCTGCTAATGAGGCTGGACCTGCATCCCCCTTATCCTCCCAGGGGGAAGTTACCCCATCCTCTTTGGGGTGCATGGATGATGAGCAGCCCTGCTGCAGCAAGGACATTCTTCCTGTTTCTCAGTGTGTTACAGCTGATGGAAACAAGGAGGCAGATGAGAAGGCTGAGCAAGAAGAGCTGGATGGAGGCACAGGCTCAGATGTTCGATACAGTGGCCCTGCTCTCGATGATGATGATGATGATGATTACCAGACTTTTGTTAGGAACCATGGGCTTATTTCACATAAATATACTCTAGACCTTGAAATCTCCACAGGTACCTGGAAAAACTTCTGATATGTAGCTGGAGGCATCCTTTCTCTGAAGTGTTTTGTGCTTGTGGTTTTGGTTTTGTTTCTGTTACTTGAATGCTGGGGTTACTGGACACCACTTTTTTTGCTTTGGGATTCCTGGACACCACTTTGATTTTTTAAAATTTTTTTTTAGTTTATTATTTATTTTTCTATTTCTGGTTCCTCTAGTAACTGTTCTTTGTTTTGGGTGTTCCTTTGTGTGATTAGCAGATTTCATTAATTACCTTCTAAGACTGAACTTTTCTAATAGTTGTTGCAAGACCATTATAGCACTTCATAGTAGCTATAATGAGTCTTTTGTGTTTAAAAACAATCTGTTTATCAAATACAAATTTCTTTCTCTTTGCTATTCACCTCTTTCCCTCTGTAGCTGGGGAATAAGCTGCTAGTTTAAAAATCTTACAGTTGGATGTTTCTGAAACTTCTTCCTTGCAAGCAAGTAGTTTTGCTAGGAAGTGATTACACCATTTTTGTATAACTTTGCTAGTGTGAGGTACCTGTAGAAAAATCAGGATGGTTTGTGTTTTGGAAATCTCTTACAATTCCTGTCCTAAGGGAATTCCATGTGCAGACAGTAAGGGTGATATCTGCTTCTCTTTTTGCTGACAACAATGAGTGAAAAGTATAACTTTCACTTGGATAATGGCATACTTGGCTTCTTTGACAATCAAGTCCCTGTTACTACCAGGGTAGGGATTATTTTGTATTGAATATGAAGAAATTGGTACAATAATTCATTTGAACTTGGGACAAGATGTAATGAAAATAGTAAGACTGAACCTGTCTGTGATTTATTTGGTCATTCCTTGATAATGATGGCTAAACAACTCTTTCTGCCATGTTGGATTGAACACTTTTCATATTTTCCTCAGATTTTTTGAGTGTGTGGATAGTAATAGAATAATTAATACTGAGCAGAGAAGCATTCTGATGTTTGTAACTCTCCCTGAAGTGATCAAATGTCTTAATTTGCCTTCTTAAGCTCCTGTAGTGCAGATACCATAAATGTCATGCACTATCTCTTTTCCCCTGTTTTGAGCAGATATAAAAGTGCAAGAGAATGAAGACAATACTGCTATCATAAACAGTGTCATGGATGCTCACAAACTTCTCAGAAATAAGTTCTGGCCTTCTGTGCAGTCCTGGATTCAGGTGGGATAAAGAGAGAAAATTTTTTTTCTTCATTTTTTAGTAAAAAGATGGTGAAACCAGGACTGGGATACAGTACAGCTTGAGGGAGAGTGAACCACAAGGAAATGAAGGTTGAAGAAACAGGAGCAATCAGAGAAGATTTCCATTTCAGTGAGGGTGGACTAAAGGATGCTGCAGGACCTTGTTGGATAGCTCTCAGCCTTGGGTGTGGTACCTATAGGCAATTCTCTTTTTTTTTTTTAAGATAGGTAAAACTTGGCTTCTTTGCAAAGTCTTAAAGTAAAACACAGCTTATTTTTGTTAGACAGCTCTCTATCAGCTTAGCAGTGTGTCATGGAGCCTCCTGCATGGAATTTGGCCTACTGGAGGGCACTCTCAGAAGATGTTTGTAATATCTGTTCATTCTTGGCTTCACTAGTTGCTGTTAGTTTTATAGTCTGGATAGAAATTGAATTGGTTCACTAATTGTCACTTGTACAACAAAGGAATTTGTGATGCTATTTCATTAATTATGGGGGAAAACTGGAAATATTTTTTGGCTCAGATTTCCAGAAGAGAATAAGGATGTTGTTTTCTTGGTTTGCAGCTACTTACTAGAGCAGGAGTCAATGATGATCAGCTAAGACGTGCCATTGAACTCAAGAATAAAATGGAGACTGCTATGAGGAAATACAAGGAAATGGACATTTCCTTTAAAGCAAGAAAAAGAAAAGTGGTGAGTTTCTTAAAATTCTGTTTTACTAGAGCAGGCCATTTAAAGTTTAGCTTGTGTAGAGAAAAATGCTCTTTCTCTTAAGCCATAACCTGGGAAACTTTTCAACACAGGTTTTATTGTAAAGTACATTAGTTCAGCTGATTGTAGCTTCCTTCAAGGAGCAGTAAACACCTGGATAATATTCCAGGGGCCTGGTTATTAGAACAAAACTGTTTAGGCATCCCTGTTGTTGTTTAGGATAGAGAAGTGGGTAAGTGCAGATTGTATTTACTCTTAGCTGCTTTATGTGTAACACTGTTAAGTCCTCAGCTTCTTTTGTGCATATTTCTCAATAGAGACTGTGTTGCTCATATTCTTTCACAATTTGCTAAACTCTGAGAGTCTCTCAGTTCAGGAAAGTCATTTCTCTGCTATGTAGCATTTACTCTGTACTAAACATGTAATGAGATTAAGGTTATGATAGGAAAGTTTAGAGCATCCAACTTATTTCACAGAGATTATCAACCTTATTTCACAGAGATTAACTACCTATGACAGTTCTTGTGAAATAGGTAGACTTTGTGAGTAAACAGAAGCTGAAAGATCAAATTCATTATTCAGACCCAAAAAGGAGTTTATGGCCTGTTTACATAGATAAAAAGCAGAGCTGCATGATTCTAATTTCTGTTGGCTATGATGAAATGAAATAACTGCATAGCTTGACATGAAAATAAGTGCTTTGGGTCAGAGTCCAGAGTCTGGTTTAGATTTACTGGATTGTAAGGATTTGATCTGGACATAACACTTTGAGCTAAATTGTGCAGCCTCATTTAGCCACGACTAAATGTTGTAGACTTTGCCTTCACTGTACAAATGAAGCTAAATCAAGATTAATCTGGTTCATCATCTTAACACTTCCTGATGTGCCACACCAGTCAAAAATGCCAACTCTGAATGAAAAGTACTGAAAGACTGTCTTGTCAGAGGCTTTTGTCTCCAGTGAAATATGTGTGCTACCTTTATGCAACCAGCTATGAAGGAATCCAGACATCTGCTGTCATTCCTGCCATTTGCTTGACAGGACTTCATTTGCTGCACCTCTGCATGGAATATTGGTTGCTATATTTCTTGTAAGATATAAAAGACATTCAAGCCTTGATTTTCATGTGTGTGTGTGAATGTGATGTGTGTGTGTGTTAACAGTGGTATTGTTACCACTTAGAGTGACCAATGCTGTCTGTATGCTTCTATAGCATGTTTAAAACTAATAACTTTATTAATTTGAAAGCTAATAAATGCCATTGTTAAGAGGACAAAGATAGGAAGCACATAATGCTCACAATACTTTCAAAGTGAAGCAATGCAGACTGAGTTAACTTAAGCATTGAAAACAATATATAAATATTCCTAGGGTTTCTCTCCAGTGGAAAATAACTAAATTTAGTGTTAGTGCTGAGCTATTTTAAATTTATAACCTGAACACAGAGAGCTTTGTACAGCAGAAGGAAACTGCATAAATTATATTTTATTCATGTGTCAGATGACTTTATTGAAACATAAAAACATGGCAAATTGGGAGTCTAGTAGAACAAAATAAACAGAATCTCTTAGGCCATGGTTATTGAATCCCCATCTGTCAAATATTTACATGTCAGCATGTGAAACACTGCACACATCTCCTCTTCTCTTGAGCATTGCTGCCTGTGTTAGGTGTTGTGGCTTTGTCCAGGTGTCCTCGTGTCCTTGGAGCTCTTGCCATGCCAGTTTTGCTGTCTCTGCATCTCTGAAGCCAAGAGAAGCAGTAGTGACAGCCTGGCTGTCCTGCACAGCCCCGGCTCCCAGCCCCCCTGTCCTTCCAGATGGGATTTGGTGGCACATGGGACCACAAGTGCTGGGGCTGCTCATGTGTGGGGATGAGCACAGCTGGAGATAAAGCTCAGGGAGCAGAGAGGGACAGTGTGGATCAGTGGCTGAGTGCACAGGGTCCCATGTAGATGGGTTTGTGGGTGGTCTGTGCCATCTCTGTGTTTGGACAGGATGGCAGTTCTGCACTCTGAGGTAGCTGTATCCTTAACTGGAGAATGTGAAGGTGAATTGTTTGTGCGCTTGCTCATTTCAACTGTCATTATGATCCTGCACCACAGCAAGCCATTCTTTCAGGGAGAGAGGTTTTATTTAATTAGCAAATATAAAACAGAGCGACAGGGACTTGGCAGCTTGGCTGGAGACTTGGGCTTGCCCATGCTCCTGGGACTTTCTGCATTTTCTTCATGCTCAATCTCCAGGTTTCTGTGGTCACTGATTTTCCCCCTTTTCATCTGTTCTGTTCTGTGGTTTTTTTTCTGTTCTGACTGGGAACAGAGGGAGTAAAGGCTTTACCCATCCTCAAACTGAGATCAAGAAAGTTGATAAAGGGAAGAGTTTATTGAGAGACAATGAAACTGGAGATTTATTACTGTGAATTCCACTATAACTCTCAATCCCACAGAGATTTAAATTGCCACTTCAAAGAGGAAAGGTCCTGGGGTGCCTTACATTTGCCATGTGTCGTTGCTACTCTCTTTTAGCTGATCAGTTACACATGGATATGGCTGAAATGCAAATAATTGTATATATCTGGAGTAATTCTTGATGCTGCAGTTTAATATGAATATACCTGCAGTGTAGCTTGATATAAATTACACTGAGAGCAAGAAATTGGTGGTTACGTGGCCTGAGAGGAAATTTTTCCACAGAGGAAATATTTGCTTGGTTCACAAGGTGTGTGCTTTTGGCAGTCCTTATTATTACATCCATGCTTTCCATTGTTTCTCATTTCATTTTCCATATCACAGAGCACAAGCCTCCAAGGCAGGTGCCTTTGGCAGTCAGAGCCTGTTACACAATTAGCACAAGTTATTTTCTCTCAAGTTCTTTTTTACCTTTACTGAAAAATGAAAATGTCAAACTGCTTTTCAAACCACAGGAGAACTTCCTGGAGGTTTAGGGAACTTCCCTTTTATACAAAGTCTCTTGAAGGAAAGCACAGAACTTTATACAGTGAGACACTTTGACTTTAAGTGGTTTATAGTGACATGAGCTATAACTACTTTTACTTTTCTCCTCCATGAGAGTGAAGAACACAAACCATCAGAGAGTTTAAATTACAAGGAGGGCCATCATTTCTATGTGACACTCACACCCTGCCAGCACAAGCAGCCTGTGTTTTGTGCTTGCCTCTCAGGAGCTGTGGGAGGAAAGGGAAAAGAAAAACAAATGTTATCCTTTAACTGTCTAGAAACAAATCCCTTGAAGCAGATTTTATAATTATTAATACAACCCAGTTGCCCACTCCACACATTCTCCATTCCCACTGCTGTGCTCCCAGTAGATCAGAAGTCAAAGCATTTTTTACAAGGTGTTACTTTTTCAGATGGGTGGAGAGTGGACAAAAAAATCACAGACTACCCATATTGGTCAAAGGCAAATGAGTTTTTGTGTGCTTACATGGGTTATGTTCACTGTAGTTAAATCCTTGTTTGGGGTGTCAGTCAGGTTTCTGACAGGAAATGCATTTTGAGGGTATAAACATTTTGAGGGTTTTGCAATTCATTTTTCTGTGAATCTGGGTTTTGGCTGAAGAGAGTGGGAGCTGTAAAAAGGCTTTTATTTCACGGTAGCACGATGCTCAGACAGGAACCTTTCTTCTCCGAGTGCCTGCTCAGGATAATTCCAGTGCCCAGTAGAGGGAGTGCAAACTGCATGCTCCACATTTTTCTCTGTGCCACCTTGATCCAGAGCCAGCCATCTGCTCAGTCTGTGTTTCCAGGTAAACTTACCTGAAACAGCAACACCAGAGAGATTTCAAGTTAATTCGTGACTCTATAAATTATTGTAAAAGTACAGCTGTAATTATTGGCTTAGATTGGTGTTTAAATGAACACTACTGTTTCCAGACTTTCAGTTCTTTTGCAGGAATAACTTATGATCAAATTGTTCTTAATTTTTTTTATTGCTGGTTAGAAATAGATTTGTTTCTCAATGTCTTCTTCCTTTTCTTATAATACTGGAATTTAATTTTTTTTCTTGTTTAATGTCTGATTTGCTGCTGATTAGGTGCAAATGATCTTGCAATTTTAGAGAGGACCAGTATGTTCTGTATTTTAAATCATGCATGCCACCTTTCACTTACATCCTTTCCATAAAGACTTACCCATTAGGATAATACTTGAAATCCTGACATTGTTAATAGAAATGTAGCTCATTAGCTGGACTTTGTGCACTCAAAATATGCTTATGTCTTATGTGATTACCTTGGGAAGCTGTGGAAGGTTTAGTACTGAGGCTGGCTAAAACTTGGGCAGACAGAATCCAGGAGGAAAGATGCTGTGAGAAGCATCCCATTCATGTGTCTGTCAGCAGAGGGATCATTTAACAAACCTGTTACACTTTGAATTTTAAATTTCAAGTTACGTTAACAACCAGGGATATACAGTTTTTCATTAACTGTATCCATTACTTTTTGTTTCACCTTTCCTTATCTTCTGTCAAATCTAAGCATGTGCTTGGATCTTGATTTATTCGTGTACTTAATTTTATCCATGTGAAACATCTGGTTGAACTCAATAATGCTATTAATAATTAGATTTGGAGGAGCCTGTCCTTGTGTTGTCCAGAACCTGATACTCAAACCTCACGATAATACAAGTAAGATTTTTTTCAGAAAATTGTTACAAATTTACAATTTAAATATTTGCTGCTAATTTAGTCCTAAAATACATTAAAAGGTTTAAATTTTAATATGTTACAAATTAAGCTAAGAGTTCTGCCAATTACTTGGTTACAACACTTGCTGATTTTTTTCCCCATGTCTTCAACTACAGTTGGGCATTTTAGCAATTCTAATGAGTTATTTCTACCTAATAATTTTGTAGCTTTATAACCAGCTCTTTTCAAGTTTGTCTTTTTGTTAAGTTAGTGCTTGCTTTAGGAAAAAAAAAAAGCTGCACTTGAATTTTAGATTTCTTTTTCTGCTCCTGTAGCCATAGAGGATCCAGTCCTGTTGACAGCTCTCTGTAACAGCTTCCTGTAGTTACATCCTTACAGTTTTTTCTCTTGTTCATTTTAGAGAAATTTTAGTTTCTGGGGGTTAGGTAATTGTCATCAGTGATCCCTCACAGTGCCTGAAACCACATTTACTGAAACATGCTCAGACCATGCAGCAAGAGAGGCACCTTTGTAGGGAACTCTTTTCCCCAGGTGCTGCTTTTTAACAAAAACTGCAACTCTTAGCAAGAAGTTGCCCTATGAAAACTGGAAGCATTTAATTTTAAGGTTTAAATGATAACTTGATGTTGATTGTTAGTATGTTTTCTGTAGAGAAATGTGGGAATATTTGATAACTACAGCAGCATTATTCCTAAAGATGTTCTTTACCAGATTTATACATTGTTAGCATGTAATGTGGTCAGAATAAATAGTAAAATTTATTAATATTTATGTGGTCAAATTGGTAGCCCAGGCAACATTTAAATGGTTTGGATTTTTTTGTCTAGGTAATATTTATCAAAAAAGCCAGATCAACCATAACTGTAAAAGTGAACACAGAATATTAACTAGGTCATAAGTATTTGCTTAATGCTCCCTCTTCCCTCCTTCCTGTTTTAATTGGTGTTATTTTTACTGTCATGTTTGTCATGTTCTTATTATTTCTGTTAAATGATCACTTTTCAGCTAAAAGAGCTTTCTATTTTTTTAAGTTTTATTAGGATGTAGGACTGATATAAAATAAAACTGTAAAATTAGCCCTCAGAACAGCAGTCCCTCGTTAAAGTGTCTGATAGCTGGGTGATGGGTTTGGTTGGTTTTGTCTCTTCCCTAGAGCTGAATGTTGCTGTGGTGTGTTTCATGCTTTGCCCTGGCCATGCAGCCTGCCACTGCTATGAAGTTATTAAAAATATCTTGTTATGCAGATCTAGCCATGAATTCTTGGGGCTGTCACTGTGACGACCTCTGAGCCCTGTGTGATTCGCAGGTCGCACAATGCAATTTGGAGCCCCTCTAATAGAGTGGAAAATAAAGGAGGATGTCTCCATCATCAGGTTAACCCTTATGTTAAGTATTTAAGTTTTTCAGGCCCAAGGGTCATCTCCCTTGATTCATCTATGAATACTGAGCAGTGTGTATTCTCTAAGTAGGAGATATAAATTTGCTTCCTGCTTTTTATCCATCCTACCTTGCAAGGGGAAATAGTGTTTTGAAGTGAATTTTTTTGTGAGGTTCATAGAGGTACATTGCTAAATGTGTATTTATAAAAATGGAAAAGGAAGAAAAGTTTTAGGCTTGAAACATATATTAATGCATTTAAATTTAGCTGATGAGCAATATGAAAGTAAATATATCCACATCTAAAATGTCTTTGTACCTGAAATCCACAATCAGAAATACATGTAAGGTTATGTGTATTTGCATAGAATAATTTTTTACCTGTCTGTAGTAAATTAGGTTTATTTAATTGAGATGTTATTGTTAGACGTGGAAGCCTTCGCTAGTTTAACTAAAACTGTTGCTTCTCCCCTGAATGTGATCCTTACTTTCTGAAAAATGTGGATTGTGCAAGAGAACTTGGCCCTTTTGATGTACCTACTTAAGGATTAAGATGGTTTATGCAACCACGATTTTGGTGGGTGGTAGGAGCTCAAGTAGTGAGGTACGAAAATATATCTGAGGACACATCTTGAGTGGTTATTGCTAAAGAAATACTGAACTTGCCTTACAAAATCTTTCTGAGGTAATAATTTTGTCCAATGTACCATTTTTCTAGACTGCCTTTATTTTCTGCCTTCTGAAACTGTGAAGGCACACACTGGTCCACTGGGTCTCTTGGACATACCATTTTTTTTTGAAAGGATTAATGAAGAGGCAGAGTCTTTTGAACTGGTTTTTGAGCTTGCCCCCCCAGGACTGTGAGAATCCTCACAGACTCTTGCTTTAGGGAAAAACTGGTTCATCAGGTAGTTGTTATATTGCTAAAGCAATTTGGAGCAAGGTGTGTTCATTCTCCAGTGTACTTTGGCAAAGTGTTGGGCTGGAACCCTTCAAGCATTTTTGCTAACTCCTGGAAATTAGGAAATAATGTGAAAAGTGCATTCCTAAATAAAGGTCAGCCTGGCCAAGATGCTTATGTGCTGTTGAGCAACTACACCTAGAATGAATGGTGATACTTTTACGGGTGAACATAAAATGTGCTTTGCCTGGACCACATATCTAATTTGCAGTCATGGGGTTTGAATTTATGTTCATATCACAAAGTGAAGGGGAGGGAGGCTGTGTGGGAGGTTCTTATAAAGACAGCTCTGTTAGTAGTTTGTGTTTTCCTTGTGTTGCACATGAGAAAACTCAAGCATGGTTCTAAAATCTGTCCAAATGGCAGCATTTATTTCCATGTCATCCTGTGTTGGATGATAAAAAAGAATGGAAAAGGAGGAATGTGTCTTTACATTAAAGATACACTGACTACTCAGTTTCTATTACTGGCACTGAAGAATTTTACCCCAGTCACTGTTTTCTTGCATAGAATATCCCCAAGTTTCATTTTAACATACCTGAAGTATGTTTTGTGTTATGGTTGAATAAAAAATGCATGTGCTTAAGGTTGCCCCTCTAACTAGGTTCTACAGCAATAAATATTCTGGGTCCCTAACCAAAATCTTCTAGAAAAATATTTAGTTGGCTTTGAGTAGATGCACATGAGATATTGGCATGGTGGAATAATTTGCAAGATCTTTCAGTGAGGGTATTAGCATATAAATAGCAGATGCAATGACGACCATCACAGCTGAGTACATTTAATTTTTAGTTTATAAGATAGAATGGGTTTTTAAATGCATAGCCATCAAGCCTGCTGAAAGACAAATGAAGTTTAGAGTTCACTTGTCTGAGGATGTCTTACATCATTTTTTTTTTAGAAAAGGGAAACAGGCACACATAAAACTGAACAAAAGTGATTTCTTGGGTGAAAAGTAATTGAGATTGCAAACCAAGTTAATTAGACCATGCAAAATTTATTTAATGGTCCCAGCTGTAGTTTGCAAGTGGTGTTTTAGTGAGTAGATATGACTTCTTCATGTGCTATCTTTTCTCTTGCTTCTTTTTCTAAGATAATTAGTGGTGGCTGTACATCTAGTCCTGTAAACTGATTGCATTGTATATTTCAGTAATTTTATTGCTTGCTTTAATTATGATTGCAGAGACTCAGGTTTTTAAATCCTCTTAACAGAATGTAGCAGTCAATTTGTATAAAAGTGAGCAAAGGATCAAGGGCTTTTCTTCACATCTTTCCAAGTGCTGTGTGGTGGGTGGAGGCTCTTTTCACATTTATAACTGGTTGGGATGGGTGAACAAGGCCCTTAACTGGGGCTCTGGTTGCCCTGAGCTGCACCAACAGATGGAGGCTGTTGGAGCATTGACTGCAAAGTAAAAGAAACAATTGCATTTCTACTTGCATCCAGTGCTTTTTCCAGGTTTTTTAATAATGCAGAGTAATAAAGAAACATCTATTTTTTCAATTTTTTTTTTAATGAGTTAGGGAGGAAACGATTTGATTGCACTTGTCTAGTTGGAATAGTCAGCACTATTTTCAGTTTTTAGTAAAAAATCAGGAAAATTGTGAAAATGTTCTAAGTGATTACAGTGAAAAGAATACCTGTATATTTTCTGTCTTTTTTTAAAACCATATTCTCATATGTAAATAAGTCCAGCTCAAGATTCTGAAAATTGCCTAGGTAAATCCCGTTTCTTCTCACAGGAATATAGCTACCTAGTTAGTGATCCTACCATGTTAAAGAAACCAGCAACCACCACATAGTTTTGCAAATACATCATTCTATGACTTAGATAAATAAATACAAAAATAAATACCAGCATTTTAGAGCAGATTAACAGGCCAAAAATTCCCTTTCCCTTGGAACTTGAGGAGCAGTGGTGGTGCAAGCAGCCTCTGGTGTCTGGGGATCTGGTGGACCATTCTCTAGTGACAGAGAGGGGCTGTTCACCCTCCATCTGTGCTAAGACTGTGGTAGAGAGTTTCCTCATATCACCTGATAATTAGAATGGATTTGAACCCAGGAGCTTCTTTCTCACATTCTTTGACAGGTGATTGAGAAACAAGCAGTTTTGTTACTACCTATCTTCGAGGTATTTAATCTTGTACACTACAAGAAAAGCTTTCCATTGTGGTATTTATCACTTGCTCTTATGCTTTACTTCCCTTCAGCCATGGCACACTAGAAATTTCATATTTTTATCTTAGTCTCCTTTTTCATGGTTGCAAGTACCCTAACCCCTCATTCCTAAAAGGATTATAATTTACTTATTCGGCCACTTAAAACTACTGTCTTAAATATTTATTTCTTCTGATTTAATGGTGGATTGTTTATTTTTATTTTTTTAATTGACTGAAAAAGTTTTCCTGTAGTGGAAGCATAGGTAGGAGGGGGTTGAGCTTTCCCACTACCTCTGTAGAAGTTGCTTTTTGGAACTTGAAAAAAACATTCTTTTCTAACTAATAATATTGCCCGTGAGCTCTCCCACTTTCTCTTGCAAGGAAATGGAACAAACATACATAAATGGGATGGTTCTGATAAAGTACCACTGGAATGAAGTAAATTGAGATATAACTACCTGCTATTACTGTGCAACTTCTTGAATTTCCAACAGTGACAACTTCAATATTTTAAAGTAAAAAGATAACTTATTTAACTTGTTAAGGATTTTATCAAGATAAAGACTTTATGTCTGTTAGAAGGGAAAAGAGGGCTTAATTCCTGATAGTTAGCTAAGCAGTTAATTTTTTTTCAGGAAGTCTAAATTTAATAGAAGGCTCCAGGGAAATTCAAGGGTGTGAACAATACGCATAATATTTTATGAAAATGACCCCCATATTTAAAATCTGGCATTATATGTTATGCATTGTAGCACCAAGTCCACATCTACCTTTTAGAAAATTAAAACACATAAATTCTGTTTAGTGTTTGATATGTGCTGCACTAGCTGAAAGCCATAATGCCCCTAAAACCTTGGGTTGCTTTTCACCTTTCATAAATTCCTGGGTAGATTCTATACAAAAAATAATTTTCAGCTCCGTGGCTCATTGTTATTCAAAGTTGATTGATTGTCGTCATTTACCCAGTGAGGAAGTTAAGTGCTCCTGTCATTTCTGAAGAGTATAATTGGGACGTTTCACAGGTCAGTGGTAGTGACAGGTTTCCCTTTTGATTAGTGTTAGACTGATAACAAAAATTACAGTTTCCTATGATTAATGTTTTCTATAGTACTTGAATGCACAGTTCATGGATTGTACCTAAACAAAGTGAATTTGCATCTGATTATGCCTTTTCTCTGCCAGGCTTTTCATGTGCTTTAAAGTTTTAGATCATGCAGGTAATACAGCAAAGTTGCTTCCAGTGCAGTTTTCCAGTGGAGGATTAGTGAGATCCACTGAATTTTAGAATATTACCATACAGAGAGATATGTGCCTTGGGTGATATGAACAAATTAGGTGAAATTTCAATTAAAGATAATACTCTGCTTTCCTCTAGTCCTCTCAGATATGACATGCAAGGAAGTACTGGTATTGTATCCCTGCTCTTTTAGGTATAATCTGGCAACTTAAGTTAAATGATCAGGCTGGACTGAGTTTTGTCCTCTTGTTGTCTAACACTATTTCTCTGTTCCTTAAACCTGTTGCTGTTTATTTGTTTACAGACTGAGTGAAAACAAAGGGAATACAGAATACACTGAATTTACTTTCTCTTTTTATGATATGAAAGTTAGTCAGTTTGTACGTTATGACACAAAGTTGCAGACTGAGATCATCTATGACAAATTTTATCTTGGTGAAATCTTTTTTTTATAGCTAGGTAAGAAATGGAACCTGAACATGAAAATTTTGCTGATGTCCTGCTTGTAGAATTTTACTTCTAACTTGTACCATCCATTCATTATGTGTTAATGTATATTTTTGTATTAATAGCCATTAACATTCTTTATTAGAAATTAATACAGTCCCACTTACAATTAATTGTGGCCAAAAAGAAATACTGGGTTTTTTTTAAGTTATTATTTATTTTAATTTTTTAACCACACTTGATAAACCAAGGTTAGCTGCTAGATTTTTGGCTTTAGAGTATATGTATGATTTAAAGGAACTCAGCTGTGACACAAGATTAGAGTAGTGAATTAGATTGGGAAAATTCTGCTGCAGGCAAAACTTGCAGTATCCTCTGGTGCTTGTAACAATGAGTGGTTGGTATGAATATTAACAGAATCCAGGTGCACTAATAGAAGTAAAGAACACAGCTGAAAATAGTGACAATTACACTGTTCCTTGTCAATTGGGTTGCTGCAATGAAGTGGAAGAAGTGATAGCCTGTGCTAAGGTTGGATTTAGTGGATACCTTTTACTATTTTCTTGTAAAAGCACGTGGCAAACTTACAATAATAAAGTGCTAATTATGTTGTTGGGAATGAGGTGACTCTGAACATGGGCAAAGGAAATAAAGCTTAAAATCTCCATCATTGTTGCCTTTTTGGGCTAGTTGGCATTTGCTTTTTTAAAGCTCTGATAGTACAGGCCATGTCTGGTGACACAGATGCTTTTAGCTTATGTGCAGTTTAGAAATAGAAGTCATTTTCAGGTATGGAACAAGCTTAGAAAAAGTATAGATTTGATGGCACATACACAGCAGTTGCTAGCTAAAACTATACATAGGAAGCCACTTAGGTGGATTAATTACACTGGTTAGTTGGAACTACTCCTTTTTTTTTTTTTCACCTACTCATAGATCCTCAATTTCCATGAGACTGCAAGACAGACCAAGTGCACATTTAAGAAAATCTTGTTTTGTTGGTCTTTATCAGAGCAGTGTGTGCTGTCTGGTGGTATAAATGGTTGGGATGTACCAAATCAGTTAAGGAATGAGTGTATGAAATTATTCTTAGTGCTGTTGTGAAAAAACACACTGTACCATGTAGTATACAGATCTGAATATTCTTATTTGAGTCACTATTAGCTTACCCATTCTTTGGCTTCTCCTCCTGTTTGCCTGCTCTGGTTTTGAGCTCTTAAACAATTTGTGATACCATTTAACATGCCACAGATTATTTGAGTGCTAGTAAATGAGTAAAATCATCAAAATGAGAAGAGTTAAGACTGTAATATGCTCTTTAAGTCAAAATCTTGATGTTATTTTAAGATTTTTTGGTCTTATTTTATAGCTTCACACTTTCTCAGACTTCCCCAACTGCATGTGTTCTAATGGATAAAAGGGGCTTTAAAGAAGCCCTTAGGATAGAGAATGGCTTTAGAGATAAAATGTTAAGCAAAGACCTAATCTTAGATCAAGATTAAATACATAATTAGGGAAATACTTTTGACATAGAGAAGTCTCAGTAGGGCTATCAGGATGTTTGCAAAATATTTTCAGCGTGAAAGGAAATGAAAAACAGTCTTCACATGAAAATAAAGAGAAAATAACCCCAACAAAAATATCTCTGTAGATGAAAGCCTCAGATGATGAGGATGAGGATGAGGATGAAGATGAGTTTGTGGAGGTCCCTGAGAAGGAAGGTTATGAGCCCCACATTCCAGACCACCTGCGGAAGGAATATGGTGAGTTTGCCCAGCTGTGACAAGCTTTATCCCTGCGTGTCACTGCTGCACCAAGGTAAATAAACAGCCATGCTGAAGTAATCAAGTGATCAGCAGTGTGGGTAATCTCTGCCTGCTCTGAGGAAGTCATTACATGGACACCAGAGCAGTGATTGGCTCTGGATAAACAAATACTTCTAGGAGCAGGAGCAACTGAGACGAGCAGCTTATTCCATTCCATCATCTTCCTCAGGAGCTCAGAGCCAGGAGCAGCACCCTGTGTTCTTGTAGGTGTGCAGAGCACACATCATCTTCCACAGCTTATTCCATTCCATCATCTTCCTCAGGAGCTCAGAGCCAGGAGCAGCACCCTGTGTGCTCGTAGGTGTGCAGAGCACACACTGGGAGTGAAGGGATTGCAAAGTGAGGTTGGCAATGAGCCTGAATGTCACATACAAGTGCTGGTGCCAGTCTGGTGAGCTGGGATAAGGGGCTGTTCCATCACCTGCATTAATAGCAGCTGGATATGCACAGCTACTTCCTCCCATAGAATGGCCAACTTAGAGCTCTGCAGGGTGGCTCTTTTTGTTTAGGTATTGATGTCAGAAGATGTTAAATGCAGCTCAGCCTTCAAGTGCAGAATTACAGCCACAGAGCACATACCAGGTGACAAATTATAATTTTGCGTTCTTAGTAAAAGTAGATAATTTTTAAATGAAGTTATGCTTACTTGTGTTCTTGTGAAATTGAGGGTGGTGTTACTGAAGAAAGTTCATCTTAATTCGACTTCAGTGCATTGCTCCTTGTCCTTTGTACCTCTTGCTTAGTAAATCTGCAGCTTTACTTCTGTGTAACTCAGTATATTTGAGGACTCCCAAGGTTTCAGTACATTGTGGAGAAGGGTAGCTGCCATCAGAAAGCTTTAAGTTAAAAAACCTGTGAGCAGTGTCTTGCTCCTGCATTTTTCCATGAGTATTTGTGTAAGACTGGTGCTGTTGCTGTTGCTTTTTCAATGTTGATGCTTATTTTTCCCAATTCTGCAGTTTACCTCATAAAAGTCAGGCTGCAGCTGCCACCTGGAACTCATTTTTCATCTCTTTTGCAGCAGCCTAAGTAATTCTAACATGCAAAATTCTGTTTGTACTTGCCAGTTTCCACTGGAAGTGAAATGTATTCACCTCTTCCCTTTTATCCCATCTTCCTCATGGACACATATTTCTGAAAAATAAAGCATCTTACCACCCTGTATCACACTAACACAATACTTGGCTGCTATTTGAATTCCTTTTTATAGGGAAGGATAAAAGAAGAACCCTGCTATCTCCTCAGGGATATTTTAAAAATCAAAATGGATTAAGAAATTCCCAATTTGTATTTAAACTATTGCTGGTAGGAAAATACATTATAGTGAAAAAGTCAATCAGAAAACAAAAACCTCTCATTTTGTATACCTGTGGTTATGTAGGAGCTAATGGTCACACTTGGATGTTCTTTATCTGATAGGTTTATTAAAAAATAACATTTTGAAAGAAATTAATCATTCCTGATGCTTCTGAATACATTCAGCTTTACTTACTGCCATTTAAAGCTATTATGTATGTTCCCAGTTCTGAAAATAAATCAGAATTCCTGAAAATCACAGCTTAGAAAATGAAAGTCTGGATGAGTGGAATGTTCTAACTAGAACATTAAACCTCCCACATAAAATAAAATCCCAGTGTTATGTGGAAAGTGTGAATGGCTAAAAGCTACTTTTCCTTTTGTTATTACTTTTCCTGAACAAGCCAAATTAACTTGATACAGTAAACCAGAAAACAAAGCTGTAAAACATGACTGTGGAAATGGATTGAAATGTGACATGTAAATTATTGATTTAAATGTCACTTTATTTCCTTTCACTTCTCTCACAAAGATGTATCCTACCAACAAGGTAAATTTTGTGTTTCTCCTGAGAACTGAAAAACTTGTTAAAAATGAAAATTTGTTTAGAAGGACAAGTTCTGTGCATAAGTATATAGACACATGCAGTTGTATTATCTGTGTGTTTATGTGGTTAATAACTATAGTCTCAAAATTGGTGATGATATTAAATATAGAAATTGGGTGCAGTTTGGGTGGAGGTAGAATTGAAGAAGTCAATTTGAATCTTGATGTATAAAATGAAATGTAAATTTGTTAAAAGAATTTAGGTGATTAGATAATTGAAGTGTGAAGATATAACCCATTAGAGGTGTCATGCCAAATTAGCATTACCAGAATTTTAATGACCTCCCATTTGTATAATCCTTATTTACACTTGCATCTGATGTCTGCAGCTGACAAGAGGCCAGCTCTCCTGTGGGACCACAGGGTCATTTAAAATACACTGTGGTGCTAAAGAGGAATATTTGGCTGAAAAAGAAACACCACTGGAAATAATTTTCATATGGTTGCTCAGATCTCACCACTGGGCACTGATGTTGCTGATAGCACTGATGAGTGACCTGCCCTTGTATGGCTGGCATTGCTCAGCCCTGGAAAATTGAGCCATTATTCATTTAAAGGAAAACTTCAGGGGGAAATAAAATCTTGGTTGGTTCCATTGGTATAAAGCCTTAGGGTGGATGAGGTAGGGGATGGAGCTGTGCAGCCCCTGATGTTGTTCTTATCCCATAGAATAGAATTTTTGGCTGATCCCAAAGGATGAGAGTTTCCTTCCTGCCCTTGGTGGTCTTGGCCTGGCTTGCAGCTGTGCTCTGACCCACATGGGAAATGATCTCTTTTGAGGGATGTGCTTTCCCACATAAAAATGGAGCAATTCTCAGCTGTAGTCCAAAGCACCCACTTTAGTTGGCAGTTCTTGTCTGTGTCTCATTGCAAGCATTACTTACCCATGCAATAATGCTTCAGAACAGGGGAGTCCTATTGCTGTTTTACAGGAGGTGATAGAGGATCCCATCTGACTTGGGACTATTGGCATGGAAGCAGTCTACTGGTTTTCCAAGTTTCATCTTTATCCAAAATTATATGAGGAATGACTGTGCAGTCACAAACCTTTATTTCTACTCTGGTTAATAAGATTACTTCTCTTGTATTTGAGCCTTAAGCTGAATGTTTTTAGCTCTCTGATAGCTATTTTACAGGTTCACATTGCATCTTGGAGTCTGCTTGAGATTTCTTTCATATGGGAATCAAAGCTACAGTTCCCAAGAGTTACTTCTATCCATTTCTGAAATTCTTCCCTCTTTTCCTCACAATGTGATGTGGGTTAGATGTCCCCAGACTGCCTTTCCTAATCTGATGGCATCTCAGTCATACTTTTCTGTGTATTAAGTAGCTGCTGTTGAATCCTTGAATAGACACCCCCTGTGCTGGCTAGATGGAAATTAAAAATTATACCTAAGCATTTTCCTTCCTTACTGCAGTGAGTTCTCAGTTTGTCTGGGTCCAGCTTTTCAGTCAGGTTTGATTTATCTGGTCTTCATACCTCAGGAACTTCTGAAGGAATTGTCCCTGCATGTTGTGAAGGATGTGGAGAGCAGTTTTATGTGGAGAAACAGCTCAGTGGAGACCTCAGCAGAAACAAACATGCAAACTCCAGCATGTGTAAAGCACCATTGTCAGGGGCTGGGTTTGAGACTTTCAATTACACTGTCTAAGCTAAATGAGGCTTTTACCTGACTTCTCTAAGGAGAAAAAGCATATCAGGTTTTACAGGGGGAATGTTAGGCAGAATTAGTTATTTACCTCTTTGAAATTCAAGTTCCTTTTCCTAAATTTGGAAAAAGCAGGTAACACAGTTGTGTTTCTCAGCCTGACAAGTCTAGTATCTAGAAAAAGTTTTCTATTAATAATACTATAAATCCTTTAACACAGAATTCAGTAGAAAAGATGTAGTTGTTACATGAGGTAAATAGCATGTGTTGATTTATCATAAGTGTATTGAAAACAGCTATTCAGCATTGAAGTTAAAACCCCAGACCAGAATTTCTGTAATCAAATGCATGTGTGGTCTCCATTTCTCTTAGGATATAAACCTCTAGAAGTATTTAATTATACATTTACAAATGAGATTGCCTCTTTATATTAGTGTGTTTTGATATACCTGTATATGCACAAACACAAGTCCTGTATGGAATCACAGAATCATCTTTAAGATTTGAAAACACCTCTAAAATCATCAAATCCAGCCTATGACTGAGTACTGCCATGCCCACTAAACTGCAAAGTTGCCACATCTACTCATCTTTTTGAATGCTTCAGGGATGGTGACTCCAGTACTTCCCAGGGAGCCTCTTCCAGTGTTTAACTGCTCTTTTCAGTGAAGAAACTTTTCCTGATATCCAACCTCAACCTCCTTTAGCACAGCTTGAACCTAGAGAGACCTAACCACACTTAGGACAATAAATGAGTAAAACTGTTTGTAATGCAGTATTTGGAATAAAGATCATCTTTTCACAATTATGAAAAAACATGATTATCCCTTCCAACAAAATACTTCAACAGCCATGTAGAACTATTGACTGTAGATACTTCTTCTGATGCATCTTGATCCGCTGGTCATGGAAATTTTCCTCATTCTCAGGAGAGGTTTTCTTCTATGTAAATAAAAATTTCCCAGGAAATCTAACAGATACACTTGATTTCTGCTAAACTTGTTGGAAATTAATACTCACTGCACAAGATATTGGCACACTTTCAAGTAGTTTGCCACAGCAGTATCCCTCAGAGGATCTATGCAATGACCAAGGGATGCAAAATCAGAAGGAAGAAGCTTAAAAGGTGAGGGTGTAAGGTATAGAAAGGGCTTGATATAAATGCTGTATATTTGTGTTTTTCTGGTTCTTAGCTATGATTGTAAAGCAGTAATAAGTAGGGTTAATTAATAAGAGGTAACATTATATCAACATATTCTGTAATTCCAGTAAGCCAAAGTGTTTATGTAATGTTAGTGAACTCTTCTTAACTACTCTTAAAAAGAGTTATCTTTTTTCTTTAATTTGAATTTTGAAAGGATTCCAAGATTTCACATAAATGAGCATAGCTACATTCAAAGGCACTGGTAAGCTTTGAAAAGTCCAAAGCTTATTATGCTTCCTGAGTCAAATACCAGCAGGAATTTTCATTGTGAGCACAGTGGAGTGAGAGGGGAAATATTGGACCTGAACTGCTGAATTGTCCTTACAATCTAGGACAGTGTCTGTACTATTATAAATCACATCCACTTGCCTTGACTAAGATTCAACAAATGGGGAGCAGAAATTATTAATTTTTTTTCAGGAAAGGTGAAGTCCTTAATACTTGTTTATATTCTATCTCTGTTTTTTCAATTAAACTTCAGTGAATCTGAAGTAGCTTGATTTTGTCTAAATCCACACAGCTGAGGAAACCTGGGCTTGCTTTTTCTCTGAATTTTCACTGAGGGGCTTTTATCTCCCCCTAATCCCACCATTTCTGTCAGGACATAATCTCTTTCTCAAATTTACATTTTAATTACAAGGCCAGCTGAACTAGCTGAAATCAATAATGTCAGCATTCAGCAGCCTAACTTCAGCTGAAACCCCAGCCTCTCTCTTTCCTGCTATAGATTTATCTTGTGAACATGGGCTTCTTTATTGCTTCAGGCAATAGGTGCCATTTGGTCAATTTAAACAAAAAGGGGGATTTAAACACTTTCATGATTCTTTCTCAAAGCTGCTATTGGCACAATTTGAACCCAGGTACTGTACTTGTTAAACAAACCACACACAACAGCAGAATTCTGGAGAGGAATATTACTTTTAAAACTGCACTTAATCCCATCTATGTTTTAAAACTAAAACAAAGCAACCCCACCCTGACATTGGACACCATTCAGCTGGGGCTGTCTGCCTGGTCACTCTTGTCTTTATCTTGTTAGCAAAACCTACTTTCATACATAAATACTTTTTAAAAATTCCACAGTGGAGGTGATGTTACTGATGTCTTAGTGTTATCTATTTTTAGCTATTTTTCTGTTAATAGTTTAAAATAAGAAATCAATGAGAAAATATTTTGCTCTTGTAACTCTTAAGAATTCCTATATTGATCTTCCAGATGTGATTTTTATCTGTCTAAATGTCACATTGTCCATTTATCTCTCTTGCCTTTCCTGTCTGTTGCTGAGTGCTTGTCTCTGCTGTTCCCCTCCTCCTCAACCAAACCAGTGTTGTGAACAAGCAATCATGCTTCCTGTAAACACCATAGGAAAAGAAATAGAAAAAATAGGGTTTTCTGAGAACTTTTACTACATAGCAAGTATTTTCTCTGAAGATGAGAGGTATGGTGAGTGACACAAACCTGCTATCTTCTGACTTTTTTTTTTACTATTTGTAAATAGTACAAGTGCTCTCAAACCACTTGCTTTAAATAATGCTTTTCAGAAAGGGTCCTTAAAAAAAAAGGAAAAAAAAAAAGAAGTTTAAATGCTAAATATAGTCTGAGCAATTCTGCATTACAGATAGTTTATGACATATTCTTAACCAGGTTAACTGAGAAGGGCCAAAGGCCCTGTTTGTGACTGTTTCTGTCATTAAAGGAAGTTTACTTCTCTTCTTCTGATGATTCTAAAGTGTGGTTACAGTAATGGTTTTGGTTAATTCTGTTTCACTTTGATAAAAGCACCTGAGAAAGGCATTTTCCCTTTCTGGCCTGTGATGTGAACTGAGACAGAGCCCTGCTCTGCCACCTTTCCAGAGACATAAATTGAAAATTCCTGCATTATTATTTCACTGAAGTGCTGTTTAAAAGCACATTTTTGTGGGGGCACCATTCTCCCTCTTGAACAGCAAGTCCACAGCTTAATAAATGTAATGAAATAATTTCTTCTGCTATTTAACTTAGATATGTGCTTAAATCCATCTTATTATATTTAATTATAACTTCCTTTATTCCTGGTCCTTCTGCAGACTGTTTTCTAGTGCAGAGATTGGACCTTTAAATGTTTTTGGGTGGGTTTTTGGTTTGTTTTTTTTTATAATGTTCTTTAAAGGCTTGTTGACTTTGGAGAATGTAGTGTTCATAGCTTTTGTTAGTGTGTGGTTGGGCAGGAGTGAGTAAGGGAGCAGCTCTGGGTGTACTTCCTTCTTCTGCCAGCACTTAGATATTTTCTTCTGGCAAATTGTGTGGTTTAGTATCTGTGGAAGACAAACGTGCTCTAAATAATTCTGTTTCACTAAATAATTCTGTTTCACTGTGAGTGGGAATGATGTCTAACACAAACTGAAAGCAGGAAGATGTAGTCAGCACCCTGGGCTGTTTGGGTGGACTGTGAGGGTGGGAGAAGTGAACCACTCCTAAACATCAAGGTTTTTTTGCAGGGCTTGAACCTCAGTCACCTCCAAAAGCCCCAGTGGCAAAGACATCAACAGGAGCAGCTCTGCAGAGCTCCCACACTCGGCTCAAAGGGAACGAGGATGAGCTTGATCCAACCTGTGCAGCTGCCACCCTGAAACTCCTCAGAGACAAACTCCCAAAGCTACCATCTCCTCATGCCAGGTCCTCTTTGCTTTAATTCCTGTACAAACCTCTTGCTCTTGTGTTTATTAGTCATGACAGCACACAGAAAAGCATTTGTGAACCAGGAAAGCTGACAAGGCTGACTTGATCTCGTTTTGAAGTTACATTCATTACTTAATGTTTGGGATTTTGTTGGTGATTGCACCAGGATTTTAAGGAACCTTTTACTGCTCAGTTAATATAGATCATCTTTGGTGTAAATGGCCTTTATGAAAATACACTGTTCCCTTCTTTGCTACCAACACCCTCCACCCCATTTATTTGGGTAAATTTTGTTTGCAGCTGAATAGAGTGTATCCTAATGTTCAGTTAGCAAATAGTTTCAACATCTCTTTGTTCCCAGTGACTTATGCTGTCAGTGCTGCCTGGAGATGTTACATTGCTTCCAAAGACATATTTGTTATCAATCCTGGTCAAAGTTTGGTGATACTCCAGCCTTGCCTAGTATTTGGCTGTGATTTGAGTACAAGGCTGGGGTCATCTGTTTAGTGACATGTTCCTGGAAAGACCCTTCTGCATGGGCCAGGAAAGCCCCCAAAACTTAGCAAACTGGAATTGATGTGAGATTTCCAGTACCACATCTGTGGCTCCTGTGGGAGTGCAGCATGCTTGATCCACTGCTGCCCCCATCAGATCTCTGGGTTTCTGCCTCCATAGTGTGATGTGTGTTAACCAGCCCTAGCTGAACATGCAGTGAGCTGCAGAGTGTGTGGTGTTGTGTCATATGGTCTTCCTTTAAAAAAAAAAGGGACAACCTTGAAAAGTAGTTGTAATAGTACATGTAAGGTAATATTGGTGTTGGTCTAAAAAAATCTAATGAAAACAAAACAAACAAAAGAAAAAAAAGTTGTTGTGGTCATTGGTGTTCTGTATTGACTTCTCATCAATTTTCTCCAGTGAATCTGCAACTTCTGAGACATCAAACTTGGAAGATCCTGACAGTAAAAGAAGAAAATTAGAAGAAAGAGCTAAAGCTCCCCTCATGCCTTTTGGATTAGATCTTCACTACTGGGGAGAGGATCAGCCAAGTGCTGGGAAGATTCTCAAGTAATGCTCTTTTTCTTTTAAGACAAATTAAACAAATAGATAGATTTACTTGTACTCAGAGGTCATGCAATGGGGTGACTGCTATTTCTTTTGATAATTACTTTTCTTCTTTACCTTGTGTTGTAGGACCCATAAACAAAGTCAGAAACTCTACCTTTAAATGTTATTTGTTTTGAGAAGATGTGATACTAATTAAATATCCTTTGATGCTTCAAAGCACTTCTTTTTTCTGCTCTTTTTATGTTTGCAGCATGGCATCAGTTACTCCAATTTGAGCTGGTACCTCATTATGCAAAGGGCTCTGCCAAGTGTGTGATAGACATTCCCTGAGCTGGAGACTTTAGGATCTAAATAAGTAGCAGGCAAGGTAGGAGAAAGGCTGGGGAAGTGTTTTTCTTGGTAACTGAGGAAAATGCTGGGCTTACTCAGTCATGCAACAGAAAGGTGGCAGTTACAGGATTTGGATTTGGATCTTTCACTTTCCATTGCTGTCTGGCAGGTTTTCTGTTTCATGAAGCACTGCTGACTTAGGGAAAGCTTTAGCACTGCTGGGGAGAAGAGGTGGTAGGTACACATCAGAATTTATTTCTAGCAGTCAGTTTTTAAAGCCCTTTTTACTGTTTTTAAATGAAAGTTGGGTTGCAAAGTCCTCCCTCTATGTATAAATTTCGTTTAAGTCCACCAGAACTTTGGTATCAGTGTGTACCATACCTGACTTGAAAAGGGCAAAAAATCACTGACTGGCTGGGTTGCAAATTAAGCTATTATATTCTTAGAAGTATTACTTTAACTTAGTTTGTTTTCTTACCAAAACAGAAAAAACCCAGCCTGTAATCACAGTGCTAAAACTGTTGGCAGAAAGGAACAAGAGGAAATCTTTGCCCCTGCACCTGAATTTGTAAAATTCTGAATATCTGTTAAATTACTGTAAACTGGTGCAATTTGGTGCATAAAAGTGCTTTACCACAGTCACTCCAGGCTTTGGATTCCATCTCCTGTGGTGTGGGTTCTTCAAAGCCTATGAAGAGATTTTCAGCAAGGCTTTAAGAAGCATTTGTCTGTGATAATGCCAAAAAGGTAGTAAGGCCTTATTTTACATTGCAAATGAGTTATTCAAGTCATAAGTGAAATCAGAAGCATATTTCACTGCCTGTCTGCCTCGTGCTCTACTGTTTTATTTTTATGCTTCCCAATAAAATAGAGGGCACACTTCTGAACCATACAGTCTATAACTACAGATGTGCCAATCTAACTAAAGATAATTTAAGTAACTGCACACACAATACCATTGACCCCAGGCATAAAATAGACTTATTGAAAAATTAAGGTAGTTATCAGTCAACTCCTTCAGCATTTCTCTATGCACTCATACTGGCTCTGTAAGATTCTTAGGGGAAGAAAGCAAACTGAAAAATAGACAAAACATATGGGATGTGTATGGAATCTGAGTTTTTAAAATCTGAAGGGGAAACGTGTTTCCTTTTCATTTAGCAGTGCACTTACTTAATCACAGCATTTACAATCAATTAAGATTTTAACAGTGAGAATGTAGCCACCAGGAAGATTTTCTAAAGAAGTTTTGTTGGGTTTTTTGAGGGGGGGCAGAAGGTAGTGTATGCTGCACAGTGTTGAATTGTGTAGAATCTGCTATGTCAGCTTAACAGACTTGTTTTGGACAGCATGGATCTTCCAGACTCATCTACTCTCCTCCTTGAATTAAATCTGCTTACTCTTAGGAACAGAGTGAAATAGCTGGTGCAGCACTGACTGTGACTAGGGTGTTTGAATTAGCCATTTTTGCACTTGCTTCAGGATCTCTGTAAGCATCTGGGGGTTAGAATTTATATTTAAACAATGTTTTTATAAGCTGTCAGATTAGAAATTAAGATGATATAAATTAATTGAAAGAGTGCAGCAGTTCTCCAAGAAGTTTCTCTTAGATTTCAGTTAACCATTACTTGTCTTTTATTCCTCCTCCTCCTCATGTGTTGCTGTGCCATTGCCATTAAAGCCTCTGCTATTTGTCTGGATTAGAAACACTCTAAATGTGAGGTGTTGATCTTTTTCATCTTTTAGTTGATTATCTGTTCCTCTTCTGATCCATCTTACAAACAGGTTTTACTTGTCACATGCATCATTTTTTCAAACAAGTATCTGCCTATTTATAATGTTGCTTAACTTAGAACAAGAAAGCAGAAAACTTTGGGAACTGCCACTGCTTTGTTCTCTCACCTGCTTCTAAGTCATGTTGGGAGAAAATAAGTTATATGCTTGTAATAAACAGTAATATGTATTAATATATTTGTAGGAATCAGGCTCTTTAAAATTCAGTTCCCAAATACTGGTCAATGATACATAGGGCAAAACATAATTTTAATATTCTTGACATTTGTTGGGTGCATATTTAGGGGAAGGGAGACAGTGAAATGATGAAATAGAATTATTTCCTAACTGGAAGGGTTGACATGCACAACTGTTAAATGCTTCTTCATTCTCAAGTAACTGTAATTTGATAATTGAGAGGGGGAGGGGAGTTCAGACCACCAAAGGACACTAGAATTTAATAAGACATTCTGTAAGATTGTCATGCATGTGAAAATCCTGTATGGTGCCTTTTTTAGGAATGCTTTCCCCTCCAAGTGGCTGCAGGTTAGTGATATAGAGCTGCCAGTCAGTTTTGCTTTCAACATTGCATTAAAATGAGCAAATAAGAAATTGATGTCATTATTTTATTTACTCTCTATTGTATAATCTTGGCACATAATTTCTGAAGCTAAAATACTGTACTGTTCAAACATTGGGCTGAAATAGTGTTTATTTTTTAGAAAGACTCTCAGGGCTTTTGGGGTTTTTTGCTACTTTTTACCAAAGTGTGTGATTAAAAATATTTTGTTTAACCAAAAACTGTGGAAATACATTACTGTGTTTATTGTTGAACTAGCTTACACTGGAACTCTTTTGCCTTTATCCCCTAATTTACCAGAAGAAATTATTTGTACTTTATGGCAGGTTAGTATTTCTCTGGCACTGGTGAAGTGTATTTGATGGAGAAATTACAGATAGAATCAATCTGTTTAACAAGAATTTGGCTGAACGTTTTTCTGATGATGGCAAATGACAGAGATGTTGCAGAGTTTCCTTAATTCCTTTTTTACCTAGCTCTAACCTCTTCACATAGTTTAAGTGCTCAACTATTGCATTAAAACCAGCAGCTGTATATGTCGTAGGTTGCTATGGTCAGATATTTTCGTCTACTTTTTTTTTCCCTTGTCATCTGCTGAAAACCTGGTCAGATAAAATTAATCAAAACTTTTCAGGCCCTTTAAAGTAATTCTTTCAAGTATTGGTTTATGTGCTTTGCCAGATTGTGACTGGTGTCATGAGTGAAGCCAGTGTTCATGTATGATGGCTCTGCAGTCCACAGAAAGCAAGGCAGGAATGACACCCAAGGATATTAGTGAGTGAGAGGAATTGGATATGGACAGAGAAAATCCTCTCAAATAACTCTGGAACTGATTGGGTCAAGAACTATGTGGAAGAAAGGGATTGTAGGGTTCCTTTAGGAATTTTATGTCCTTATCAAGACATCTGTTATCTAGGTATCTTCATCTTGCTTGTTATGAGTAGCAGACATTCAGGCTGCAATTTTTTTCCCTTAGTTTAGCTGTATTTTTTTCCTCTTCATATTTCCTTAAATTTGGGGTGGGATTGTTGTTGTTAACTTCAGATATCTTAAAATCAGATACCTAAGCTTAAGCTGGTTACCCTAATTTCTTTTCATGATTAAGAGAAAGAAACATTTACCATCAGAGGGACAGTCATTGTCTCCTAAGATTAGTATTTAAAATGAGTCAAGTAATTGCTCTCTGGGGTTGCCTGTTTTTCACTACAGACTGTTGGCAGCTTAGGGTGGAAATAATGTGAATATTAATATGAAATTATATGAATGCTGTTGAGAAAATCTTTGTTTGCCTGTCTGTCTGTAAATGTAGGTAAGGTCTCCAGTTTTAAAATAGCTTTCTAATGGGTTAGCTTAATTTCTTAGAGGAACACCTGTTAATTTCTCAGATTTATGGACACTGTGTAGGAGAATCTGGAAGAAAGAATCTGTATAAGGCTCAGCTGATTGTTTGCTCTTTCCCATGGTCTCAGTTTATTGCAAAATCCTCTGATTCCAGCTTCTGCTTCTCTGCTGCTGCAGGAGTCCAGCTATCAGGAATGAGATCAACCTCGTTAAGATCAAACTGTTTCCTCCTTGATCTGTGCTTAATCATAGAAGTATTTTGTTATGAAGAATGTTAAGTACAGAATTACAAAGTTATTCACTGAATCTGGAAATTGGATAACTGACTCTAGATGTCAGATCATGAACTAAAGCTAAAACTTGTAATAGCTTAGCAGGTTAAACAGGAAATCAATACTAGACAGGCTTTGGTGGTATTTTAAAAATATCTTCATAATACAGGAGCCATAAGAAAGACTGGTAGATTCCTAGGGGTTTTTAATTCACTAGTAATTCCCTTCCTTTCACATGTGAGTTTAGCACAGGTTGATAAAGTCATCTCTATGTATTTTCTTACAATTTTGTGTGTGAATTATTTCCATTTGTTGTTTTCGCAGATTTACCTCTGAGCATCGATTTTGGGCACCCAGTGAAGTAGAGGAAGAGGTGGAAAATAAAGAAATAACAGAAATGTTAAAAACCAGGTATATAACATTTGCTGGCAAGTTTGAGCCAGTGAAACATAAATGTCGAGCACCCATGCCTGATGGAACTCTGTGTGAAAGACAAGATCGGATCAAGGTAGGCACCAAGTTACAGCATGGAGAAGGTCTCCTTAAAACAGCCATAAAAATTTATTTCACATTGTAAGTATAGCTCAGGGGAGTGGAAGAACATTGTGGTGGAGGAGTTCATTGTTAGTATGTGCTTTGTAAGGGAAACATCCTTTTGGTAAAGAAACTGTAAACATTTAAAGAACTCTCGATTTTTTTGGCATTCATCATAGGTTATCTGGATGTTACTTATTACTGTGATGTGTGAGTACCTGGCAGTAAGGCAGAGATAGTTCTTTGCCTTACTGCCAGGTACTCAAATTTTTGCTCAGAGGAATATTTGTTATTAACTATTTCTAGAAACTTACATGTTTGAGGGGCAAAGAAATTTTATTTACAAATTAAGTTTTATGAAAGCTAAACTCTACACAGCCTCAAATTATGAGCACTACTGAGCAGAATTGCCTAAATACTTTGTTCTAGTATTTCTGTTCTTCCTGTATTATCTGAGTATGAAGGATCTGAATGCACTTCAGTACTTTTAATGGGACAGGGATATAGCATAAACAACAATATATGATGCAGCATTGGTGCCATAGTTCCAGCCTGGACAGGATGTGCTACCTGGTCTCTTGAAATTGTGTATTTGTTTCAAAAAGAGGTTATTTCTTTGACATTCTGAATATATTAAACACATTATGTTTATGGGATTCTGATGCTTTCTAAAGAGGACTGGGATTCAAGTGTAGTTTTGTTGCTCAATTCCAGTTTCCACCTTTAAGCTGTGTTGAATAAAAGGTAAACATTTTCATTCAAAAACTGTGAGATTTTTTTCTTTCCCCCCATTTCTTTCTCAAGTGCCCTTTCCATGGAAAGATAATTCCTCGGGATGACTCTGGGATTCCTGTGAATGCAGAGGACAGAGCCAGAGAAGAAAAGATGAAGTTTGAGAAGCAAGCAGCCCAGCCAGGTCTGTGTCTGCATACCATCTTAAATAAATAAAAATAAAAAAAAATACTAGGCAGAGGTGGGAAGTACTTGCTACCTGTTTTGCTCCTAACCACATTCTTACATTTGCATTTGCATTGCTATTGATTTTAAATTACAGCTCATTTGGAGTGGTTCTTGCTTATGTGATAAATATGGATACATGTGTAGATAGAATAATGTTAACATTGCATTTGAGCTTTATTTCCAGTGGATTTTGTAATGGTCCCAACACTGCTCAGACAGACCAGTTATAGCCTTTGTCTTAAGGAACATGATTATCAAGGATGGTTGGACCTGTTCCCTGGGAAGTGCTTGGCAGTAACTGTTCTGTGCTTCTGCAAAGATATCTAATCTTGCTGGTCTCTGACAGTAGTGATTTATGCAATATAATGATAATATTATTAGGATCACTGTGTTGCCACCAGTTTTGAGAGGGTGTGTTGGATTTTTGTTTTTAAATAATTGGGAATAGGCAACAAAAGTATTGGCCTTCTTCTTGCAGCCTTCAGGTGTGGAGGGGAGGGCTCCTTCTTCCCCAAGATAATTTGGACATTTTTAGCCAAGGTGCAGCTCTGGACTGGTAGGTGAGAAATGCAGGCAGTAAATACACAGGCAGGAAGACTTCCAAGGGGAATAAAAGGCTTTCTTGCAGTAAGTACAGCTGAACCCTGTTAGTGATGGACAGGTGGACTACAACCAGGAAGCTACTGGCAGTTGATGGACTGCAGAGGAAGGTGAGAGAGAGGGATCTATCCAGCAAAGACACAGTGTATAACTGGAGGGGACAGCTTTTCTTTAATCTAGCTTCCCTCAGCAGGTCTTAGTTTTCTCTGGTTTGAGCTATTTATTGTAGGTGAGTATTCTGGATTTTAATTAAACTTACCCATAGGCATTAGCATTTTGATATCCTGTACAATGCTCCCTTGCAAGAGTTCTCTCTTCAGGTTTGACTGCCTTGGTGTTTGACTGTTATGCATATTATTAATAAAAGTACTAAACCTTTAATGAAACCTCTTGAGAGCCTGAGGAGCAGTTACCTGTATTCAAAACAGAAATCTGCATTCAGAAAGGTCTCTGTGGAATGAATGTGCATTAAAACATAGAATTGACCCACCCAGTGTCCTTTAATACTTGTTTGACCATCTTTGAGTGGCAGTGCTTGGTGATTACAGCAGCACAGCAGTGCAGCAATTACTGAACACCTTCTGGTATTTGCAGGTGTCAAAGTGCTACATTTGCAGGTAGTTTCCATCCCTGTCCAGGCAGAGGAAGTGCTCTGAACTGGAATCCAGCCAGCAGAACACACACTGTTGGACTGTCACAGGGAAACCAGGATAGGAGTGTGGATGTTGTGTTAAAAAGGAAAGTTCCAGCTTAGTTATGACAAACTCCAACTAGCAAATTAAACTGATAGGTGTTGTTGAAATCTCAAACTGGAAACTAATATTCTGGTATAAAAATCACTTGGACTGAAAAATATTGATTTTTTTTCCCTGTGAAATTGCCATTGCTTGAGGCTAGACATAGTATTTATTTTTATTACAGTGTCAGCTCGGTGTTGTTAGAGGCTTCTCACCTCTGGTCCACAAGGATGTGTCTGTTAGTCCCAAACCAGTGTTGGCATTGCTTCTTGTGTTACGGAGTGTGGTTGTTAAGCTGAAATGTCACACAAAGGTCCAGCCCATCTGGCTGGGGACATACTGCACAAGCTGTGGCACTCAATTTGGACAAAATCCTCCATGTTTCTAAAGCCATAGATTTACCAGATGTCACTAAATACTTCTATCCACTTTATTTTTTGCTCTGCCTTGCTAATTTTCTATTTGCTTTAGAGTATTTTCATCAACTTTTTAGGGTTTTTTTTTTTTGCTTGTTTTGAGGCTTGTGGTTTGGAGGGGTGTGTTTGGTTGGTTTTCAGTGGTGTTTGGTTTTGGGGTTTTTTTGATTACAAAGGTCTTGAAGCAATTCTGAGCAGTGCAGCTATGGGAAATACACAACTGGGAACCCACTGGACAGTCAGGAACTGTTTGATTGACAACATCATTAATGATGGCAGTTTGAAAAATCTGGAAAAAACCACTTTAAATTTGGGGATCAGTTGTATGGTTAAATTGCACCAAAATTCTTCTTGCATCTCCTTCCTATGGGATGGTAGATTTGTTTCTATCTTTGTGTGATTAAAGGGGGAAACAAATAGGTTTGTGTGCTAATGACTGTGTTTTGACAACACTGTCATTGTTATTATGGATCATTTATTATCTTAGTACAAAATTTTAAACTCCAGCTGATGTCCACAGAGAGGTGCTTTGGGCTCTTCAGTCCTGGAACCGTGAATCACTTGGGATTACCCTGACCCGCTAATCTGCAGCGTTCATCCTTTTCCCATAGTTCACACACAGGAGCAAATTAAGTGCCTATTTTTTGTGTCAACCCTGAAGAGTATCTGGTTTTTCAGCCCTTAGTGACTTGTTAACAAACAGGTATCAGGACAGGCTGGTGAAGGCAGGCCGCTGGCCACTCAGATGTGAAATAGCGTCTCTTTACTAACTACAGTATCGATTCCCGCCTACCCTTGCAAACTGTGTAATTTTCTTTTCCCTGCTGCTAAACTCAGTAACAATGTATGAAGAGCTTTAGGGGCCCATCAATGCTCAAAAAGCCTGCTCTTCCCTGGCATTCTATTGATTTTTCTCAAAAGCTTTTAAATTGCTCCTTCATTTTACTCAAATGCTCATTTCATCTCTACTGGATGCCGGCATTTTTTCGTTGTGTTTAAACAATTGCTCCATTCACGGGGTTCCTAAACTGTGACGCCTTCTTATTACTGGGAGATAAACTGTTTAGACAGTTTTCCTTAATCTTGGATTAATCGTTCCTGTATCTGAATTGTGCTGTTCTGTATTCCCTCACTTCAAAAAAAAAAAAAGTCAGTGAGGTCTTATGATCTATCAAGTATATGTGTTCTATTTTCTCCCTTTGTAACTCTCCTATGCAACTCTTGAACTTGGTTTTCCTCGTGCTTTTTGGTGTGTTGGATTTTAATCAGGCCTTGCTTTCATGTATGATGGTAGTTTAGATCTAACCTTTCCTTGGAAAATTGCTCTGCTGTTCCTTAACACTGTGTTCTTAAGTGAGGACATTGCCTCTGACCTTCCTGAAATGTTGTTAGCAGCATTTGTCACACTCAGTGACCATCTTGGTGTATAAATGAAGTTGTAGAGTCCTTTAGGACTGTTTATTTCTCTATATTTACAAAGTTGTTACGTAAGAGGAGTAGACATTTGGTGTTACAGTTTCTGCAGGCAACAAAGGCTGACTGACTTAAGGGAAACTATGCCAAATGACTGGCAATTACTGTTGTTAAAATGCAGACTTCTGGCATTTCTGCTGAGTGTGGACCATGTTCTTTTTGAAGTAGTACTTCCTACAATTTTTTCCAACCTAAATGCTCAAAGTCTTTACAATGAAATGAATTTTTTCTAAATTTCCCCTTGGCAGATGTCCATCCTCCAGCCACATTTTTACTTTGTACTTTGTGCTACCTTGTTTTGATACACAAGACTACACTGAAGGTGAAAAACTGCAGCTTCATTAAACAGTCCACAGTCTAAATTGTTCATGCTTTTTCCTCTGGTGGCATGTAGGATCAGAATCCACTTACAGTGTGTGTCTGGATTCTGAAGCATTAAGGTTTTGAAAAAATTTGAAGCAAGATTTTGTTTAGATAAATTAACTTGTGCCATTGTCAAGAGAAGAAACTTGATTTAGATAATTAATCTGAGGCAATGTGGGATACTTAGAAAGCAGTATCTTTTTCAGATGCAAAATGGGTGTCATGGCAACAGGGTCATGTTATCCTACTCAAGCATTTTATGGAGATGTCTGATAGCAGTTCATGTTTTAAAGTAAATATTATTGAAGAAAAGAAATCACAATGTTGCCAGCCCTACTCTGCTAAAAAGTTGATATATTCAATTTTTTTAGGCTTATTTTTAAGCTTATGCTGAATTTATTTCTGCAGATAAGTTCCTCAGCTACATTGTTGGCATTTTCAAATAATAATCACTATGTTTATTCACCTCTCCTGCATGGAATAGTTTCCTTGGAACTTAGTTCCTGTGCCACTGAAAAACCTTGACCTAGGTCTTCCTACAGAACAGTTTTATCCATAGGAGCTACTAATACAGACTGGCAGGGCTTCTTCACCCAGATCTGTCATTTTGGGAAACTGCTTTATCCTCCCCTTCCTTTGTGTGTGCAACTTGTGTGGCTCTGCCCTCACCTACTGCTGACAAGAGCCTCTTCCTTAGGGGACTGCAAATCCTCCCTGGGTTTGGGGTTTCAAAGTTCATGTTTTGTCTTTTGAGCAGAGTGGAGAGATCCAGAATTCATGAGAGAAATTGAAGCTGCTACAGGACTGGATCTTGGTTCCTCTAAAAGTAATGGAAAAGGACAGAAAAAGAAAGGGAAGAAGCAAAAATATCCAAATCTGACAGACCTGAAGCAACAGGCTAACACGTCTCGTTCCCGCCTTGAGAAGAAAGTCTTCAATAAGTAAGATACTTCTGTTCTTTAAAGCTTGTTAATTCCTATTTCTGTTTGATTCAACAGTACTTTCTGTTTCTACATTAACATGCACTTACTAATCAGATTCTCTGGCTAACTGCAAGCAAGAATATCTTCCATATGTCTGGAGGGTAAAAAATAGCAGGTACTGACAAACAAGGTTATTTCTTCAAGAGTGATTTTTAACTAATTTGCAAAATTTCCCATGAAAGGCTTTTTTCATCCTGTCTCAATTTTTTAAAAACTTTAATTGCTGGTTTGGCTTCTCTGGATGATCATTTATTAGTCAGGCACAGCATCTCAGGTGGCTGTGGGCCTGCCAGCCACTCCCAAATGTGCTTTAAAACATACAGTAGCTCCATCTGTCCACTATTAACACCATTTTTGATGCCTGTTCTTGCTTAGATGTGGCTACAACGTTAATTTGCCTGAGCATGCACTGGTCTTTATCAAATGGGAAGCAGCTGCAGCTATTTAAAGAGTTTCACATGTCAAAAATGAAGTTGTCAAATCAAAAAAGAAAAATTATTATAAAATCATTAATGGTGGGTTATTCTCTAAGGATACTGGATGAGTTGAACAGCATCCAGGACACAATATTTGTTTAAACTCAATTTTCCCTTCTCTGATGTACTGGTTATAATAACAAAGCCAAATCCACATTATTTTTTGTTATGAAAATAGCACATTTTATGTGAATTTCTCATGTTACCTGGTCTTAGTTAGAAGTCAGAGACATACAGTTCTAGTGATTAGAATTTCATATCATGGTTTACTGTGGCTTGTGCTAATGATTTTGAGTGTGTGTTAGTGCCAGGCATAGGGAATCAAACCTGTCAAGTTTTTAATAGGTTTCATGCTTTGCAGCACTAAACAAGATGATAACCTTGGCTCCTTATAACAACCCCAAATTACTTGAAATGTATAGGTGATAAACCCAGGCTCTAGTCTGCCAATAAAGCTAAGTGAAATTGCACACAGATCATCAAAGTGGGATCTCATTTCATTTACAGTATCACACAATCCACTGGTGCTAATGTAAAACCTACATGACATGAAAGTGGCAGGGCCACTCTGCACTGCTAAAGGCTCACTTTTCTCCTACCAATTAGGTAATATTTGAAGTGCAAAACCATGACCACATTTTCCTTACTCTGGTAACTTTATTGGCAGACTTTTGTTAAAAGTATACCTCTTCCAGGGTGTTTTTTCAGAATGTTGGTTTTCATTGCACTCGCTGCTGAGAAAATCTTTAATCCCACCATTTAGAGTGTTATTAAGAAGAAACCTCTTTCAGATGTTTCAAAATGGCTTTGGAAATGAAGCCATTACAGAGAACAGTTACCAAACCAGAAGTCAGCTTGTTTATTGGCGATAACCCTGGAAGGAGAGCTGGAATAGTGTGTAAGGGCTGAACCTGAAGGACACTGCCCAGATGCATGTCTTAGCTTCATTTTCCTGTACAGCTGGGGAACATCCTCAGAAGTGATAAATGCAGACTGTGACAGTGTAGAGTCTTAAGAGCACGGGCCTTGAAACAATCTGCTTGTGTGATGGAACTTGCCAAATTTGTAGAAATCAAAGGAGACATCAGTCAGTGCCCTGCTTTTGAATGGGCCAGTCCCTCAAACCAAGCCTGTAGCTGCTCTCCCTCACACATCAGCCATGTTTACCTGGAGATGTGCTGGGGGATAACAGCCTTCATAGGCAGGGGGACAGCTGAGGACACCTGCAAACATCAGCCTCAGATGGCTGAGCTTCTGTTCCAGAGGCATCTGAAGTAACCAGTAAAAATTGGAACTTCAGAATCCAGTGAGGAACAAAATTCCAGAGGCAAGGTGCCCTCAGCCCTGCACAGCAGCTGCTTTAAGTTTCTGAGGGAGCAGATATTCACAGCAGAACATTTTCCTGACTGCTTCTGCTTCTTCTTACTGTTCTGTGTTTGTGAACCCATTCCTCTGCCTTACCAGCTGGAGGATGTAGGGGCCTGCTCTCTCTCTGCCTTTTATGACAATCTCCTACTCCTGTTCATGCTGTTCATCACCTTCCTCAGCCTCAAAATCTTAGCTGTGTCATCTTCACTCAAAAGTTTGTGGAGGGGGAAAAAAGAGGAGGTGTCTGAATTACCCAGCTCAGAAGCATTGCAGCCCCTCCCTAGAGAAATCTCTGGGCACATTTTTACTGGGAGGAAACAATGGCAGCCAATGGAGCAGCAACAGGGAGACAGACAGGCCCTCACTGGATTTGGGTGCATCAGAAAGCTTAACAGCTCTGAAGTTCTTTCTCTCACTTCCTTTTTGAATCTGAAGGATGTTCCAGAGCCTTCTCCAAGTGTAGGAATGTGCCTCCTCTTGAAGGAATGACAAAACTATCCTTTGTCCCCTTAAAAAGGAAATAAGCCCAGAAGTTTCTCTCCTCAATTAGGTGAAAAGATATCTCATAGGGCCTTGAGGACTTCACCTCAAACTTAAGGATTCCTAATTGGACAGGAGCCAAAAAGTCCAGCCTGAGAATTTACTAGAAAAAGAAGAGAACAAAGAAACTAATGGCTTTTGTGAGGTGTTTTACCAAGGGTAGGAGGGCCTCTTGCACCTGGATTGGATTTTCTCTGTAAAGAGTTTTGTTATTTTGCCTTTTATTAAAACCTTTTTGTTTCCAACACTACCACAGAAGCCATTCTGCTGATTTTATGCCTTCTAAGGTAGCTGAGCTATCTTGGGTGTGAAATAGACCTCCAAGAGTTTATGAGACCTGGCTTGAGGAGACTCATATTTGATCCAAGCACAGCAGGAGATGCAGAGGGCTCAGGTCTTGCCCATCCTGAGGCAGCAGAGATCCCATTTGCAAGTGATGTGTGAGTGAGGTGTTGGCCACACTGTCCTGCCTGTGCTGAATTCTTCTGCAGCAGAAGCCTGTCCTGGAGAGATAGACAATAATCTCTGGTGTCTTCCTAAATGAGAGTTGTTCTTGTGGATTAAAAGCTGCTGCTCAGGAATGGGGATGCTGCTGGTGGGAGCAAAAGAGTCTAACTCAGCCCACATCTGATGAAACAGAGTTTTAGTAACCTGTGGAAGCTCACATGAACTGAACAGCCAACCCTTCCCTCACAAAAACATTCTGGCTTGTGGGTTTGATTTCATAAGGGTTTCTGAGTATTAATTTTTTAGGATCGTGTTAGATACTTACAGGTTTTTTTTTCCCTGAGACCACTTAGGTGCTTTTGAAAATCAAACTTGCTCCATGTGGCTCTAAGAAATAATGCTGGGAGGGTGGAATACCCAGCTATTAAACTGAAAGACTTGAATTTGTTTACTCCTGTTAATAAAATCATTGCTGAATTAAACTATTTATATTGCTGCAACTAATTTAGTTAACAAGACAAATCTGTTCAGCCTCATCAATGCCATGCTCAGAAGCCTGATAGTGATTAATCAAATTCCCCAACATTCATAAATGTTCTCTGAGATTGAGTAGACTCAACAGAAATATTATTATTGTTTTGTTTCTCTTTCAGAGGGGCCATGAAACGGGTCATGAAAGCCATGAACCGGGTGGACCAAAGGAAGCACGAGAAGTTTGCCAACCAGTTTAACTATGCACTGAATTAAATTCTTAATCACCTCTGCCCTTCTTTATTGCAAGAGTGCAACTGCAAAACCCTTAATCAAAGATATTTCTATTTACACTACAATACTTTGCTAAGCACATTTTTATGGGTGTCATTTTTAAATTGTTTCCAAGTTTAACTTATTTGATAGTGAATATTAATTTTGGAAGAGATGTGGTGGTGTGGAATTGAATGCATTTAAAAAGTTGATAATTATTTGAAATATGCATGAGATGTTTTATGACTTGTACATAATTTGGGTAAACTGTTCATGTTTTGGGGCTTGGTCTTTTCCTTCCTAAGGGACTCATGTAATTTATACTTCCTTTGACAGTATGTATGTTTAATTTTGCACTTCCAGGCCTGCAGGGAAAAAGATACTTTAAAAACAATTTGATTGCTGCCAGGGATGGCAATGCACAGAGCATTTTCTCAGCCTTCTGTACTAACAGAGCCACACCAAGCAGCACAGCAGCTCCTGCAGCACCTCTACAAAAACCTTGGTGCACAGTAAAAAAATCCCAATCAGTTGATGCCTTCAGATGATAAATGGAGCAGAGTTTGATTTCTGCAAACTGAATTCCAGGGGCTAAGTCAGTCTTGGTAGCTGTGGCACAGATGGGAAAGCTGAAATGGCCAAGATCATCCTGGCCTGCTTCTTCCCAAAATGGCATCCCAGTGTCTCTCAGAGCTGCTCCTGGGCAGCACATTGTGAAAGTCTGTACAGGTACACAGAATGTGCTCCACTTGAACTGCAGTCAAAAAAGCTCCAGTATGAGGTGAAAATAAGAAGTTTAAGAAAATCACTTGAGTGGCACAAGTGAACTGCCTGGCTTGGAACAGATAAAATTACATCAGGCTAAAGCCCCAGAGTCTAAGGACCTAGCTATAAACACAAGCACCTGGAATCTTCTAACTCCACAGAGTTAATGTACATTTGGATCCACTGTGGGTTGTAGTTCTTGGCTGGGTACTTAAACAAATCTCCCAAACTTGTTTGCTGGCTGTAGTCCAGCTTAAGGAGAGAGAATGAAACAGTGACCAGTTGTGCTCTTACAGCATTTCTTACAGCTTTCTGGGTAAAGAAAATCCAGACAATCAGGAGGGTTATGTTTGAAAATCAATTTCAAAGTGACCTGCAAAAGTCTCTAATACTTGCAGAGTAGAATGGATTCTCTATAGCACAGGCTTAGTTACTCACCTGTTGGAGGTGTTTTCTCATGTGTAAGGAGACTCTTAAGATTTAAAATTGGGAAAATTTTAACAACTCAGTGTAGCTTCTGACCACCTCAGACAAAAGCTAATTTACAGTTTGCCAAATACTTTCTGACTTGCACAAGTACTGCATAGAAAGCAATTGATGCTGTTGTTTGATAATTTATCTTGTGAAGCTGTGGCTGTTTTTAAGGGGGGCCCGGCTGAAGGGATTTAGAGAGTCCAGCCACCTTCAGTTACACCGGCACTCCCCTGGCACGAAGCCAGTGGCATGTGCCGACCGTGGGTGGGGCGAGAGGAAACAGTCACCGATATTGAAGCAACCATGCCGCAGGAGTGAAGAAAAGAGACGGCCCTCCTCTGCTGGGTGAATTAACTTGGTTTAATCCAGGGTAGGGGAAGTGCAGGGTGGCCACCCAAAGGTGGCGAGCGGAGGAGGAGCCCCGGGCCCCTCCGGGGACCGGGTTTTACAGGGAAGGGGTGGGTACACAAGAAACCAATCATAGAACGAAAATTTGCATACATTGAAGACTGATGGGTGGTGTGGATCAATGGGGATAGGTCAGGGGAGGAGCCCAGGCCTACCAGCCAATCACTCGACACCCTAGCTGGAAGATTCTGGAACTTGGGGCGGGGTGTCGGTGACTGGCAGAAGGCCTGGGGAGGGGATACAAGGACAAATAAGGGATAATGAGGGAAAATGAGGAGGGGAAAACCGTGATTGACATAACTGGGGGTTTGAGCCAGACCAACTTGCCAAGCTAGGAGAGGGGAGAACGGAACAAACCAAACACAAACCACAACATCTCCCCCTTTTTTGTTTTAAAAAGAAAAGGAAGGGAGAAAGCAAACAGTCCCTTATAATCAGGCGGCAGTTGTCTCTTGTGCTGTTTTAAAGTCCAGGCTTCCACCGCTCACGCTTTCAGAGTCTGAAGTCGAGGCAGGGTCCTCCTCGACATCTGAAAGCTCCAGATGGTTTATGTTGGCCGCTGAGGCATTCAGCAGAAGTCTCTTAACCAATCCCCACATTAGGGAGCAGGCGATGACAATTGCGAATATAACTAAAACAAAATATAAGACGGACCGAACTATGGACCCAGCCCATCCTGACAGTCCCCAGCCCTTGAACAGGTCCCCCAGCCAGTCCGATGTCTCACTCTTAACCTCGTGGACGAGCTCTTTCATCTTGCGTATGGAGACCCTCGCATCTTCTGCCTTGGATGACAGATTTAAACAGCACAGGCCCTCGAATTCCTCACAGCTGTGGTGGTGGAGTAGCAGGAGGAAGTCGATGGCCGCCCGATTTTGCAAGGTCGCCTTCCTAGTTGTTTCCTCGTCTGCGAGGAGGTCAGTCAAGGCAGCCGAGGTAAAATTTGCTTGCTTTGCCACCCAACACTCCAGGCGGCCCAATTCACCCAGAGACTTCGCGATCGACACCCACGGCAAAAAGAGAGTGAGCGCGACCGATTTTGGTTTGGCCCAATGTTCAATTTTGGAGTCGCAGTCCGGGTCGAAATCACGAAGATCTCTTTTGGATATTGCCAATTTAGACTGCGATCTCTTATATTTCCAATCCCTAATTTGAGTGACGTTGGGGTTAAGCAGCGTCAGCTTGCCAAACGTACAGACGCCTCCGGCCAGACGAGGGGGGATGCCAGCCCACGCCCGGTCTCCGCAAATGAAAAATGTTCCTCGGGGCAGCGCCAGCGGTTTGGTGCCTGAGGTAGATGCAAATGGCAACCGGATGGTGAAATTGCACCACCGTGCTGCTTGGTACTCCGGGCTAGGCGGCCCGATGTTGGAGTACCTCGAGGAACCGAAAAGGGGGGAATACTGAAACCAGATACAAGCCGATGCTCTAGCGGAGCCGACTAGATGGAGCTCTGGGGGGTCGGACTGTAGGGGGGTCAATTTCTTGAGCCCGTCCCTCCAGGCGTTCTGGGCGTCTAATAAACCTAAAGTAACATTAAAGGGGTAGGGAAACTCAAAAAGAGGGAGAGGGATCCCCACTAGGCAGGACGACATCGGGTCTTCAGCAGAGCCAAGGTCCAGGCAGATGTGCTCCTGCCCCATGGCTTGAGCGAGGGTCCTCCACACGTTCGCCTTTGGCTGGGGAACTACCCAGGGGTTCGCAGGTGGTGGTAGAGTCTCGATAAGGAGGACTGTCAGGAGGGTAATGATGGTCATCGGGTCCATGTAGGCGGGAGATCAACTAAAAAGAAACAGAAATATAAATTAAGAAGGTCTGGCTTGAGAGGGGGGGGGGGTCAGGACCGTGGTCAATGGTGGCTCACCCACCAGTTCCTCCGTTTCCGCCGCCAACACGCCTCTGCTACCTGTGGGACCGGTTCTGGTCTTGCACCCCGCTTAGGGCGGAAGGGCTTGACCCACTTTGATGGAATCCATCTCGGACCTGAGGGAGTGGACACGCAAGCGTATCCCCTACCCCAGGTCACGAGATCAAATGGCCCTTCCGTTTTCCAGGTCTCCGGATCCTTAATGAGGACCGGGGGCCTGGCCCTAGGTCGCAGCTCCTCGTGCTTCCCGAAGTGTCGCACTATGGGCGGGTTGAGATTTTCAAAGGAGCAATTTAGAAAGTTGATAGTATACAACGCCCGTGCGAGACGGATGTGAGGGGACTCCACCTTCACTGCCGAATGCTGTTGCTCCAAAACCCTTTTAAGGCTCTGGTGGGTCCTCTCCACCACGGCTTGGCCTGTTGGGGAATAGGGGATGCCGGTCTTGTGTTCTATTCCCCATTGCTGCAGGAAGCTCCGCAGTTCCTTGGATTTGTAAGCTGGGCCGTTATCTGTTTTGATTACCTTAGGGATGCCCAGGACCGCGAATGCCTGAAGCATATGCTTCCTGCAATCCGCAGCCCTCTCACCTGTGTGGGCAGAGGCAAAGACAGCACTAGAGAAAGTATCCACCGAGACATGTACAAACTTAAAGCGGCCGAATGATGGATAATGGGTCACGTCCATCTGCCACACCTCGCAGCTGGACAAACCACAGGGGTTAGCTCCGAGAGGGACAGAAGGGAGCTGTTGGGACTGGCAGTGAGGACATGTAGCCACAATGGCCTTGGCCTGTTCGCGCGTCAGATGGAACTGCCGAACCAGGCCAGGCGCATTCTGATGGAACAACTGGTGGCTGATCTTGGCTTGACTGAAGAGATCAGGGAGCGGGGCCGCTTGAACAGGGGCGGCAAGGGCATCGGCACGCCGGTTGCCCTCCGCTATGAACCCCAGCAAATCGGTGTATGATCTCACGTGCATGACATAAAAGGGTTGCTCTCGGTGGGAGACCAATTGAACCAATTTGGAGAGCAAGTCGTACAATTTTGGGTTTGACACCTCCTGCAGCACAGCATTTTCAGCTCTGGACACTACACCCGCTACATAGGCTGAATCCGTAACTAAATTGAAAGGTCCAGGGAACCTCTCAAAGGCTCTGACGACTGCGTCCAACTCGGCAATTTGAGGTGAACCTTCAACCTCGGTGACATCGGACTCCCACTCCCGAGTTTGGGGATTCCTCCAAGTCATGACTGACTTGTGGGATCTTCCGGACGCGTCAGTAAAAATGGTCATTGCCTTTAGAGGGGTTCTACTCTGGATCGATTTTGTAGATAACACAAATTCCTGATTGAATAATTTATGGGCCGGCCGATCAACACTAATTTGGCCGGGGTAGCTGTCCAGAGCGAACTGCAAAGATGTATTCGTTTGCAGGAGGCTGTCAATTACCTTTTAGAGGAATGTGTATGCACGCAAGATCAACGCCTGCCAGCTCTCTGATCCTCAGCCTAGCTTTCCGGATCAACTCTGCCACCAGTTCAGCGGGCTGTGTCATTCTCTTGGACCGATGGTGGCTGAGGAACACCCACTCTATGATTAAGAGGGGGTCACTCGAGCCTCGGTCCCTGCCTTTAACGGTGTTGTCCCACTGAAAAATCACCCCGTGGAGGTGTGGTAGTTTGCCGCAAATAATGAATTTAAATGGCAGGCCCGGATGACAACGGTGGGCCTGCCTAGCCGAAATGAGTCTCTGGATTTTCTCCAGTGCAACCCTTGCCTCTGGGGTAAGGGTCCTGGGAGAACTTAGCTCCTCTCCCCCTTTCAATAAATTGAAAAGGGGGGCCAGGTCTTCTGTTGGTATGCCCAGCCAAGGTCTTACCCAATTCAAAGATCCACACAGCTGGTGGACATCCGCCAAGGTTTTAATAGTTGTTATGATAGCCAATTTCTGAGGAACAATGGTCCTCTTAGTAATCTCCAGACCCAGATACTTCCAAGGCGGCACCCTTTGAATTTTTTCCTGCTGGAGCTCGAACCCTGCAGCAACCAGCGCATCGACTGTCAGGTCAAGGGCGTGGCCAAGTATGTCAGCGGTCGGGGCACACACCAGGATGTCATCCATGTAATGGTAAATGATGGCATCGTTTACCACTGCACGTATTGGGGACAGCAAGGAAGCGACGTACCATTGGCAGATCACTGGGCTGCACTTCATGCCTTGCGGGAGAACCCGCCAATGGTAGCGCTTGCTTGGGGACTCACGGTTGATGGAAGGAACCGTGAATGCAAAACGCGGGGCATCGTCCGGGTGGAGGGGAATTTGAAAAAAGCAATCCTTTATATCTATCACAGCCAATTCCCAATTTTGTGGGAGCATCGTTGGGGAGGGCATCCCTGGTTGGAGAGGCCCTATGTCTTCTATAATGTTGTTGATTTGGCGGAGGTCGTGGAGGAGCCGCCACTTGTCCTTATTGGGCTTTTTGATGACAAACACGGGAGAATTCCACGGTGACGTGGTCTCCACGATATTGCCCTTAAGTAGTTGCTCCTCAACGAGCTCCCTGAGCGCCGCCAATTTCTGTTTATTGAGCGGCCACTGCACTACCTGGACAGGCTTATCTGATTTCCAATTGAGCTTCCAGGTAGGGCGCTCATCAGTGACCGCCGCCCGAAAAACCTGGGGAGCCGCTGGAAGGTCAATTCGGGCTCCCCACTGGGCTAGGATGTCTCTCCCCCACAGGGGCTCCGTATAATCCAAAACGAATGGGCGTATAGAAGCCAATTGCCCATCCGGCCCCGTGATTTGCACGATGCTCTTAGATTGTCTGGCCAATTGTAAACCCCCAACACCACGGACGTGTCCAGGCGCGGTTTGCAACTCCCAATGCGACGGCCACTCCCGAGAAGGAATGACCGTGACATCCGCCCCAGTGTCCAACAGGCCTTTTAGTTGTTTGCCTTCCCCCCCTTTTGTGATATAACAATCGAGGCGAGGTCTTTCGTGCCCCAAAACCTGGGCCCATGCGATGGTCGGCGTGGTGTTTTCTGATGTTTGATGTAAATCCCAGGTTATTTCAGGCACTGGGATTGCCTGAGCTACAATCTGCCCTTTAGGCAAAAAGATGGGGGGCTGGACACAGTGCAGGCTGACGGCGAACACCCCCGGGTCCAATGGTAAGAGGCCCGGGATAATGTTCACCGCCGGTGGTGTGTGCTTAGTATCACCGACCACAACATACTTGCAGCGAATCCGTCCCCAGTTACCTGGGCACTCCGGGTCGACAGCAACGAGTTGAAAGTCGGAGGTCCTCAGGTGGAGAGCCTCCGAGAGCCGCAACCTATAGGGTGCAAAAGCAGAAGCGGTCGTTAGCACAGGTCTTGTTTGAATTGGTAAAACAGACGTCAAGTCCGGTAAGTATTGGTCACATTTAGTTGGCGGCGGTCCCTGATCTCCCTTCCCCCTACGCGATGATGATAAATGGCCCGCCTGATTTTTGTCAGAGCGCAGGGGGGCACTGCGCTCCGATTTCAGTTTTTTGGGGGGTTCGCCCCCAACTGTCCCTGCCCCCTTTTAAATTTGTAAAATTCTGCCCGTAGGGGGCAGTCCGGCATCCAATGCCCAGTCCTTCCACACAGGTGGCAAGGCGCGGAGGACTTCGATGAAACAGCTGCTGCAACCCCCTGCTCGGTGGAGGGTTCTTCTGCCGCGGCAACTCGGGGAGGTTGAATCCTCCTCTTTTCGCTGTCCCTGGTGGTCAGAAGCGGGACCTTGCGCGCGCACACTTCCAACATATCGGCCATCTGCGGTGCCGGGTGGAGGGGCAGGCTGAGGATGGCATCCCTGCATGCCTGGTTGGCATTTGAGGACGCCACCTCCCGCAAGATAGTGCTTCTAGCTCCTTCGTCCGACACCTGATGTTCAATGGCCTTCCTCAACTTCTCCACGAAGTCAAGGAAGGTCTCGTCTGGACCCTGAAAGATTCTAGAAAAGGCAGTTGGGGGCGCGCCCCCCGGCAGCAACAAAAAGGCTTTTTCTGCGGCAGCTGCCGACACTTTAAGAGCCTCCCGGGGAAGGGTACTCGCCTGGGAGTACCCATCTTCCCAGTCCCCGGTCCCCAGGAGCTGGTCGATGGCCAAAGGGCGACCCGTGAAGTCAACTCCCGATTGGGGTTGACTCCACAGGCTCGGGAGGGCTTCAGTCACCCCCCTCCTCCAGGCGGCTTCCCACATTACCCGCTCGGATGGATTCAGCAGGCAATTGAAAAGCCGCCAGACATCGAAGGGGGTGATTTCTGCTTCGGAAAGTGTCGCTTCCAACACTCCCCGGAAGTATTCACTCTCCCGGCCGTACTCCTTTTGGGCTTTGACCAGTTCCTTAATTTGTGAATGACTCAATGGGACCCATTGGCGACGCACTCCCCCACCCGCTTCTGGCTGGTAAACAACCGGAGCCGCCGATGGTACAATGGCCGGCTCCGGTTCCCGGCCCTCGACCCCCCCCCCCCCCCGGACCCCGAACCGTGGGAACCAGAGGGAGGGGCGTGGGAACCGGAAGAAGGGGAGGAGGGGGCATGGCGGGAGACTGGGTGGCCCGATGACGAGGGGCCGTCCCCAGAGGCGGGAGCAGGAGGCGGGGCACAGTGGCAAGCGGTGGGCGGGGAAAGGGGCGGGATTGTGGGAGGAACGATGGGAGGAGCTATCATGGGAAAGGGAGGCAGGGAAACGAGATGGGAGGGGTCAGATAGAGGGTGGAGGTGGGGGGAGGTCGGGAGGGAAGGGGCGGGGAAAGGGGAGTGGCCGAGAGGCAGGAAGGGGTTGGAACTTGGAAGAAAAGGATTCTGGGATGAGGATGGGGGTTTTCCCGCCATCTCGACCATGCGGTCGCCTCCATTTTGGGTCACGCCACGGCCATCTTGTGAAACCAGAGGCGACCCGGGGCAAACTGGGGATTCAACGAACTGGGGTACATAACTCTGGGGTTTGGGGACAGGAGCAGGGGAGGCAGGACAAGTCGAGGAGCCCCCGAGAGTTTGGCCAGAACTCTCGGGGCGGGGGGACCGGGTATTCTGGAGAGGGCCAGGGGATGATGGAACGCCCTGCGCCTGGCTGGTCTGGGGGGGTGCCCCCTTCAGAATCCCGGTTTTAAGTTTGGGCGTACGGGAAGGGGTATTCGGGACAGAGGGTGAGGAAACCGAACTGGGGTGCGAAACCGAACTGGGGCAACGTTTAACTCGAACTGTGGCCTGTTCTGAGCTCCCTTCTTCTTTCAATATTTTTCTAATTTGGGCAACAAGCCTGGCCAATTGTATGAGGGAAGCGTCGCCTGGCCTGAACAACTCCGAGAGTCGAGTTTTAACCCTCCGCCAAAAGGCCGGATTTTTGATCAGGTCAGGCGAAACCTCCGGGAACTCAGAAGAGACCCATTTTATTAATTTTTCAACAACAGGTTTTTCATAAACAATTCCCCCCCCAACAAGGATTCCCTCAACTTGGATAATAAGTCTCTTTTGGGCAGTGGACAGCTTAGCACCCATAGCTAGTAGAGACTTCCCACGAAGTCAAATGTCCACTACTAAGAACTTCGAGCCCAATCTGCCACGCAAAAGGAAAAACGAAAACTAAAAGGTGACCACCCACCGGCCCCTGCCTGTAAAATCAAGGGAGGGCGGCAGAACACCCTGGGGACTGGGGAGGACGACAGGGAGAGCGGCGAAACACTCACGTGTCCGGTGGGCGATCAAAGGAAAGCGCGGCGAAGCGGGTCCTGCGGCCGGACGGCTCGGGGTGCTCGAGGTCCCGTCCGGTCCCCGGGGAGCGCTGCCTCAGAGGGCCTGCTCACCTCGGGGTGCTGCTGCGTCCAAAGGACGGAGTCCAAAATCCGTAGGGTCCTTGCAAAGATTGTAAGTCCAGGCTCTACTGGTCCCAAATCCGGCCAACCAGGAGCAGGCAATCGATGCAGAGGGGCCCCACGTTGGGCGCCAGCAACTGAAGCTGTGGCTGTTTTTAAGGGGGGCCCGGCTGAAGGGATTTAGAGAGTCCAGCCACCTTCAGTTACACCGGCACTCCCCTGGCACGAAGCCAGTGGCATGTGCCGACCGTGGGTGGGGCGAGAGGAAACAGTCACCGATATTGAAGCAACCATGCCGCAGGAGTGAAGAAAAGAGACGGCCCTCCTCTGCTGGGTGAATTAACTTGGTTTAATCCAGGGTAGGGGAAGTGCAGGGTGGCCACCCAAAGGTGGCGAGCGGAGGAGGAGCCCCGGGCCCCTCCGGGGACCGGGTTTTAAAGGGAAGGGGGTGGGTACACAAGAAACCAATCATAGAACGAAAATTTGCATACATTGAAGACTGATGGGTGGTGTGGATCAATGGGGATAGGTCAGGGGAGGAGCCCAGGCCTACCAGCCAATCACTCGACACCCTAGCTGGAAGATTCTGGAACTTGGGGCGGGGTGCCGGTGATTGGCAGAAGGCCTGGGGAGGGGATACAAGGACAAATAAGGGATAATGAGGGAAAATGAGGAGGGGAAAACCGTGATTGACATAACTGGGGGTTTGAGCCAGACCAACTTGCCAAGCTAGGAGAGGGGAGAACGGAACAAACCAAACACAAACCACAACAATCTTGCAAGAGCTCTCTCTTCATATTTTGTTCTTCAACATGTTGATATACTTCAGAAATACTGAAAATAAAACAATAAAGAGGCAGAATTTCAAGTAATATCTACTGACTGCACTGGAAAGTTAAGCCACTTCTACTGTCAGTCTTGCTAATGGGCAGTGAAGATTTCAGGTGAAAATTGCATAAGGACAAAACCAAGTTCATCACCAAGTCAGTGGAATCAACTGCTAAACTGACTTGATTTCATCCTAAGGATGAAGTCTCACACACACACACAAAATAGAAAACACACAAACCCAACAGCTTCACCACCTCACACATTAACATGTGACAGTAATCATTGGCTGCTGGGATTCCCAGACAGCCCAAATTTAACTGACAGTTGGTGATTAACCTTCAAAGAGCCACAAAGGTCATTGTGTCACTATTCCACAGATTCTTGAGCCTGCAAAGGCTGAAGGTGTTATTTATAAAACATGTTTTCTCCCTGTAAGAAAAAAAGGAAATTTATATTGTGCAATAACTAAGCCCTCCTTTGCTGGGACCATGAAGTGTCATCACTACAGAGTCCCCAGCAAACAGTAGATGCACTTGACCCCATGGAGTTCCCATTGTAGGCCTTAAATAAAGATCCCAAAGACCAAGACTGGGAATGGAAATGGCAGAAATCTGAGGAGGGGAAAAAGAAAGGTGTAGTTAGTCAGTCATGTTCCACTGTGAGCAGCCTGGTCTCATAGAAGGTGTCCCTGCCTCTAGCAGAAGTGATCCCCCAACATTCTGGAAAGAGGTGATCTTTAAGGTCCCTCCTAACCCAAACCATGCTGTAATTCTAAGGATGCTACTCAGTCACATCAGTTCTAGAATTATCAGCTAAAACTTCCTGTCTGGACCCAATTGTCAAATCTGGGAGTTAAACCTGATCCTATCACATGATCTGTGTGCTTTCCCCCTTCCTTTATTAAAAGCATGCATGGAAAAAAAAAAAAAAAGTCTTCCTGGAGTACCTCTTTCATGCAGAAGGAGAATTATCAGAGTTAAAGTTCCCTGGCAGATGGCTCAGAAACGGCCAACTCAGAGAAAGGTTCCTGGACTTTGGGACAGGTTGATGGCCAGTGATGACTTCTTTTAAAGCTCTTCTGGTGTTTTTCCTCTGCATTTTTTTCTTCATTTTTTGCCTTGAGGCAAGATGAATCATTGACCCTTCATAGGAAAACATGCAGATTGCACATCCCCTGAAGCACTTCTTTATGTTCCCCTGGTCCAGTGTGGGACAAACCCTTCCCTTAACCCTTGTTATTTACTGACACTTTTTATCCAATTATTTCTCTACAAGAGCCACTCAGCACATATACATGCAGCAGGTCTTGGATGTTGTCACTTAAGTATTCTTGTTAGACCTGGGCAGACATAATTCAGAGGGTTTGGGGGAGCTTTCTCCTTTTCCTGAGTTTATCTGTAGCTGTGCTGGAAGAAGAAATTTAAGAAAGCATCTCTCTCCAAAGATCCAGTATACCTCCACTAAATAGAAATCTTTTTGTGTTCAAAAATTCAAAATAGATCAATCTGCTTTTTTGATACATCACACTTTTTGTGTGTCAGTTTACTTACAGCAGTTTACAAATTTGAGGCTCTGGGCTCACTGGTTCAAACGTTGCTCAACTGTCCCTGTGACATTTGTACTGAAACTTTTTTATTCCTGTCCTCAGGGCTTCTGGGGAAAAAGAATAAAAAAAAGTATCATTCACATAATCTCTGTGTGGTTTTGTCTGTAACTCACTCCAGCACCTTTGCAATTGTACTTGTGCTTCCTGGGGATGCTGTGTGTGATTTCCAGGTACCTGTGCAGCTTGAGGTGATTTGGCCCTTGGAGTGTTGTTAAGGTGAACAGTTGTAATACATGCTGAATATTGTGTGCCTGAAGGGACTCTGAGCTGAAGTGAGCTGTGCTAGTGCCTCTAAATCATCCTGGTGCATCTAAATAATCCTGTCTTAACCAGGGTTGTGTCAGTGGGAAAAACAAGAACTGTAAGCAGACTTCTCTGTGGTTATTCTTACCTGAGCACACAGTTACACCTGGGGAACAAAAGTCTGGAAAGAAAAAAGATCACAGAGTGTATGGCCTGGCACTCAAACACAGAGCTTTTAGTGGCATAAATGAGCTTGGTATGGACCTTTTGAGAATAAGAATGAGAGCCATCCTTCAGCACATCCAGGGTTTCTGGGGCAGGGTGATGTGCCCATACTCCTCTTTAGCACAATGCCTTGTGACTCCATTTGCTCTAAACTCACTTGAGGCTTGGCTTTATCAGCCTGGGTATTAGGTTGATGAAGTTATACAGTTAGAAAACTGTAACACTAAAAAGTTCCTGGAAATCATGGCTAAAATACTTGTAGTTCTTTTCTTATCGGTAAGCAAAACATACAAATGAGATTTGTAAGCAGTTCTGCATGGACAGTGGATCGTGCCACACAGAGCAGTTTCCACGTTGGGGAAAGGCTTCAGTTAATCAAAGTGAGCATTATTGGAAAAAAAAAATGAAGAAACCAACTTTGTTTTGTAGAAAACAAAAAGTAAACCTGTTCCATTTAAAGTGGCTGTGGAAATGGGTGATAAGGATGTTACTAGTTACAAGGAGCCTCTAGCCAGAGGCAAGAGGTGTTGAATCTCAAGAGCCCAGCCAGCACAAAGCCAGTTCAGGTGTGTCACAGCACAGGCACAGGCAGATGGGCCACCTGGTGGTCGCCCACATTCTGCAAGTGCCTGGCTGTGGTGCAGCTGCCTGTGGGGTTTATCCAATTCTGTTAGCCACTTGAAATGCTTTTACTCCGAGCTGATGTGAATGTCTCTGTAGCTTGTGCACCAGAAGAGGTAAGGATGTTACAGCAATACTTTAGTGATGAGAATCGGCCATTTAAAGCCATTCCTTTTGGAATGCCTCACACCTTCAGCAAAGTCACTGGCTTTGGATAGGCAGTGGCAGTCCTGGTGCACTTAACAGCTCTCCTGCTGGAGCACACGTTCAGGAGGTGGAGCCCAGGTTCCTTCTCAAACTCAGAGGTGACAGTCCCATGTCCTGGTTCAGGGGACAGCCCAAGCCACCAGGAACTTAAAAGCAGGAGAGGTGGTAGGAGACAGCTCCCATCACCTGTTTCCCTGTGGGATCTGGAATTGGACCACTGCAAAGCTAAAACTGCTTCATGTAGGAAACTAAACAGAGAGGAAAAGATCTCTGCAGATTACAGTTCCAGACTGGGGCAATGGAGGGCCAGATCTGCTTATTCCCTTGACACCTGCCAGGAAAAACACCACTGAATTTCATAGATTTGGGAGAGAGCTTCCTCTTGGATACCATCAGCAGCTAGATCTGCCCAGGACCCCATGGACACCAAAGCCAGGGAGAAGGATGTTACTCTGGAAACTTCTGCAGAGCAATTTCTCCCTATGTCTGTTCTAGGATGCTCTGGGACAGCTGCATTCAAATAAACCCAAAACAGGTAACAGCATTCTGCTCCCGGGTGAAAGTAACGCTTGAATTTACATCTTCAAACAATCAAGTTCTACCCCAAGCAGTGCCCAAGGAAGATTCGATGGTGCTGGGAGTGCAGAGGGAAGTTAGTCCATAGCCAGGTGAGAAAGCAAAAACAGAGAGACTGGAGGTATCAGGGAGAGATGAGCCAGGAGCTGAAGGTGAAAAATCAGGGCAGTGTCCTTCCTGACAGGGACACCATCACACACCCCCAAACAAGAAAAGGATCTTTGTAACAGGAACAGAGTCAGCCACCAGTTACCTGAAGGTCCACCAAGATAAAAGGCAGGTCTGGAGCCAAATCAGCAAGGGGAGATCAGGGTGAGAGCTACAAAGCCAAGCACAGCCCAGCACCAGGGCTCAGGCAGGAGACCCCACTGAAATGCAGCTGCCCTGTCACCACTGGAGGGTCCAGGGGGAGGCTCCTGCTGGGGCTCTCCCAGCTTTAGCTGTTTTCATGGCAGCCTGAGCCAAGGAGCTGCAGCTGTGCCACATCAGGGCAGAGCTTCAGCACCTGCTGGGGTGTGGGACGGGGACACCAGGAGGATTGCAAAGGTGGTGAGAGGGTAATGAGAGAAAATAGATCCTGCTGGTACACTCAGAGCCCTTGGAGCACCCCTCTTACTGGATGTGGTGGTGGTCCTATTACAAAATCCTCTACAGAAACTGAAGGAATTAAGAGGGAAAAGCCTCAAGCAGCAGCCTAGGTCAGACCAGTCTGACCCCTCCCCATCCAGCAGCACCTCCCCACCCCTTCAGCTGGGAGAGATGTTAAAGATCCTAAAACAGCACATCCCCTAAAAAGTACATGTGGATGAGAGCCAGGGTTGCCTGGCAGCTGGACAAATTGTGACCTGTGGGATAAAATTGTTCTTCCAGGTGTGGGAGTGGGATGCTGCCCCTGAAGGAAAGGAAGAAGAAAGATCCCTCAATTACTCATGTTTCTGAGTTGATGCTTTCCCTCCTCTTCTTCAAAGCTGATTGAGCGGAGAAAGAAAAGGATTCACGTCCTTGCTGAGCCTTTCCTATCAGCTGGGTCTGGGGAATCCAGAGCCCAAATTCCAGCTCAGGGGAGAGGTGGGGGAGCAGGCTCTGCCATGCTGGGGGGAGGGCATGGGGTGTTTGTGCTAGAGACAGGCTGCACCAGAGCCTGAGCAAACTGAGCTAGGCTTATGTCAGCACAATCTGTTTCTCCATCTCTCAATGTCTGTGATGAAATATCATCATTTGCCTTTCTGGGTAGATTTCCCCTTGCTTTTCTGCCTGCCAGTGCCCTGAGCAAAAACCCAGCTCTCCTGTGCCAAGTGCTTGTATGACTTTCCGTTATCATGAGGAATCCTCTCTGTTGAGGGGTTAAGGAAAACCTTATTAAATTTTTTAAAATGTGGTGCTAATTAGTTTAGATGTAATGAGCAGCATTAGACTTGTGGTGCCTTTGCAAGGGGTTGTTGAATAACCATTTCTGCCGACATTCCAATTTGCATAATGACAAGGTGTTGGCATTGCATCCACCATTAATTTGCTGTATTTATAATGCCATTACGGAGCCACTCTTATCCTCATGCACTGTAAAAGGTATATGGAAATATAATATATGATCCTGCTTGTTTGGAAATTGCTTTTGGATATCTTTGAATTTTTGTAATAGTATTTTTGGCAGCTGAAGGCTAACAGCACCACCCGGAGAGTCTGCCACACGATTTCACTAGGGCAGAAATTAAATGCTGCTTCCACATGTGCAGGGGAGTTTATTTTCCCCAGTGCTGGAGCAGAAGCAGCAGAGGTGAGCGTGATCAGGTGTGCTGCAGAGCGTGCTCAAGGCAAACACAGTATTTCACTCCAAATCACCCCTACAAGGCATAATGCTGGTGCTCGAAGTCCCAAAGAGCATCCTTAATCACAACTCTCAAAACATTTAACAGGTCACAGAGAGTGCAGCTTGGTGCTGTGAACTCCTGGTCAACACAAGGAGTTGGAGGAGCCCAACCAGCAGCTCATTCAGATGCTCTCTTCCTGCACTTCTCCTCCCCTTCTGCAGACTTTGGGAACCAAGGAACAGGAAATAAACTTGTCACTCTGCCTGTGTTACAGTGAAAAGGCAGGAAAGAGTCCCTGTATGTGCAGGATGAGTTCTTATAATGTATGTATGTAATTACAGAGAAAAAAAAATTACAAAGAAAGAAAAAGAACAATTATTGATTTATTTATACTAAGTTTAGTAGAATTATTTTGCTTCTCTTGAAAAAGCAGCAATTTACTGAAAGGGTGAATATTTACGGTGTAAACCATCACCCCACATAAATGTTACTGTGACAATATTTCAGTTCTTTGCTCTGGTGTCATCTCTCCTTCATTGTCACTGTAAAATATTTCTGTGTCATTGCAGAGAATAAAAATCTAGAAGATGTATTCTAAAATAAAGTCTATCACTTTGGGTGAGCCTGGCTAGTTTTAGCTACCTGAACAGGTGTTACTTCATAAGAATAAATTAGTAAATCTTATGCAGATATTGCCTGACACTGCATGTCCAGACTTTTATATTCTGGCCATGCTCTGGTTTCTGGCTGGAAATCCTATTGATAAAAGGCTTGTCCATAGGATTTCCAGCATCAACGGGGTTTCTCCTGAGTGGGCACATAGCTGTAGCTTTCCAAGGCTTTGATAACCTGTTTTAAAGCTTATTCTGTATCATGAACTCACATCTCTGCCAGACAGCATCAGGAAAGGAGAAAGGGCTCTTCCTGTCAGGGTTATTTTCACTGTGACAGCCCCCATTCTGTCCACCTGAGATGTCTGTTTAACGTGAGCATGTGGCACAGAACATGAGTGTGTGAGCAAGAGGGAAAGAAGTAAAAAACCCCACCAGACAGAGAAGAATTTGGTTTATGTAAACCATTTATGTAAGCCCACTTTGAACAACAAACTGATTAAGATCCTCTTTTTTTACTTGTCTGTCCCCTTTATCCCCAGTGTCCCTCTGTTGTCTGCCTTGGTTTACCTCCCAGAGTCTGGAATATCTTCCAAAATCAGAAAAAGCCCTTTCTTTTATTTGCTCTTAAGAAAGGCTCTACAACAACCATATTTACTTTGTTACCTTTGAGACAGAACCTGAAGACCAGAAATGCCCAAACATTGTAAAATAATTTTCCTTTGAGTATTTAAATTCTGTTTTAGCAGAATTATTTTGTCAGGTAATACAGGAATTAATATTTGTTAATATAGCAGACTACAAGCAGACATCATGGTGTATTTTTGGAAAATGGATTTAAGTTTATATAGACAAAGCTTTATTTTTAACATTTCACTTGTATAGTATAAGACTAGAAATGTGTAACATTACTGAGTTCAGTTTGAAACAGAAGCTCTGAAATACATGTCAAAAATCTCTAAGAATGAAAAAATAACTCACTGCACCCTGCTCAGGTGGAAACAACAAAAGGAATTTCTGCAGGTGCAGTTCTGTTGCGCAGAACTGGTTTGCAATGACTTTGTAAAACATCTTTGACTGCTGAGTGAAATCAATGACACAAAATATTTGATATATTTTTCAGTTCTCTCTCAATTGTTTGGAATGTATCTGTCTGTATTTTTGTGCTTCTTTCTGTTGTTTTGATTATAAGACATTTTACTGAACAACTGAAAATTGTTCAGTATAAGCTGAAGTATATGAAGTAAAATAGAGCAGTTTCCCTTTTTTAACCTCATTCATTCACAGAGTGAACAATACTATTACAATTAATATCTGCATCTTTTCTTACTAATACAGGTTTGCACCCTTGGATTTAGCATTGATTTCATGGGAATTAGTCCAAAAATATGCTGATGCCCCAGATCATCTCTGGTACCTGCCAAAGACATCACTTGAACACATTGAATTGGGGTTTGAATGCCTGCTCAGTCTGCCAGAGCTGAGACTCTGCCCTCTGGCAAATGCTTTGTTCAGTGTCCCCTTGGATGTGTTCCCTGTCCTGAGTCCCCTAACACTTTACATTCTATGAATGAATAATAATGTAATTAAAAAGACAATTTGACTGACAGAATGGACCAGAGCAAACACCTCCTGCTTGTGTCATAGCCCTCATGCCCTCAGTCAGAATGTTCCACTTGCTCTGCTCCATTGATGATTCATGGAAAATGAGCTCCAAGCCCTGTGCAGGAGCACCAGGTGTGGTGTGCAGGGCAGCAGGGACCCCACACAGGCACCACGTGGGAATTGGCTTTATTGGCTTTTGGGCCTTGCCGGGGGATCACTGTGGCAGCTTTGGGGGCTTTCTGTGACCACCTAATGGGACAACCTCAAATGCTGCATCGAGCCCTGTTTGACTCTCCTGCAGAGCCAGAGTGGCAGCGGGCAGGAACAGGGGGATGGAGCTGGGAGGTTCAGGCAGGTGAGAGCATTTTGCTTTAGCACACCAGGGGCTGAGCACTCACACCTGAGGTGTTCCTCAACAGCTGCCCTGTGTCAACACCACCACGCTTCTCACTGTCAAGTTTACACCCACACACTCTGATCCAGCACCATGAGCCAGCTGCAGAGTTTGGGTCCAGGGAGCATTATTGGAGTTGGTTCTTTGGTGTTGGTGCTCCAAATGCCCACTGGGCACAGACAGTACCTGTGAGCAGAGTGTAAAATACGCCCTACACCACTGCAGGTGCTGCATGCTGGGGAAGGCACACACTAGAGCTGAGGCTGTGCAGCTCTGCCCTAGAATTTTATGATCTCAGACCTCTGGATGAGGCAATGGAACAAGGGTTATCAATAACTTCCTAAACTATGCTGAGAAAGATACCTGCGGCTCTGTTTTCAGCACTGCCATAAAATGTGAGAAGCCTTGTTAAATTGCATTTAATGACTGGTGATCTCAGGCTAACTGACTCCTTCATCCAGCAGCTGTGAGTAATAATACTCACATGAGCAGGTTTCACTGGCAGGACACTAACCAGCCTTCAGGAGGGCAATCCTGCACTCTGCAGCTCTGGGCAGCTCCTGTTGGAGCCAAATTATTCCCCACTGGCAGGGAACTGCTTGGAGCTCCTGGAGTGCAGACAAGGGTTGAATTATCTCTTTATTCAGCTGTGTCATGCCTCACCTGAGTGAGCAGTTTGGCTGCTAGTGGCACTTACTCAAACCTGGTGAGTAAGTGGTGCTCAATGGCATAGTGTGAGAGAATATCCCCAGTGCCTGTTTCCCAGTTTAGCTGCTTTTCTTCTACCAGTAAAAACTGTGCAGAGCAGTACACGGTCTTACATACTCCAAGCATTACTACTTGTCATGTTTTTCCCTGAAAATTTACTTCAGAACTCCTTTCATCATAACAGTTCTTATTTTCACAAATGCAAATGAGTCTGGTCAGAGACTTTGGGTGCTTGTACTCTTATGCAGGTGGGGAAGTGAGAACCCGGAGCATCCCGCGTTACCTGGAGCATCCTGCATTACCTGGAGCATCCCGCGTTACCTGGAGCATCCTGCATTACCTGGAGCATCCTGCATTACCTGGAGCATCCATCCCGCGTTACCTGGAGCATCCTGCATTACCTGGAGCATCCCGCGTTACCTGGAGCATCCTGCATTACCTGGAGCATCCCGCGTTACCTGGAGCATCCTACATTACCTGGAGCATCCTGCATTACCTGGAGCATCACGCATCCCCCCGCGGCTCCCGCAGAGGAAGCCTCAGCCCCTTGTCTCTGGCACGGGCGGTCGCGGCAGATTTTGTTTCCACGGGAGGGCTCAAACATTTGATTCCATTCTGGAGTGGGATGCGGCTGTGGAGCTCCCGGCCGTGCACAATCCCAGATCGGAGCCAGGCTGAGGGGACCGGGAGGGAGCAGGGGAAAGGAGCTGAGGGGGGAAGTGGAGCCCGGACACCCTGAGGACTCCTCGTCGGGTGCCGGGAGGAGGAGGATGCTCTGCCACCCAAAAATCCCTCCGCAAAATATCGGTTTATTAGAAATGCCCCCGAGGGAAAAAAAGAAAAAAAGAGAACCCCCCCCCCCAACCCCCCCCCCAAAAACAAAACAAAACAAACAACCAACCAACCAACCAAAAAAAAAGCAAAAAAAAAACCAAACAAAAAACCCACAAAATACACTAAACAACCAAAAAATCCAATAAAAAAACCCCCCACACCTAAAATGAGTGGGAAATGAAAGCCCTTCCCCGGCGTGAGCTTTGGAGGCACGCAGGGAGTGGGGAAATGCGGTACCAGCGGGCTGGGAGCTGCTGGGCCGGCGGAGCCACCTCGGGGTGCTCACGGAGGTTATGGACTTTTTCTTTGAAAGTAAAAGAAAAGTATCATAAAAGACCAACTTTGATACGAATTTAAAAGTAATCAGAGGAACGGCGATGGAAAGATTATTTTATTTTTAAAGTTGTGCAATCTGAATGAAGGAGCCGATTTATTAAATTTACATAAATCCAAAATATCAGACTTCCCATCGGGGGAAACATGGCAGAGATGTCGGATTCCCTCTAGATATGATATTTATTTTGTCCGTAATATTGCGCAAATCGGCAAAGCCAATTAAGAAAATGCAAACAAGGAAACTAAGAAGGGAAATACCCTCCCTCGTACAAGAAGAATAAAGTTTATTTGCGTATAAGAAATACGCTCTCAGAGTAAACGAAAAGAAAAAGGATGATGCAAGACATCCACCCGAGCGTCTCATGAGGCAGGCGTTTTCCAGAGGAAACTTGTCTTTCAAAGATTCACCCGAAAACCAGGGACTCGCCACCACGGAAAGCGCCGTTTCTTTAGAGTTTATTGATTGATTTAAAGTGTTTAGCAAACAAAGTGCTCTCTTTATCACCTCTTGCTCTTACTCCCTCGTCTTATACATTAATTATAAAGTTAAAACTTTTTTATTTTATTATTTTGTAACAACCAGAAATATACAGAAATGTTTAACGTAAAAAACCAGCCCTGCAGCCCAGGAGCCGCCCTCGCTGCCCCTTTCCCGGGAGGGACCCCCGGCCCCGCTCGGGGGTCGATGGACAGTGACGTTTGTAAAAAATGTCCCTCGTCACCGTGAGGTCACGGCAGGGAGCGGCGCCTCTTTGCTTCTGCAATGTCGAGGGACAGGACCGATAGTTCTCCGTTTTACCCTGAGAGTCAAATGGGTACATAATTTTTTTTTTTTTCTTTTAAAGTCTTTCGCTAGTGGCCAGACCAGAATAAAAACAAAGGTAAATAATATTAATAATTATTATTAAATTAATTAAACCCACATAGCAACGAGGGACGGTGAAAATAAAAATACAGGTAACGATGATTTACATCTACTTGTATGTACACGGAGGAGGGAGGTTTCTCCTCCTCCTTCCCTCAGCAGCGCAGTCCGGACACATCGCGTACAAAAAGGGTCGTAGAAAGGCCCGAGGGTTCCCGGGAGCCTCCGGCCGCTCCTTTCATCCCCCGGGTGGGTCCAGGATCCCGGGGCTGCCCCTTTCCCCCGGTGTCGCTGCCGCTCGGTTCTCGGTTTCACCTCTCGGGTGCGGGGGGTTCGTGCAGTGGGCCCGGCCCGGTGGTCCTCGGAGGGGCGGCGGGCACAGCGGGAAGGAGCCGGGAGTGAGGAGGAGGAAGAAGGAGCGTCGGGCTTATAGGTGCGGGGTGTAGAACGCCGGAGCGCCGTAAGTCTGGGAGCCCAGCACGAAGGGCGAGAGGACGGCGGGGCTGGGCAGGAAGGGCAGCTGGGCAGCGCAGACCAGCCCTCCGGCCGGGTGCCCGGCGTAGCTGCCGGGGCCGTGCATGGAGATCGGGGCGCCCATGGGCGGCGAGTGGCTGAGGGGGCTGAGCCCGCCCGGCAGGGCCCCGCCGCCCAGCCCGGCCCCCGCCCCGCCGCCGCCGCCGCCGCCCGTGGGCGCGCTGGTGTCGGCGCCCGGGTTCTGCTTCTTCCACTTGGTGCGGCGGTTCTGGAACCAGATCTTCACCTGCGTCTCGGTGAGGCTGAGCGACAGCGCCAGGTTGAGGCGCTCGCACACCGACAGGTACCGCGTGGATTTGAACTTGTTTTCCAGCGCCACCAGCTGCTCGTAGGTGAAGGCTGTCCGCGCCCGCCGGGGCTTGCCCGACTTGGAGTCCGAGCCCGTCCGCTTCCTCTTGGGCTTGGCCTGCGGGCCGGGCTGCGTCCCGACGGGCGCCGGCGGCGGGGGCGGCGGAGGGGGCGCCGGGGCCGGGACGAGCCCCGCCTCGGCCGCCTCGGCTCGGAGCGGGCCCGGCTCGGGCTCTCCGGGCGCCACGGGGCCGGAGCTGCCGCTGCTGCCGCTGGTGCTGCCGCTCTCCTCGCTGCACAGCTCCTCGTCGTCCTGCAGCTCGCTGTCGGGGCTGCGGCTCGGCCGGCTGCTGTAGTCCAGGTCGCACTCCTCGGCCTTGTAGAGCTCCCCGTCCTCTGCGGACAAGCCACAGCCGCTGTTAGGGTCGCCGCCCGGCCCGGCCCCCGCCCCGCCCGCCCCAGCGCCCCGGTGCGACCCCCGGAGTGCCCTGAGGGTTCCCCCACCCGGTGTCCCCGCTGCTCCCGGACAGGGCTGCCCGGGCAGCGCGGCCGCCCCTCCGGCGCCCTCGGCCCCTCCGCCCGCCGTGGGGATGCGGCCGGGCCGGGCCCCTCGGGTGCGGGGCTGCTCCTGAGCCGGGCCGGGCCCCTCGGGTGCGGGGCTGCTCCTGAGCCGGGCCGGGCCCCTCGGGTGCGGGGCTGCTCCTGAGCCGGGCCGGGCCCCTCGGTGCGGGGCTGCTCCTGAGCCGGGCCGGGCCCCTCGGTGCGGGGCTGCTCCGGCCGCCCTGAGCCGCGGGTGGGCTGGGGGACAGGGCGAGAAGCGGTGGTGGGGATGGGGCTCGGAACTGCAGCTCTGGGGCCGGGAAGGGGCCGTCCAGCCCGGGGAGGCTGTGCCAGCGCTGCCCTTCAGGCCACCTACCTCCGGCAAGAGCCGCGGCCGGGATAGGGGATGCACCCCCCTTCCCACGGCCGGGATAGGGGATGCACCCTCCTTCCCACGGCCGGGATAGGGGATGCACCCTCCTTCCCACGGCCGGGATAGGGGATGCACCCCCCTTCCCACGGCCAGGATAGGGGATGCACCCCCCTTCCCACGGCCGGGATAGGGGATGCACCCTCCTTCCCACGGCCGGGATAGGGGATGTACCCCCCTTCCCACGGCCGGGATAGGGGATGCACCCCCCTTCCCACGGCCGCCAGCGCGCCCACCAAACACCCGGCGGCTGGCAAGGCCTTTGCGGGGGCAGCAGGGCGAGGATTCCCGGATACTCGAGTATTCCCGGGGTGCCCGGAGGGGCAGCGGGGCGCTGGCAGCGGCCGGGGAGAAGCCCCTGCCCGGGCCGAGCCGGCCGTGCCTGGGGAGCGGGCAGCAGGGATGTCAAAGAGCCTCTAACAATTTTAGTGACGGAAATCTCCGAATCGATGGGCGATTTGCTGGGTTTTGCTCTGGCATTTTTAACCCTTCCTGCGTCTGGTTTGACCTCTTGTCACTTCCCGAGATGGAAGTATTAAAGTGGAGTAAATACTTGTATTGATTAGCAGAGCAGATACAAACTTAATTAAACTCATTTTGTGCAATGTACAAACTAGTTAACGGTCATTTAATTTATTTGGGTTTATATTACGCTCCAATTAACGGGTCTCCATCGGAGAACAGGGTAATTATCCGATATTTAAGGCTATTGGACTTCTGCTGACGGTTCTGTCATTATGAAGCCTGAGAGCAAATCGCGTTTTCCGGAGAACCGGCTCCTCCTCATCCTGGCCGGGCCCGGGCTCCTTCGGGGGAGCGAGAGGCGAATCCACGGGACGGGGCTGGGGGAGGCCCCGCGGACAGATGGGGTCAGAGGCCCGTGAGTACCGTCCTTTTCCGCCGGTGCTTTCAGACACTCCTATACTTCCCTCCTCTCACTTCTGCAACGGGGCTGTAGCTCCGGGAACCCCTAATCAAGGACTCCTTTAACTTGGTTAACCGAGATACGCAAATAGGAAAGGAAATGAATCGCTGGTCTGTCACCCTCATCCCGTCCGCAGTTTAGTTGTTTTTAATCGCCCCCAACCTGAACACATCTCAAATTTGCTCTGTATCCTCACGCCGGACCCCTTAACTCCCGCATGTAAAATTAGGGGTGGTTTTAGAAGTGCGTTTTGTTCAACGCGCTGATTTCAGATATGGCTGGTTCAGTAGGGGAAATAAGAATAGAGTACTGTTGTCCTTCTCACTCCGAAAATGTCCCTTAATAACTCAGGGTTCATTAGGAACCCTCTCCAGCTTTCTGTTCAGGTCGGAGCGTGGAAAACGCGGGCGATCGCCGCCGGACAGAAGAGAACCGGGTCACTTTTCTCCCAGCCCGACCCAGCGAGTGCAGACAAGCGTCCTGCAACCTGTAGGACCTGCTAGAAATTGCGGGGCGTAATTTTTTACAGCAACGATTTATAAAAAGTGCGTGTGGCTGCGCCTGCGGGGCAGACTCGGGGGCTGAGCGCAGCCGCAGCACCCACGCACGGACCGGACCGGGAACCTGCAGCTGCCAGTTTCGGAGTTTAATTTTCCGTCTAGGGAATCCCAGACCTCGGTCAACTAAAATTTTTAAGACAAAAAAAAAATGCACCGCGAATAGAATTGGCGACGGAGATGGACGCTCCGGGCTTGTTAATTTAATTTTTTTTTTTTTTTATTTTCGGGAATAGGTTAATTAGTAATTTAATGGGGAGTCTAAATTGTTATTTTTAACATTAAAATAGTTTTACGAGCGGCTGTTGACGAGCGCTATTTTCACTCTCCTTTGGCCAGAAATCCTTCGCATTTTTCGGAGAGGTTGGTACTTTTCTGGACAGAGCTGCTTTTCAGAACACTTCTCCTAGATTAAGCCACCACTTGAACTAATATTAATTACGATGGGGAAAGAGAAGAATTAAATGTCGTGATTTTCGAGCAGTCCCGGGTCTATTTCTGTCCACTGCCATAACATTTAGGCGATGTGACCGAAGGAGTCCATGTGTGGAGTGCCTGGGGAACTTGTCAGCGGGCGAAGCGCACCGCGCCGTGATGCCTCCAAACATATTTATTTTGAGAGAAGGGATGGAGTTACATTTCTCTCCTTGTCTGGAGATAAAAGTGTGAGATTAGCGATAGGTTAACCTCGTCAGTCTTTCTGATCGCCCAGATCTATTTAATATGACGAAAGTCAGATGACTTTAGAGGAATAATCACTCCAACTCCGCACTGCTTTAAAAATCTCTTTTGAATTCTATTAGTGCCCCATTCCTGCTTTTGCTTTACAGATGAAAAAATGCGTCATGGCTCGGAATGGAGCAGATTCCAGACCTCTTTCGCTGCTTAATTTTACTTGACAGAGTCCCGCTATGGTGGGGTTGGAAACCTCCGAGTCCTCCTCTCTCGCTCCAGACACACAAACTATTTTTCCTAAGCCGAGAAGTTTATCCCCTGTAGCTCGCTGTCTCTTCTTTCCCCTCTCTGGACATGGAATAACTATAGATATTTTCCACAACGACAGCCTTTCCCCGGAAACCCTCCGTGATCCCCAGAGTCGCGGTGTTTAGAGGTGAGAAAGTTGGGATATTCGGACCCAGAAAGAAAAAGCAATCTAGAGCTTGGGTCGAATGCAATTCCCGATCAATAGCGAGCCCTAATAAGTGTAATAGGTTTTAATCGAGTAATTATCCGAATTTTGACCCTATAATTTAGATGTTAGGGAAGAGTTTGCAAGGTGCTTGAAAGAGATATGCACAATTCGATAATAGGATATCGATCCAAGCAGTCCTACATGCCACTCTGGGGCGATTTTCCCCATTATCCAGCCTCTTTACGCTGCTAAGCACATTTTACCTTAAATGTAATCGAAGGAATTTAATTGTTTTTCCAGAGATAACCAGCATTTTGTCACAATTAGTCTGATTTGTCCTAAAAAAGCCAAGGGGAGAGAGAAAATTGAATCTGTCGCCCAGAGCAACGGGCGGCAGCGGCGGGGGGAGGACGGCAGAGGGTCCGAGGCTGGGGAGAGGAGACACAAAGTCAGAAACGCCGAGGGGGGCCCAGGCGAGGTGGGGGTGCCAAGGGAGGGGTTTGCACCCTCGGGGCCGGGACTCCGGCCCTCCGAAACCGGAGGAGCCGCTTCCAAGTTTGCCTGAGCCGGAGCTCACAGGCAGCGCTGGCCGTCCCTGCGAGGAGGAGGACGAGGATGAGGATGGCGGGGTTCCTTCCCAGCCCAGCCAGGCCGGCATCCCTGGGGTCGATCCTGCCCCTCCCGGGGGTGCACGGCAAGAACAGCTCCGGCTGTCCCGGGGATGCGGGGAGCGGAGCCCGGCCAGTGCCGAGCCCCGGGGCCCGCCGCCACCTCCGGCCTGTCCGGACGGGATCTGCCCGGCTCCCCTCTGGCACCCTGACTCAGAATCCCACTGCCCCCTTGCACCCTGACTCAGAATCCCACTCCCCTCTTGCATCCTGACTCAGAATCCCACCCCTCTGCATCCAGCAGCAGCAGCGCAGGGCGCGTTTGTCCCTCCCCGGAGGTGCCAGCGGGGGAAGGATGAGATGTCAAAGCATGCGAGACCCTGCTGGGGGAACCCGGGGCAGCCCCCGGGCTCGGAGGGGCTCCGAGCCCCCAGACCTACTTACTGATCAGCTCTGCGGACTTCTTGCACGCCTCGAAATCTTCGGCGAGAGCCTTTTGCTCGGCCAGCTCCGTCCCTGAGTCCTCGGGCTTATCCTCCGCCCCCAGCGTGAACTCGGTGCCCGCCGATTTGTACAAGCCCGCGCACTGCCGCCGCTTGCTGTTGAACTTGTTAGGGTCCAGGATGTCGAGCACGGAGAAGGAGGTGGTTCTGTGCACCATGGGCAGCGCGGCCACTGCCCCCTCTTGTCCGGGGGTGTTGCTCTGGCTGTCCCCTTGCCTGTCGCGGTTGGCAGGGCAGTAGAGCGGCAGCTCGCCGCCGGCCGAGAGCCGCTGCTCCCCGCGGCCGTCCATGCCTTCCCCGTGGCAGCCGCCCCGGGGCTCCCCGCCGATGCCGCCCGCGGGGGCTGTCACCGCCGCCGCCGCCGCTGTCGGGATGGAGATGTCACCGACCTTGTCTCTGCTCACATTCATGGCTCTTTGCAGAGCCCCTCTCGGTTGCAACTTCTCCCCCCTGCCCTCCCCTCTTGCTCTCCCCCTCCTTCCTCCGGCGAAGTTGATCTGGAAACTCCTCCCCGGCTCCGCTCCGGCTCAGGACGAGTCGCTGCCTTCAGCTCCCCGGGGCTGCGCTGGGTCCGGCCGCCGGGAGCCTCCGGGGGAGGCACGGAGTCACAAGGTGATGCTCGGCTCAGAGCCTCCACTCAGCTGCTCCTTCTTCCTTCTCATCATCCTCGCCAGGCTGCCCAGGCGCTCCTGCCCCCCCTCCCTTCTCTCTCGCTCGCACACACACGGAGGCAAGGCTGTATCTTATTTATGCATTCATATTTAGCACTGGGTTGTAATTGGCTACAAATTAATCCCTTGCCCATAATAGTCTGTAATCTTCATCACTGGAAGAGAGACACGTTGAAAGTGTGTGCCGGGGGGAGGGGGGCAGAGAGGGAGAGAGCGAATGAAGGATGGTGTTGGCTGTGATATACTTGGCTGTCAGCTCTGTTTCAGCACACCTCCACTCATCTGGAAAGCATCTAAATAGCCTTATTTGGAGAAGTGGGAGGAGATGACGCTTTCTTTTAAATAATTGCGGGATCGATATAAAGAAGATATTATACACGGAAAATGGGAACTTAAGGTCTTCCATCCCTAATAGTGGAGTTAGATGATCAAAAGGGGATTTTGTGTGTGTGTGTGTGTGTGTGGGCTCGGAGGTGTCAGCCCCCAGCACCTGTTTCCCTTCCCTGCTGGGTTTATTAAATTAGAACAAAAGGAGAAAATTATGGACGGAGGTTTAGCAGTTGGAGCGAAGCTTGTGTCCGCGGACACACACACCCTCACACGCTTCTTTCTCCTCCTTAGCTAATTAATTAAAATTAAATCTCAAATGTAAGTGCCAGGAAAGTGCCAGAAAATTAATATGTTTAAACGGCACAAGACAAAACACGACGATAAATAAATCCTGAGCAGCTGGGAGAAAAGGTCTATTCCTTCCCATGCAAGGAGTAAAGGTATAACCAGACCTGAGTTCCACTTTCGAAAAATACTCTTATTATAAACAGTTTTAATTGTAGAAAATTAAGACATAGGAATAAAATTGTCAGTGAATTATACAACACGTTTTCCCACCCCCTACCTAATTTCCTTCCCTTTCGTGTATAGTTGTGTGTTCTTTGATCATATCAATTTCATTCTTGTTTTGGACGCTCCAGTCGCTACTCAGTTTGAATTAGCTGCCAGGGAAAAAAAAAAAAGGGGGGGGGGCGGTAGGAAAATAGAGAAAGCATAAAAGGAAAATTAGATTTTTTTTTGTCTTTGAGGCTGGTGACACATACAAGGACAGGTCCTTTGCAATTACCGCGGGCAATGATCCTTTAGAAAGCAGAAATTAAAAGTTGGGAGAAATAATGGGTAAAACAATCAGCTTGTAATTTTGGTAGGTCTTGGACATGATTAGTCCATCAGCGGGCTGGGCCCAGGGGAGTCCCGCTGAGCCGGAGCCCACAACAGCCCCCGCTCATATATTATACACCAGCCCTTAGATTTTAATCAGACACCACAACAGTGTCCTTTCTCTTTTATGACTTTATTATGCTTTATCTTTAAATTATAAATCACCTCCTGGGTTGAAATGGTATGTATAATCTCCGATCATGTGTAGGTAATTACCTCTCCCCCTTGTCCTGACCTCACCGACGGGGCTGCCACGAACACACAGCGAGAGCGAAGTTTTAATCTGCGTGTGCTCACACTCACACGAGCCCACACCCCGGGGTTTGTTGGTTTGTTTGTCTGTTAACAGCTCCTCTTTCCTTCCTCCTCCTCCTCCTCCGGCCGTGCCCCTGGTCCCATCTTTTCTTTCGGATAAATGTTCCTCACTCACATCGCTCCTGCCCGCAGCGCTGGGATATTATTTATGAAAAATAGACGGTGGTTTAGGTAGATGCTGTATCAGATTCGCTGTCGTACTCGACTGCATTTGTACTATTTTTACTGGTTTTTTTTTTTGGGGGGTGGGGAGAGAATGCGGTTATTTGGGGGCAGCGGTAGTAGGAATATATTTTATTCCCTGGGTCAGTGCCTCTTTGAAGAAAAAATAACATTATCCAAATTGTAATTGACTCCTGTGCCCGGGCAGGGGCCGCTCCCAGGCGTGCGGAACCCAGAGCGGCGACATCAGCTCAAATTCACGGGTTAGCGCTGGGTGCTGGGGGCAGAAGGACACGCATCCCTGGGGACCAGCCCCGAACAGAGGACTCTCCTGTTCGCCCCGATGGCTCTCAGGTGCCACCGGGCACCGGCAGACCCAATGCCCCTCCGGAGCCGGGGGTGCGCAGCGATGCTGGGCAGGCACCGCCGGCCCCGGCCCGCCGGGACCCCCGGCCCGCACGGCGCTTTTGTTTGTCGGCGGTTTAAAGCGAGTGTTATAAAGATGTTCTATTGCTCCTAATCACAATTGATTGTCAATTAGAGCCTCATTTGTGCAATCTCCATCCATCTGCCATCTCTGGTTATCTGTTCACCAGAAAGTTAGCGCTGATTATGGGGCCCTAGATGAGTTGTGACATGTAATATCTCGCCAGTGCTCGGGCTGGGTGACCGGTCCCATCTCCCTCTCTTTCCATTTTCCTTGCAGGATGGACGAGCAACAGCCTCTCCTGAGTCGCTCGTCCGAGCGCCGCTGTCCTGCGGCACCAGCTCAGAGGTGCCGGGGGGGTGAGGGGCTGCCAGGGCACCCCCAGACCGGCGGCATCGACACCGAGCAGAGCCAGGTCCGCGTATTTTGGGCCCGGATGCCTTGCCCTGCTGAGGAAAGCTCCCACGGAAACGTTTCCTTCTCCGAAATAAAT